>NW_026623315.1:432929-517221 GCF_030028575.1 Malurus melanocephalus | reverse complement strand
CATGCAGTCGGTTCCTGGATGCCATTCCCGCATCCGCGTCCCCCGCCCCGGCCCGGTGCAGCGGCGGGAGGGCTCTGCCCGCTGCCAGCCCCTTTTGCTCGCCCTTGCCCACCGAGGGCTCTGCCCGCTGCCAGCCCCTTTTGCTCGCCCTCGCCCACCGAGGAGCAGTCCCCGCGGGTGAGGCGGCGGCGGTGGAGCCGGTCGCCGCGGCTTTCCCCTCAGACACGGCCAAGGGGGACCGGCGCGGTGGCGGCGCGGGAGAGGGGTCCCTGTGGGCAGAGGGTCCCCGCCTGAGGGGACAGCGGCGGCCACTGCCGGCTGCGCCCCGTGGGGGGAGCGCTGGCGGCCCAGRGAGCGCGGCTGCCCCGGGCCAGCTCCGCACGGCTCCTCCCGCCGGGGCGCTGCCGGGCCGGGCCGGGCCGGGGGCGGAGGAGGCGGGGAAGGGGGGAGCCGCTGCCGTCACCGAAGCTCCCGGCTCGCTCGGCTCGTCGCCGCGGCAGCCACAGCCCCGCTCCCACCCCCTCGCCTGCCTCCACCCTCCTTCCCTTTCTCTCGCTCGCTCGGCGAGAGCATTGTGCCTCCTTTCCCAGATGGCAGCCGGCAGCGCCATGCAGCCTCCCGTTCCTCCTCCTCCTCTCCCTCCTCTCCGGCTCTAAGTTAATGCCATGCTGCCGCTGCTCTTCCCGGCGCTGCTGGCCGCCTGCCTGCCGTCCTGCCAGGGCTGGAGCCCCTCGGCGGCTGCCAGCGGGCAGGAGGAGCAGGAGCAGGAGCTCTTCTTGCCCCCTGCCAACTCCTCCTCCCGCTCCTTGGCCAGCCTCGAGATGGACCTCGACGGGGCAGCGAGCAAGGAGGAAGGCAGCACCGACAGCCCGGGCACGCCGGCTGCCCCTAGCCAAGAGCCTTTTCCTTCCGCTCCCACCACCTCCGGGCAGCAGGAGCAGCAGCAGGGGCAGCAGCAGCAGGAGCAGCAGCAGCAGCCTCCCCAGCCGCAGGGGCAGCCGCAGCCCGCCGAGGACCCGCACTGCAACATCAGCGTGCAGCGGCAGATGCTGAGCTCGCTGCTGGTGCGCTGGAGCCGCCCGCTGGGCATCCAGTGCGACCTCCTGCTCTTCTCCACCAACAGCCACGGGCGGGCCTTCTTCTCCGCCGCCTTCCACCGCGTGGGGCCGCCGCTGCTCATCGAGCACCTGGGGYTGGCGGCCGGCGGTGCCCAGCAGGACTTGCGCCTCTGCGTGGGCTGCAGCTGGGTGCGGGGCAGGCGGGTCGGGCGCTTGCGGGGCGCTGCTCCCCAGCCCCAGCCGCAGCCCCAACCCCAACCCCAACCCCCTGCCGCCGCTGCCGCCGCGGCCGCCGCCTCCTCCTCCTCCTCGCTTTCCTACCCGCCGGCGGCAGAGCCCGGCCAGTACTGGCTGCAAGGGGAGCCGCTCAATTTTTGCTGCCTGGATTTCAGCCTGGAGGAGCTGAAGGGCGAGCCGGGCTGGCGGATGAACCGCAAGCCCATCGAGTCCACCTTGGTGGCGTGTTTCATGACTCTGGTCATCATCGTGTGGAGCGTGGCCGCCCTCATCTGGCCCGTGCCCATCATCGCCGGATTCCTGCCCAACGGCATGGAGCAGCGCCGCGGCACCGCCGCCGGCACCGCCACCACCGCCGCCGCCAAGTAGCCTCTCCCGGTGACCCCCCTTCTCTTCGTCTTGTGCTGTGGAGGGACGCGGGACGGACTCTGTCGTGTTTTTCTYGTTTGCAGCGTGCCACAGGTGCGCGGCGGGACGTGGGGCCGCCTCAGCGCCCGGCCCGGCCCCGAGGGCAGTGGCCCCGCGGGGACCATATCATATGTGCGCGTTTTATATCTTTAATACCCGTTTTAAATGAACCTTTTAGTAAAAAAAAAACCAAAACAAAACAAAAACAAACAAAAACACCACGAAAAAAACCAGGCAAGAATAAGCCCCCCTAAAAATTTAACGGAGGAAATCAAAGACCCTCCTATTTGGCTGCATTTGTTGTCGGAGTAGCGTTTTTGTATAGGATGTAGTTTGAACGGGTTTCTCCCTTATGAACAGAAAGGGATGTCTGTCTTAGACAGAATGGAGAACTGAAGTGGTATATATGTTGTTATTGCTGAAGCTGAACTTTAATGAACCTTTAACACTGTATTTCCTGGTTGAGATAGTGTGTATTTATTATTGTAGCTGCGCATTATTTGGCTTYTAATACAGAGGTTTTCTTTCTGGAGCCACTGTAGCCTTTTGTTGGTCTGTTTCCTCCAGGGTGGAACAGAGGGTTTGGCTGGCCTTCCTGTCTGCGGACCTGCCACGAAGCTCCTTTCCCCGTGAAATGGTGTTACCGGGGCTGGTGGTAGCACAAGGAGAATCCCAAATCCTTTCTGGCTGGTGTTTGCCCTGTCTGTTCGGCAGATGTGGRGCTGTATGCCTACACCAGTGTTGGGTGGGGTGGGGAGCGTGGCTGTGCCAAAGATCCTCCCAAGGCAATTTWATCTGCACAGCTCCACAGACTATGGCTTTCTCCTCAGTTTGAGGTCGGGTGGCTTCAGTCCTGGGAGATAAGGCCCACGCTGAATTATGCTAAACAGTGTGGGGCAAGTCTCTGACTTCCACAAAGTTCATTCCTCAAAACCAGCTTAGATGCAGTGTATTTGTTGGAGACACAGTAATACTGTACCTCTTTTTCATCTACCAGTCTGCAGGGTTGCTCACAGCAAGTCTGTGGGGTGAGAAGGYAGGAGCTGCCAGTCCAGAACTAGATTCCAGCTGCTGCTGTGCAAGCATGCAAAGAAGAATGTTTTCTTCTCTCTTATTTGAGCAGACAGTTGTGTAGCCTGAAATACCATTTGTTGTATACTTCCAACTGTTTAGCCTTATAATAACTTGTTTTATTTGCCTTAGACATGATTAGTCCAGCTGAAGTTTCTAAAACCAAAATATGAGCTGAGTGACAAATATTTGCAATAGGAATTCTCATTCTTCTGTCAACAACAATGTATTTAATTTGCTAGGAACACATGAATTCGCTTGGGGCTAATTTGGTGTATTTGTAATATATGGTGGAAATGACTGGATGAAAAGTCTGGAAGGATTAAATTCTTAGGATTACTATATTTTTAATTGAGAACAAAATAAAAGAAATGCATGCTCTGTGTGTATGCTGTCTGAAAAAAGGCAGAGAGAGAAAGATTGACAAACAGCAAAAATAAATCAAGATTTTAAAATGTTCCATGTTACTGGGCTGCTTCTACACCRTTTCTCCTGTTAATCCTATTGTTGTGGTTGTCACTTGAATAAACATTGCAGCTGCATTGTTTTCMGAAAACAGAGGATCCAGTCACTGTCTCTTGACCTGTTGATCCAAAGGGCACCTGCCCCTGTATGCCTCGTTTAGAGAGCCCCTGTTTTCTTTCCTTGATGTGTGAAACAGTGTCATTTCCACCTTTTGCAACTCTTGTGTTTGACATGCTGGAGAACAATTCTTTGTCTCTCATGTCCTGTGTGACAGAGGCGCCTCTTCATACTGAAAGGCAGGAAAACATGAAGGTAATGCAACACCTTCTCGGAGGAGAAATTTTCTACATATGGAATAGACCTCAGAAAGTTGCCATGCTAGGGARTAATTTCATCTTTTGAATAAGGAAGAGAGTTAACAATTTTTAMTGGAAGTTTTTCTGGCTTTGTTAGTTCATCATATATAATCCTCACTGTGATCCAGGCAGCCTGTGCTTAAACTCAAGGGAGGAATCTCTTTTTTTTTGCTTATCCTTGTTTCACCAGTGATGTGCTATTGGGGTTTTTTTTTCTGAATTGCATCAGCATAAACAGGGGAATGATGTTACTGTCTGAAACAGGCAGCTTCAGCTATTAGAGGCTTATTATTTGTAGTTCTTGCAGACACTTAGCAAGTGGTACACCAAAACTAGTACAAAATGGTTTGTGTTTTTCTGACTTCTATCAATATCAACTTGAATACAAACTTKGTGAATAGATAGTGTCACACTCAGAATGTTTTGCTGCTTCATTTAAACATGATACAAGAGAAGGATTTTCTCRTAGTTATTTTATAAATACACTTGTAACTGGAGCTATTATTAAAAATCTTCTAAGACACGAATGTTTAGARCACAGGGATGACATTGAACAAGCAAACAAACTCCAAAGGCAGATCTTGTCTAGAATAAAAAAAAAAACTGCGATGTTTCCAGGGAGTACTGATCTCAGACACAGTGTGCAAAGAGCCCTGGTGGGTTAGGGAAGGTGTTTCCCTGGGTCACAGTAACCCTGGGCATAAGCACGTTCCTTTGGCAGAGAGAGGCTGGTCCGTGTTTCTGTGCCTTAAAGAGCAGTTTAAGGCACAGCAGGGGACACAGGGATTACCTGCTGGACGGGCTTTAGCCTGGATATAATTCCCTGAACCCTCGGGTTTCAGTGAGGCAGCAGCAGGGCTGCTCCTGTAAAGAACAGAGAGTGGAAATGCACTATGCAAACTGTGAGCTTTCTTCAGTCACTGTCACATCTAACATCAATAACTCTGCTCCTGTAGCTGTGGCTGCTAGCATGACTCTGAGTAAACTCTAATTTTGAGTTACTTTTGCCTTCATCCATGGGAATTTCATCTGAATGCAACCCGGAGGAGGCAAGCCCAGGGCAATGTGAAACAATACATCTGTACACTAGCTAGTTTAAGATTCCAAGTTTAGCCACTGAAATGTCTATTTATTTTCTTCTTCACTGGYAGTAGAGCTTTATTGTCTCTTAGTTGGAGTTTATTCTAAGCCATTTTTATTCATTTGGATTTACTTTTAAATAGCTGGTAGCAGGGTCAGTGTGAGAGCAGATTACTCACCATATATAATTATTTATGTACTCAGGGAGGGCATATATTTGTATATATCTATCTATATATGAGGACTCACTGTGTAGAACAGAAAGTTAAAGCAGAATTGAGAAAAGGGATGATGAGAAACAATACTGAGGAAGTAGTACTGGTTTTCCTTCACTGTTTTTTGGATCATGTTTTCTGGTAAGTTATCCTGACTTTATTTATGTAGAATATTTGTTGGAAAGCAAGGGATACCTAGAAACAGAGGTAGTTTCTTGATATTTTATTAAAAAGTAATTTGACTCTATTACAGATTTTTGTTTTCATTCCAGGAACCAGGAACACTCTCGAGATTCAGCATTAGAAGGTACTAGGCTGGTCTGCTAGTGTTAGACTGGTATAATTTTTTCTGTATATTCAGACCTCAGAATTTAATCTCTCATCTATTTTCTTAGCTATGTTTCATAGATGTGTTAGAAGCAGAAGTATACAGAGGAATATGTAGTTTTAGCATGGACACAGTTTTGCTGTTACTTAGTGCCACGTTGATTCCAATAACAAAAATTGAAAAATATGGTACAGTATAATAACAGTTATATATTACGTAAGCACACTGTTGCTCAATAGGTTGTCCGTAATCAAGCATTTCTTTATGTCAGGAGKTGTGTGGATATTTGGGGCAAAATTGCCTTACTAGATTAAATGTAAGAGCTGTTGCTTATTCAGGGCTTAGTTCACCAGTGCTTTTGATGATTAATGTGACTGCAACAGCAGGATTATTTGTGCAGTGAATGTTACTCAATGTGAGTAAGGGCTACTGAACCAGACCCTAAAAAAACCTAATTAAAAGCTGTAGTTGGCTGAATAAGTATTATTCATCATGACATTTGCTTGCTGGATAAAAGTRTCTCCAGGGCTGACGTTACATGATCCCAGGGGCTGAACAAAAGCCCGGTGAAATCAAATAGTTAATTGAAGTCTTGTATGACTGGAGATCAAAGGATTTATTTTGAAGATATATATATATATAAATGTAGGGGTAGGTATGATGTTCTCATTCCTCTTTGATTTTTATACCCATAGTTTATAAATCCAAAGCCAGGATTTCTCAATGTAGGGTCTTGCCAGTTTGAAATTTAGCTTTTTTCTGAAGCTGGTATGAAAATGTCAGTTATTTTTCAAGGAATTTTACTGAATAAATGTATTTTTTTTCAATATATTTCAGGGAGAGGCCTTGACTTTGCAAAAAACATTTGTAATGATTCTGGGAAAACATGTAAATATCAAATCCCAAATGTATTCAGATTTCAAAGTGTAAAAAATCTTTTTAATCAATAACTGATTTTTAAAAACTTATTTTTAAACAAAAAATCAGTTTCCCTTTTCCCCTCAGAAGTTGAAAATTTCAGTGAAGATCAGAAGTACAATTGAGTGTTTCACATCGTGATTTTGTATGTGATTTTTTGTGGGAAAAAAAATTCTCTTCTGTGATTTGGAATTGATAACRGCTCATGACAGAAAAGTTACTGTATTTCTTGTCCCATCTTCATAACAGTTCTGATTAAATAAGTTGTCCAAAACAATTGTAAATTGTAATTATAATAATAAAAAAGTAGCTTAGCCCATTTGTTGTGTTTCTGTTCTACTGTGCTGAGGAAGAAAGCAGTCTGGTATAAAATTTGGGATATTAAAGATGTTTTTTGGAAATATCTGCATGGTGTTTAATTAGATCTGTGGAGAGGCTTCAGTCTCACAATCACATCTCCAACTCTTCATAAAGTTCGGGTTCGTAACTGAGTGTAGCAGTTTGGGCATTTATATGCCCATCAGAATCTCTGGATCTGCATGTTGGGAAAACCAGGATCTAAAACATTATCTCTTATTTTCATGTTCTTGTTATCTCAGCAGGTTAACAATGTCAGAACAAAACAGAACAAAACTGGAASATGCAAATATCCTATGAAACATTGTGTGTTTCTGCATGTTTGACTTGCTCTTAGCTGTCATAGAAAATATCAAATTAATGAGACATAAATAAGAGATCAGTGTTGTTCTGAAGAAGTAAATTCACTAGGAACGTGATGTTAAGTTATATTTTTGTTCCTTGTAAGGTGAGACTTGTTGGAAACATTGGGACCRTACCTTGTTGGTGTCATTCTGGGTGTTGCTAAGCAACACAAAGTGGTTAAAATGGAGATACAGAAGAAGATCGTGGAGGAATAAAAAAAACAAGACACAGAAAAASCATAAAAGGGAGTAAATGTGCCAGCACATCCTGCAAAGAAGTTGTGAAGTATCAGCTGGGAAAAAGACAGTGTTTAAGATCACAGAGAAAAATGAAAACTGACACAAGATGAATTAGGAACTTGATTACATATTTCATATTCAGTCTTTCCATATTCAAACTTTTTGGTTCTTTGCTTGACAACTGATTTCAGTTTTGACCCCAAATGGCACGACTAGTGGCAAATGAGAATAAGAGCCTGGCAAGAAATGTGAGGCTTAAGAAAAATTAGGAAATGACACCATCATACCATGAATAAAAAGAGAGACCACTCTGTGTGTTGCTGGAAGCTGAACAATTGAATAGCAGAGCACTTCCATGCATAAATTGCCCATTCTRCCCCAGGGAAGTGGTCATGGCACCAAGCCTGCCAGAGTTCAAGAAGTGTCTGGGCTCCCAGAGACATKGTGTSATTYTTGGGGTTGTCCTGTGCAGGGGCCAGGAGCTGAACTCAGTGGTCTTCATGGGTCCCTTCTACCTCAGGATGTTCTGTGATTCTATGGTTCTGATTCTGCTCTAATTTTGCTTCATGTGTTCTCTGGGGTTGTAAGGAAAACATGCTAAAATATAATTTTTATGGAATGGGTATGGTTCTTCCRTCATATCTTGCCAAAAATCCATGCCAAAATTACATTTCTCATTGTCCAGCGCAAGAATGTTCATGATAACTGTGTTAAAGCTTTCCACCTGAACTGAAGCAGTGCTGGTGTGACCTCATGTCCCAGGCTGGGGCAGGTCACTGCTGCAGACAAGYCTACGTGCTGGAATGCTGTGCATGGCATTCTGATCTATATTGCCAATACTTTCTCACTTTTTGTCCCTGTTTTCATTGTTTCAAAAGTTTCACTCCATTTGTCTTCTGTCATTGAAAATTAATGATTCTTAATATTTGTTCTTTCTTACTTGGTGTCTTACTCTTCTCTATTCTCTTTCTGTAGCATGTATTTATCTTGACATTTTCTGCCTTCAGATTTCTCACCTGTCTTTTCCACAAGGATGTCTTTTATTGTCAAGCCCCAAAAAAGTACTTCAGGAAACTGCTGTCAGTTTCTTCAGCTTTTCCACTCTCCTTCCCACCCATTCAGACTGTTCCTCTCATGCCTTTGGTCTATGACACTTCTAGGACAAAGATGAACAGGAAATCTTCTACTGAGGGTAAAACCCAAGTACAAAGTTTTCTCTCCCACCAGTCCTGTACTCACAGGATTTCCTCCACAGATCTGCCCAAGACATTGAGCAAGTTATTTTCTCTTCTGGTATGAAAAGTGGACCCACTGGAAGAGTTTCTTCCTCCTTAATTTCTCAGAGTCCTGTCTCTGAATCACCCTCTGCATGCACCTGCCCAAACCCCTATCTTGTGCATCATGGGAGCACTCACATGCCGGTTTTCCCACGTATCCTCAATTGAAATGTTAGGATGCGTCTCATCCTGCCTTCTGCTCTAACCAAAGATGGGTGTCTCACAGCCAGAGAAGAAATGATCTCACTTAGGAGTGGATCAGCTTTTTAAGTTACACTCGGCTCAGGTATGCAGCCACAGGGCCAAAAGCCATCACTTTTCGATTAAATCTTGGATTCTGCAGAGAGTGAACACCCTTGCCCTGGATGATGGCACCTGGGAAAGTTGTATTTGCTGCGGGTCTGGCAGATTTTTCAAGTGTTGGTCTAGTAGCCTTCTGGCTTTACTGTGGCCAGGCTAACTCACAGCAGCCCTCCTTTTGTAAGGTGATAAATGTGTACAGCTCACACTGGAGCTTGTGAGGCTCAAGCCTTATGAAAACATGTCTGTGTCCCTCCAGCTGTGGGCAAAATAATATTTATACTTTTCCTAYTGGTAGCGAAAGGATTAATGAGGTAAACCCCATACGGCATTTTGAGCATGTGAAGCACAATAAAAATGCAAAGCACGGGCATGATTTTATTCCTTCTGTGTTCGTTTTTGCACT
The DNA here is from genome assembly GCF_030028575.1 of Malurus melanocephalus. NCBI lineage: Eukaryota > Metazoa > Chordata > Aves > Passeriformes > Maluridae > Malurus > Malurus melanocephalus. Next base: position 508,161 of record NW_026623315.1, on the reverse strand, counting down.
GAAGGACATGTATTGAGCCTTGTGTTGTTAAATTAAGGTATTCTGCACAATTCTGACCACGATTTAACCAGTCAATAGCTGTACTCTGGAAATGCTTTTCCCACTGAAAAGTGTTATTAAAACAAATCATTACTAAGTGATGAATGTTACTGGAAGAGATTCTAATTAATCCAAAAGAATATGAAAGAATCCCCCAAAGTGTAAGGAATATTTTCTAGGAGGTGAATATATGAAAAATTTGGTGTGGAGGTAGCTGGTGGAGATTTAATCATGGGGCTATTTCATTTCTTTTCTTGCACTTTGTGTTTCATCACATTTTCTCTGGGGAATATGAGCTGTGCCTAATTATGCCAGAAATGTGGCTGCTCCTAAATGGAAACTGGAAAGTACTTTCTTCAGGCAATACTTAGTATGAATTCTTGAGATTTTTTTTCATTTCCTCCAGGGCATGTAAAGCACTTAATGATGTGGGGTCACAGCGTTTTCTTAACACGGAGAAATCATGTTTCAGAGACCACACTTTTGGGGCACGATGTTTATATGCAGCACCTCATCCAGTCCCTAAGATGAACATTTCCTATTGCACCTCAATCCCTGCTATCTATTTGTAGGATTTCTTAGGGGCTGAGAACACAAAGATTGATGTCTCAACCCTCTGTACCCTMCTCTAGCCACACATGACCTTTCCTCCTTTCCTGGAAACACAATTATGGTGGATATTACTGTGAATAAATTTACAGCAAGCCCATGCAAGCAGCATTTTTCTCACAAAAGCTAATATACAGGTAGGTGTTCATGGAGAGGACCACTGCCAGCAGACCTCTGATTCCTCTCGTTCAGTTGGTTGCATTCCATGCCTGTGGAGTGCTCTACATCTCCACGCCTGTGGACCTTCCTTCTTATAGGTCCATGTGGGGCTAAGAAAAACCATATCCACCATTTTGGAAATGAAATTAGGCTTGSCCTAAAAGTCATTTTGAGCAGAAAGATATTTAGCTGAACTACCCAGGTTTGCATATTATTTGAGCCATGTACTGAAGCCTTTATCCTATACTTAGAGTTTTGCAGGCCTTTTTGGCTTGCTTTTTTATTTTTTTTCAGAGTTTGAGGGGTTTGGGTTTTTTTTCAGAATTGACTGGTTTGGGTGTTTTTTAAAATTTGTAGATACTGCCTGGGGATACTTCTTTGCCCTGCATATAACATGTAATTTCTTAGGTTTTGCTCTAGCTATCTTAATGTTAGAGTGGATTGCCTGTGACAAAACCCATCATCCAAAATGTCACTTACTTATCTCTGTTTCTGAAACAGAGACTCATATCCTCTCCCCATGAGATCCCCATTGTAACACTTAAAGGCATCAGCCCATGCTGGGTTAAGACAGAAGAAGGCAACTCTTATTTTCTTTCTACAGCTGGAATTTTTCAKGCCTCTGACAATTCTGAGTTCTCTGAATTCAGCCAGTGAGACTGATAATGGCGATGCCCAATGCTAACTGAAGTGCCGTGGGCGGAATGGGTCAGAGAGATTTACTCTCCTCCCACACATGAAGTGCAGAGAGAAGACAACATTGGCTAATCTGTTTTCCTACATGTGCAGTGCACAGTGAAGCAGAAATCAGAGACTTTACCCATGTAARAAAAACAAACCCCCTGAAGCACAGGCGCTGAATGATCCAGTTCGTCAGAAACAAAACACGAACCTTTTTCTGTGCGTGTAACTCCTGCTGATTGCCATGAGAACAGTCCTCCTTAACTGCATGATTAGAAAGTCTTTTACATAGTGACAGGAATAGGATCACTTTYTGTACATTTTCCAATTAATTTCATCAAATTGTCTGTGATTCATCTGATAACTGCACTATCTTTAATATTTTTGTGTCAATCAAGTGGTCTCTATTGCTATGTTTCTTTTGTTAAATATAAAAAGATAATGCAAAACCTATCAGGATGAATAGTGTTAGTGACATTTCTGACCAAAAACTGCTTAAGATCAYAGTTAAATCCTTTGAACAATGATAKTCAGAGAGCTCATAAGTTGGAAAACGTTAAGAAATTTCTGTAATATTTTTAAAATACAAGAATCCTCARTGTTGAGGATTACAGGTTGATTGTAGCAACAGAAAGCATTCACAACAAGTTCTCAAGTATGTGCTGTCTGCTATTGTTTGGCAAATAATCATTGTGCTCAGCTGCTTCCTAATATCTTCCAATCCCACATTCACAGTARAACCAGTTAACCAAGACAGTGCATGTAAAATATTTTCAAACTGCAACTCTGAATTCCTTGAATGATACAAGCATATTTCATCTGCCTATAAGACTCTACTGAATACTAAGCTTTAAAAGGTACAAAATGTTCTCTCACTTTGACCATCTTCATTTCCTTGCCTTTGCTTCCTGCTCTACTGTCTAGTTTTACTCTGCATGTTCATAGTTGTGATTGCTCCAGAAGCAGTGGAATATGTGAGCAATTCAGCAAAATCTTGGTACAAGCAACACTAATCCTGATAGGCTTGGAGTTAGTGCAGGAACAGAGTGTGCTGGATATTTCCTTACACTGCCTGTTGTAAAGTGTGGAGTGGAGTGTGGCTTCAGAGAAACATGAAATCGACGTTTGCTGTAATGATTTTAAGAAATTGATCTTTATTTGTCAGTTCAAAGGTTTATCAGCTCCTCTGTTTTGAATTAAAGGGGTGTAACTTTCCACATCACAGTAGATTTTCATATTACTTCAAACAATTGAAATGYGAGGGTTTGGGTTACTTCAGAGAAATATAAAATACACATATATGCTGAAAAACAGATCACATGAGAACATTACTGATGGAAAGTTCCACACAGCAGTCCATACTTCATACTGACTTGCCCCATGTGCTGCAGTATGTGCCAGTTAACCACCCTAAACCCACATGGCTGAGCCTTCTCCCGGCTGAGCAGGAGGGAGGGCAGGCCAAGGGCTGAGGGCAGCAGCCACCATCACTGCTGCAGGGTCACCCCTGTGCCACTCAGAGGCACAACCCTACGTGTATCCATAAGCAGAGAGCTGGGACAGGTCAGAGGAGATGCTCTCCTGGTGAGAGCTGCCCTGCTGTGCTAGCACGGCTGTCGGTGAGCGCTGCTTCAGAGAATGGAGCACCATCACTGTGTGTTCGGGCTGGCCTAAAGAGGCTCTTGGAGCTGCTCTGACTAACTCCAGTTTCCACAGAATCATAGAATTGTTTAGGATGGAAAAGACCAAAGACATTTAGATCCTTTATCCAGCATTAACCTTGCACTGCCTTATGTTTATCACTAAACCATATCCCTAAGTATCACATCTATACGTCTTCTAAATACCTCTGGGAACAGTGACTCACGCACTTCCCTGGGCGGCCTATTCCAACGCCTAAAAACCCTTTCTGGGAAGTAATTTTAACTAAAATTCAGTCTAAAACTTCCCTGGTTGAGGCATTTCCTCTGGTCCTGTTGCTTGTTATGTGGGAGAAGACGCAGACTCTACGTGGCTGCACCCTCCTTTCAGGGCATTGTAGAGGGTGACGAGGTTTGCCCCGAGCTCCCTTTTTCTCCAGGTTAAACAACCCCAGTTCCTACAGCTGCCTCTCATCAGACYTGTGCTCCAGACCCTTCACCAGCTTCGTTCTCTTCTCTGGACCCACTCCAGCCTCTCAATGTCTCTCTAGCAGGCAGGGGTCCAAAACTGAACACAGGACTCGAGGCATGGCCTCACCAGTGCTGAGTACAGGGGGTGATCACTGTCTTAGTCCTGCCATGCTCAGTCATGCTGTCACATTTGTTGACTTTGCTCATCTCCTCTCTTGAAGGTAGCTGCCCAGGTGTATAACGAATACTAATCACTAAAACAAAGTCTAATCACTAAAACAAAGTTAAAAAACCAGAATTTTTAAAAAGTGTTTCAACTGAGCAAGATTTTCTGCAGCTGTTTGCACTTTAAGGTGCTGTGCAAGTGGAATCCAAATGTCAGGGCTGAAAGACATTTGTGTTTACATTGCCTGTTCCAGTACTCCAGTTTTTTGCATTTTCAAGGTTTTGCACTTCCTTCCTCAAGTTATTTTTCCCAGTTGATGGTTTGGCTGCTGGACCCCACCATGACTTTGATGGTTTCCTCTTTTCCCCAACCCACGTATCAGAGTATTCCATACACAATGTTTTTGAATAAAAGTATATTCCCGTAATGTATTTAATTGCATATCCTGAATTTTCTTTTCTCTGAGCTCCTTTTGGAAAATGATGGCAAGATAAACCAACTACCACAGTTGTTCTCAAAGGAGAATCCATGCCCATCTCTAACTTTGTTAAGTGAGCATTGCCTGTGCCCAAAGGTCTGAGTGATTAGCAGTAACATGGCTGGTATTTTAATTCAGGAGCACATCTGGTTATAGTCTCTGTACACAGATATTTATGCCTCATGTCATTAATAACCAGTAATTGTGTCTAATAAGGTTAAGTTTATGTGTACATTATACTGAGAATAGCATTTAAAAAACAAGCTATGCCTTGTCTTAAAGGTCAAAGTTGTAATCAGGTTACCTTTTGCATACTGAGAAAAATAAAAACTTAATGTATGGAGATGTAATGAGATGGATGGAAAGAGCATGTGTTTGAATAATTTGGGGCAGCATTAATGAAAGCTGGGCCTCTGTGAGGCGCTACCCAGTGTATGAACGGCAACATGATTCACACACAGCTCACCTCTGAGAGGATGTAGGCAGTGCATGACTTTACTACAGGCTTTCCAAGGGCTAGCCTGAGTTTACACCTTTGTGTAAACTTCAGCAAGCCCGTTCTGATGTAGTGCACACAGAAGTCAGCCTGAAACTGTGTCCCAGCAGCAAACCCAGCACGCGGCACCACGATGCTTCCTCACAGGAACCGCACTGAGTTTTCAGCTGCACGCTTTCAGCTCTCCACAGTGCAGCTGAAGAGGGGCAGTGCCATTGCTGCCCTGCTCTGAAGGAGGGCTCTCACTACCTCACTACTCCTCTTGCTCCGAAATGCTTGCTCCAATATTCTGAGCCCAACCTGTGGGTCCCAGGCAGTCGAGCTGCAGTTGGTCACCAGCCCCTAGATTGTCCTTGGGGGGCTGCTGGAATGCCCTGACTTCTCTTAGCCCAGCTCTTGAATGCCCTGACTTCTCTTAGCCCAGCTCTTGGATGCCCTGACTTCTCTTAGCCCAGCTCTTGGATGCTGTTTTGCTCCAGATTCTTGCTCCTGGTCATTTTTTAATCTTCTGCTTTTTGACTCCACATGCTGCTTCTGCCTCTGAACACCTCAGCTCTGATCTGCTTCCCTGTTCCCAACCACTTCACCTGATCTTGCTTGATCCCTGACTGCATCCTTCACTACATCCTCTGGCCATCCCAGACTCCTGACCTGATTCTTGGGGCATGAGCTTTTCAGATGGGAGACCTGGAAAATAGAAGGACTTGCTCCTTTAGAGCAGAGCACTGTTCCCTTCTTTACCTCATCACGACTCATGATTAATTTTGAATGTAAATAATTCACAAAGTTAAAAGGAGAAAACAAGAAATTTAGGTAGCCACTGCAACTAAAACGAATGTTTTCTCCAAAGTACATCAGAGAAGAATGGGACTATATATATCTTGTTTTCTTGAGGAAGACAGAGACTCACAAGACACATTTTTTGTTTGCTCTACAGAGATGGGTATTTGYTTAACAGCGGTGTGATTTATGATGTAATCACAGTCTAATGATGCCATCAAAATCTGGCCTCTGCAATGAGCAAAACTGACTCATTGGCAAGTTAAGTAGCAGAAAAGGAATGAAAATGTGCATTCACCAGTCGTCCCATTAATGCACAGTGGCATAAAGCACCAGGAACACCTCAGTGYATGCTGGCTCAATGGACTTACCCAAATTACCTCACTATGTGTACACTCTAGCCTGCATACCAAATCCGTGTGCCAGCTCTTCCCAGCCCCGGGAGCAGAGCTGTGTCCTGTCATGCTCTGCTGGCTGCTTCCCTCTCCCACAGGCTGCCCAGGGCAGCAGCCACATCTAGCTGGGTGGGTGCCATCCATCCCACAGCCCCTGTGTACCTACCCATGATCATTCTATTTCCAAGACAGCAAGAATAGTTGTGGCAATAAAGCCAGTGTCCAGAATGTATCACCTGTTTATCTTTAAAGACCTGCTTTTTAACTGTTTATAGTGAATTAGGAAAGAAGTTGTGTGTTACTGTGCTACTAGCCTAGTAGGAAAGATGTTAAAAATTGCCATAAATCATTTGTTATGCAGTGCCTTAGCCTCCAGAACAATGGCCACCAAACATTTATTACTTTAATGAAATGCCCTTTCTTCTCTGGTTGACTCTTTGGAACATAACAAAAATTGAATCCTCAGTGTGGTAAATAACAAGGAGTTATTCCCTATAACCACTCTGCTTCTAATGCTGCACCCCCAGTTGCTCCAACATCGTTTCTGCTGATTTACACTCGAGAAGTTGTCCCGTCCGTCTGTGAAAAGAGGGAGTCGGGGAGGATTCTTCTAGTGGATTTCTTGGACAAAAAATAAAGCGCAAACGCGGCAATATTGTATCTGAGAACTGTTTATTGATAAAGAAGGGTAAGTGTTCTTACCACTTCCTACCAAGGGGGATAGAAAGGGGAACAAAGAGGGGAAAAGAGAAGCGGAGAGAGACAGAATAGCAGACAGATTGTTACCGCTGTACCCCGGGCACCCCATCGACATCAGCTCGGCAGAAGGAGCGTGTGCGCTGTGAGCTGCGCGGCTCCTGAGGCGGCTGGGCGCGATTTCCAAACAGCGGCGGCTGCGTGTCCCTTCCGTCGGCGGAGAACACGGGGCCGTGGCTACGGGAACACTGTGGGGCGGCTGCGGGTGGCGGCGGTGAGCAGCCTGGCTCTGCCGTCGGCAAACACCGGCTGTGGGCGGGCTGGGGCTGCGGGCACTGCCGGACACACGGCAGCTACTGTGGGCGGCGGTGGCTCCTTCGGGGAGGCAGCAAACACGAGGTTGTGGCAGGGTTGAGCTGCCTCGGGGAAGCGGCGAAACAGAGCACACGGACAGGACAGGTGCGGATAGGGAAGAAGCAGGACCGCAGGAACGAAAGGACACAAAAGGAAAAGTAGGGGGAGTAGGACAGCCAAGGTGACCYTCCAGGCRGGYCCCTGCTCCCTCCAAGACCCCCAAAGGAAAATGGTCCCCGTTGTGTCGCAGTTCGCTGCTTTTATATGCTTCGCCCCTCCTATAGCGTGGGTTCCCGCSCGTTTTTTCCAGGTGCTTTTTTCCCGGGCATTGCCCCACCAGCAAGGGGGGACAGAGTGCTTGCAGAGCAGTGGGGGACGCTGTCTGTGCCATGAGTGGCTGCCAGGCAAAACCTCCCGAGGGACAGAGCTCCCAGCACATAACACATGTTGAGGCATGAATAAAAATCACATTGGTCTCTCTCAGAAGTTGAGGTCAGGACCTTTTTTTTTTTCTCTAGCAAGTAAGAGCAAGCTCTTTCAAATGTAAAACAAAGTGTCCCTGGCTGTCCCTAGCAATTGGTAAAATGTCAAGGGACAAACTGGCCTGGCATTCTGGGGCTGGCCGTGAAATCCAGAGGGGAGGAGACCAGCAGGGCTCCTGCAGCCAGCTACCCGTATCCTCCCAGCACAGCAGCTGGCTGACCAGGAAATCTCCATCTGCAGGCTGGGCAAGGGCTGGTGGCAGTATGAAATCACTCCCGGGGGCAGGCAAACCAAGTGACTCCCCACGGCTGAGCTGTAAATTAGTCTGTGCAGCCGCCAGCATAACCTGCCTGCTGATGGCTCATAAATAAGTCAGCTGCAGAGCAGGGTTAGTATTTACCTACATGTCTCAGACGGTGGCATTCTGAAGATGAAAAGTGTTACAGAAGCGCTAGAGTAAGTTATCATTAAGCCTCTACACTGGCATATTTACTCACCTCTAATAGCTTACAGAGTGCAGAAATACAATTAACCTGGAAGAAATCTACAGCTTCTGGCCTGCTGATAACACCTCATCTTCCCATGTATTGATTTAACGCCTGCACTGGTGGTGTAATGTATGATTAACCTTTTTTTACAAGTGCCACTGTGCTGACCTGATTTCTGTTTCTTTGCTTCTTTAGTGGGTATTTATTTGTTTTTATGACAAAATATGTGGAAGCTTGCCAGAGTTTTAAAGGCAGGGTGGGTTATCCGTAGYTCAATGTTCAGAGTGTTTGTCTAAGCAAAATGTGTACTGTGATTAGACTTTCTGGACAGTAAAAGTATCCCTTATTATACTTCATCAAGAGATCACTAAAACCAACCTTTAGCCCTTTCGAGTTCGGTGCTTTAGAGCAGAGATGGGCAAAGCACAGTAATCTCCATTTGCTCTGGCTGGAGAGATTTTCTTTCCTTTCCACATGACACAGCTGTTGCAATTTGCTTTTTTTTTTTTTGTCTTTAAGGACAATAATAATGCACTAATGTACACCCTTATTACTGTTTACCATTAGCCCTTATGAGAATCCCTGCATCTTCCTTACAGGCACTATCAAATGAAAAGGAGCAAGGAGCATGTGTGTGTGTGTGTGTGTGTGTGTGTGTGTGTGTGTGTGAGAGAGAGAGAGAGTTCACTGCAAGGAGGACAGTTCTGCTGCTGGCCTTCCACCTGGGTAATATTGGAATAAAGAATTGCATAAAAAGCAAGAGGTACATCTCTGGAACAGAACTCAGTATGCCAAAGGAAAGGTATTATTTTGAGAGTCATTAATTTATTATCTTCTGACAACTTAAGCTGTAATTTTTCTTTGATTATATAGAACCTGGTCATCAGACACTAATTCGCCACATCTCAAAAACCACGGTGCTGCACAGATGTCTGTGCTGCGCCTTCAGCTTAGAGTGCAAGAGAAAACCTGCCCTTCACCAAAATAATGTCCCCTTTTCCTTTCATAGGATTCATAGGAAACATGACCCAGGGCCAATTCCCAGCACATGACAAGAGGGAATATGGACATTTATATTCTGCACAAACACATGATTTTTCTCAGATTGCCATTGGCACTCACAGGGATGTGCCTCAGCCTCTAAGTATGGCCCTGGTCACAGCACTCATTGGATGCAGCAGTCCAGCCTGCTCCAGGGTCTGCTCTTTGCCTTAGAAAACGAGGATAAGTGGGGTTAGCAGCCCCTGGCACCCCATCCCACACACAGAGTTCATTTGCAAACTTTAGTGTTTATGGCTGTGAAAACAGGAGCCAGCGTGGAAGTGCTGGATGCAAGAAACAGGTTGCTTTGCTGTGGATGAAAAGCACGAGGTGTTGTGAGAGCACTATTTTAGATGTCTATTTTAGGATGAGACGATCAGTGCTCTGTAAATGACTCTTTCGTTCCACTGTGATGGATGCAACCTAGATGGAGAATTTGCATGGTAGATGTCTGTACTTCCTGAGATGAATCCCATCCTTAGACCTGCTCTGTAGGATTTCCATGGGGCTGCTCTCACCTGGGTACAACAGACGATCTTGCCACTGCTCACACCTTACACCTACCCCATAGCCACTGCTGGGGTTGGAACACCCAAGCAATTCCCTTAGCCTTGACTGCTGCAGGCTTCCTCTCTCCCTCTCTCCATGCTATTTAATAAAATAATATCAAAAATGGAATAGTAATGGAATATAATAGGAATTATATCCTGTGAAGAAGAAATTGCCTCCTCTAAGCTCTGGATGGAATTCAGAAGCACGGTCCATGGAGATACGACTTTTGGAAATGAGAGTAGCTTCATCATCAAGCACGTAAAGATGCAGAATATTCTGTTTTCTCAGCATCTAACTTTGGTTAGATGAACCCCATTTTGAAAGTCCAAATAATATCTYTTCTGTTCTCTAAGAGCCTACAGCAAAGCACTAGAAAATAATTGATTTGRCAGGTCCATTTTCGTGCTGTACTCAGTTCTAGCATTTCCTGAAGGGTCTTCAACTCAGAGTATCTTAAATTTATACTGATTTTTTTAAAAGGGAATGAGCTGGGAACAGTGGATGTCTTATCTGGGTGAAGTCCTACAAACATCTAATTACTGGACCATGGATTTTCAGACACCTGTTGTTTGACCCATGAAGACATTAAGAAGTCATTCCTTCCTCTAAAACTTTGCTAGGATAGGCAGGAGCCTTGCCTGAACCTTGGAAACAGCACATGTAACACCTTTGTTAAACTAGTTTCCATGGTAACAATTTCATGTCACTGAACAGCATTAAAGACAATAAGAAATATGAACTATTCAGTTTGCTTAGAGTTCTATTGACCTCCCTTCCTGAATAACTGCTCTCCTAGAAGAAAAGACTCAGGGCATAACAAGRGATGCTGGAGGTGTAGTTGCTTTGCTGTCACATCATTATCAAGCCCTTCCTTTGATTTTGCAGCTTGGGATTTCAGAAAAAACTCTGTAAATATGAGTAGGCATGGAAACGTGGCACAGATATTTTTGTCTCTAACACAAAAATAAAGCAGCTCAAGATGACTGCAGTTAAGTGGCTTGTCCAGAGSGGAGTGAAGGGGAAGCATGAGGAGGCTGAGCAAGAAGCTACTTGCCGTGATGACTTGACTCCCCCGTTTAGCCTCCTTGCCAGAACATTATGATTCCACTTCATGTTAAAGCTGGATAAACCACTGTCAGGCTCCTCTGCCACCTGCCCCTCTGGCACGACTTTAAAAATTAAAACCCTGGCAAATCTCAACATATGTGAGCAGCTTAACTCTTCTTACAAGAAACTCTAGCAGTAAAATGGAGTGAGATGCACTAGTAAGAAAATTCAGCAGTTTCCTGTCATTTTCTCTGTGCATTGGATGGGTTTTTTTTTAGCTTACATAATTAACATTTTGTTTTCTTACCCAATGATTTTTTGTGTACTACACTCTTCTTTCATGGGCAGCATTTGTCACTCCTTCTGCTAGGGCAGGATCACAACCCCAGCAGTGGGAAAAAATTTGCTTTGGCTCTGGCTCTAAAATCACMCTGGCTTCTTTAAAAGGCTTTTCCAGCAGCCTGAAGGTCTCCTTCAGTGCACAGTACTGGGGAAAGACCCTTGAAAACTACTCCTTCCTGAGAAAAGCAGTCAGTAGAAGGATTTCTGAATGCCTTCTCTACATGACAACCGTAGCAAACTGGGAAGGGTCTTTCAGAGTGGTAAGAGAACTGAGGGGAAAAAAAGTCTGTACATTTTTTTTGTGTCAGAACCAAACCCACAGATTCAAATATTTCACCTTTTTATATTTGCGGAGTTGATATTTGCAGATATGATGCTGGTGGCCCATGTTACTCCAGTGTGTTAGACTGTGCGTGAACCATATCTAGAAGGTGCAGAGTGTAGATTTCAAAAGACAAATGGTTCACCAGCTGAGCTATAAATTCAGGATGGTGCCATCCTATGGCAAATAGCTAATTGGCTGCTATCACCAGCAGGATGGCCTGAACAGAAATCAAAGGAAGGATAAGTGTTCCGTTTTTTCCTGGTAGAAAGCTATTTGAGGGGGAATGAAATAATGCACCGTGTTACTATGGGATTGTAATGCAAAAAACAAATACCCCTTTTGGACTGACCCTAAAATCAACCACTGTTTTCCACACCCAAAGAAAAGGCTGAGAAATTGGTTAAACGAAARAATTTATAAAGCATTTCACAGAGGCCATCAGCAGCTTCTGCTGCAGCCTGAGCAGCGGGAGGTGGAATACAGCTGTGAGGGACCAACAGGAAAGGTGACATCCCTGTTTCTTTTAAAAGTTCCAAAGTTATTCATATTCAAGTACGGCATCACACTCTTTGTTCTGGATACTGAAGACTGACAGTCATGATAATTCTTCCCCCTTCCCAGAGGAGCATTTTGGGGCACACACCCTCGTGGTGGGAGGACCAAGGTGGACTTCCTGAGTTGAATGCTGTGTGTCCAAAATTCATGTCTTCAAATATACATAAAAATACTCAACAATACAGTAAGCCAGCAACTCCCTAMTCTGGTGGTGACAGGCTCGGTGGGTGAAGGGCAGGTGAGTTCCCACTCACGGGGTAGTAAGGTGTGGATTTTCCCACAGCACTGCCAAATGTAGTGAAGGATTTGACATTACTGAGTGTTTTCCTCGTTTCCTTTAGCTTTACAATGCTGCAGCAGAATGAAACACCAGAATTTCAAAGTAAAATGATCTGACATTTTCAAAATATTTTTTTCTGCCTGAATTATTCAAAACATTGAACATGAAACTTCAATAAGCAGAGAGGATCCTAAACTGCCTCTCACTGACAAAAAAAATTATTTGCTACAAAAATCAATTTAGATACCCACTAGGATTGAATGAGGCATGAAAAGTTCCTTACATTAGTATTCTGATTTGTAAATTTTCAGGGTAAAAAATCCCTAAAAATAATCTAGCATTGCAACTTATTTTTTTTTTAATAACATTCTGCCTGCTAGAATGAAAAGAAATACAGAGACTTTGAAATGAGGGAAACCTCAACCACAGCCCCGCTTCCAGTTTTTTAGCTGAGCTCTGAGTATTTTCCCAATCCAGGGGCAAGCTGSTCCCCAGGTTATTGAACTGTTTTGGTCAGTCCAGGACTCCTTCCCTGGCTGTGTTTGCCTTATGGAGCTGAGCAGAGCTGCTTCCAGCAGGGATCTGTGGGTCCTAGCTTTGAGACTGGCTCCTTTACAAGCTGAAATGCTGCTTGCCCAGAAAGTGGTTGGGTGAGCTGAGAGAAACCCAGGATGAAATARCATGCACAAAACTTTGGATTTCAATTATCAAAATGTTTTTGACTTTTTTTCCAATGACCTTTTATAATGAATTCAGCCTTCTTGGCACATTTATTATCAGTGAGAAAAACAGCCTTTACCTTTGAGCCTACACATGATATTTTCCTTCCCTTYTTTTCATTTTCTCTGCTTCACTCTCTCTTTCAAGCCTTAGCAAYTCTCCTATCTTTTTCCTCCTCTTGCAGAAAATCCCAAATATAAGCAAAAATATGCTTCATTCRTTGGTACAGCTTGGGACCTTAGCATTTACATGGTCATGAACTATGGTGTCATCTGACACTGACACTCATTTCAGATGAAAAAGTGATGCAAAGGAAGAGGGGGTGGGTACTGCCATTTCAAATGATGTACATTACATCAGATGCATTTTCTTTCTTTTTAAAAACTCAGCATCCTTCYTTAGTCCTAAAAAAGTTTTTGTCTAAACCCTCCGTTCTACTTTGAGGAAATTAAAAGCTGTGACTAAGGCCYGTCTCTATCAACAACTCAAATCATTCTTTAATGAAGAGAACCAGAATCTTTTCTCTTTGTTTCAGCACAACTTCAGTTCAAAGGAGCTTGCTGGAGGACAGCATTTAATTGACCTCAGTGATGGAGCACTTGCAGGATGCCTCTTGCCTAGCAACAGCTGCCAGGTAGGAAAGCTTTAATAACTGCTGGGATTTAGACACCAGAGAATGCTGTTGTACAGCTGTGATGGTTTCTGAGCAGCCCCAAAATGAGCCAGGCTGGGTCCCCTAACACAACCTTAGACCAGGGAGAGAGAATTATGTGGAAGCTTGAAATCTCAGATGGTAACCAAAACTGTACTGTTTTGGTAAATAAGCAACTGTTACCTGGCCAGAGTTCATTTTATGTAACAAATTTTGTTAAGTGACAGATCAATCATAGGAAAAAAAACCCCCACAGAATAAAATGAGCTAGCATCCTAAAGTTTAACCAAATTATTTTGACAAAGACCTTTTTTCTGCGTCATCAGTTCCTAACAAAAGAGAGAATTTTCAAAGCCAGCCAGAATTTCCAAACAGACRGGGTTCCTCCTACTAAGCCAATATTGGGGTTCAAGTCCTTTGTCTTTTAAATATAGGGCACTTTGGGAAATGAAGCCAACAAGGAGAATTTCAGAGAACAATCAGTATTTCCATTATCTTCATTCCAGGCACAGTTTTTTGGGGGGGATATGCCAAGAACTGTGCTGAAAAAAGTCTTCGTGTGCTAATAACACAAAGCATTTCCTACATTTGTCTCACTGCTTTCAGAAGCACCCTTTAGCTAATATTCAGCAGTCTTTTATTACTCATTTTTTTGGCTGGTGGAGAATTTTAAATTGTGTATATATATATATATGTTTGTGTGTTTGTATGTGTATATAGCTCATATACCATTCTGGTGGACTTTGCTGTCTAATCCCCTTTCTACATTTTATTACCCCAGATCCAATGCTTTTCTTGGCAAAAAAATCCTCAAACCAGCCATGATAYCTAACACCATAACTAGAAACAAGAGGCAAACCTGATAGTTACTCTTGTACTCCTGGTCATCCTCTCTTTTTCTCCTTCTCCTGTGCATCAGCATCCACAAGTATCCATGGGGATGCTTCATGAGAGGTGAATACAGTCAAGCCTTGCTAGSTGCTGCTGAGAGATAGAAGGGCAGACAAATCTACAGCTACAAGGGTTGAAATGTTCTTCTGGGATGGGCTAAGTATGGTAAAAGTGATTGTTTGGACAAAGGGAAATAAAACTAGAGTGATCCCCCCAAGTGCTGAAATATCACATTTGGACCACATCATGTCTGGAGGTCTGCACTCATTTAGTCAATGCCCTCTGGTGTTGGTAGCAAAGGGAAAAGGCTGTTCACATCCTACTCTCCAGAGTGTGGGAGATTTTCCACCTTATGGCTTTCTTTCTTTTTTTGCTTTTGTCCAAGGATGTATCTCTCTGAGMATTTGCTTCCTTACGTGACTGAGCTCAGGGCATGCTCTGAGACCCAGCTCCAACACAGAAGATGGAGAGCTGAAAGCAGCATGGAGCTGAGTCCAGCGCAGAAGCCCCATCCCACAAGGGGCTGTAGCTTGTGCAGGTCCAACACTGGGTGTGTTATTTCAGCCTGGCTCAGAGCACTACCAGGACAAGCAGAAAAAACAACCCATGTTGTCTTATCACTGCCTTTTAGTCTAAGCCTCTTACAGAAACTCGGTTTTCAGACACGTCTAACATCTGGAATAGCTGGCCATGAGGTTTCGGGGGAAATTATATTTTCTTGAAAGTGAGGTCATTTTTGCTTTAATTTGAGGCAAAACTGAGGAGYGGAATTCATTGTCTGCTGACTGAGAGGGTATTTGCAGCAACATTGTGRACAGCAGCTGAGCTGAGAGTTGAATCTGGCCTGCAGTCGAGTCAGTAAGTCTCATGGGATCTTATGTACCCTGTTTTGAAAACCTATTTTTTAAGGAAAACAAAGGCAGTTCCCTTAATCTGAAGTTCATAATGTTTGCAGAAATCCAGCTACACAAAGTCGAGTGCCCCCCAAGTAAAACTCCATTAGGCAGCCAACTGGAATATTTTTCCTGGTGCTTYGCTGCTYTGCAAGAAGGACCAGCCCTGTTTTCTTCAGGAGAGGGCACAGAGGCTCCAGTGCGTGTGTACCTCACCCAGAAGGGATGGCTGGAAGGAAGGCTGGATTTAAACTTAAACCCTGCTCTCATTCACGCTGCCTGGTTGAACTCGAGCATCCCTTTGCTTCTCTTCCCATTTGTCAGATGGGATTATTTCTCTGCTCAGGCACTTCAGGGATAGGGCCAGGCAAGAGCCTGTAGCAAGATGACTTGCAGCTCCTGACATCTGTGCTGGTAGAAAAAAGGACACTGGTGTAGGTGTCTTTATGATGCAGAAACTGCATTGAGACCTGAAACAGAGACCACTGGCTTCTTTGTCTTAACAAAAGCAACTGAACAAAGAATAAAGTCTTTTTCTTTCTAAATGTTTTGATCTGTACATAGGAATTCTGGTTCTCTGGGGGGGTTAGAGTTATCATTTCTCATTAATGTTCACGCTGCTACCCAATAATACCTTCCCTTGTCTTTTGCTTGTCCTCCTTCTTCCCCTTTCCCCTCAGTTCTCTATGTCTATTTCRGTGTTTCTAACTTTTATTTTCTTCCATTTGTCAGTTCTCAGCATTTTTTCAAAGCCAGGCTAACTTAAATCACAGGCTTCTTTCACAAACTATGCTTATATTTTAACCCAAATGTACTTTTCCCATCCTACCTCTCAGTGGCTGAAACAAGCAGAATGCCTGAACACACTGAGGAGCACATTTCTATTGCATAATGAAGGGAATTAGGAAAAATCCATGTGCCTCCCATGGCCGTGGGTACCACTCATTTTCCCCAGTGCTGCAGGTACCAAACTGCTGTTTGCTAATCCAGTGACTGGGTTTACACTGATGTGACAGTGTCTATATTCACACCCTAATCAACATCCACCTCCTGGCTGTGTTTTAAACTGGATTAGGGTGTGAGTTTCCTTCTCATTCTACAATCAACGTGAGCAAATGCTTTGTTTATCAAAGCAATCTGAGTGATGCATAATGGAAAGCATGAGATCTATCTGGAACAGCTACAACCCTGGAGTAGGTGCATTACAATAAYGGGAAATCTTTTCTGCTAAAAGCTTCCTTCAGGATGGTTATCTAGAGACCTGCTAACCCTGCAATTGTTCCTGCAGGCCAAGCACCTTTTTCAAAAACAAAATAAAGACCATAGCTACTGGCTTCTGAGTATGGACAGCCCAGCTTGTTGGTGCTCAGACAGATGCAGCTCCCCACGTGGATGCAACGCTTCCCTTCCCAGATAATGAGAAAATGYAGACTGAGTGCTTTGAGCAGAGATTTCCCTACTAGTAAAAATCCTTCTTGTTTAAAACCCTTGAGGGAAAGTGTCTCTGTCTCTGATAGCTTACTTGATTTCTTTTTAACTGATCAGTAGAGTTYTAGATATAAATCAAATGTATGCTTCAATTTCCAAAGAGTGAGGGCCTGATGTGTWTGTAATAAATAAATGGTATCCGTTTTTACAAAGTAGGATATTTACTATGATACTTTTATAAAATTGTTTTTTTAAAAGTTGCTTGCTTTCTTCTCAAGGTTTTTTACTCATTTGTTGTATGGACAAGAAATATCTCTGATATTTTGTGTGACTTTTTCTTGAGCTCCAAAAATTGTTACCCTGTARTGACTTTAGTAATGTTTATAACATTTTTTATTCATCTGACTAATCTTGATATTTATAAAATAATTCATATCAACATGCTTTATCCTCAAGCTTCTTCACAAACTTGTTGCTGTGGCTATTGTCATATGAGGGTTAAAGCAGACCCATTCAGCCAAGGAGGGGACAGGGCTTGGTAGGAGCAGGGGAGGGATTGATCCCTGGCTTCATCTCCACCTGGATGGAGACTCTGCCCTGGGCTCAGCCCCTCTGGGTTACCATGGAGGTCACTTCTGGTCTGTCCTGGCTACAAGTGGACTATTAAATTATTATCACAGAAACCTCCTTTAGTTTATCTACTTATAACAGCATTAAGCCTCTCTCAACAGAGTTTTGGCATTCACAACTACAWATGCAAAATACTGATGAGCCAAAATGCAAAAAATTGGACAAGTAGTGTRGGACAGTCAGACTTGCAAAAGAGATGATGCCTTGCAAGGCTCTTCTGCTGGYCTCTAATGATTAATCCCAGGAGGGTTTTCAGTTAAATTGCATACCCTTGGAAAGGCAGGGCAAGTTGCTTTCTTGAAAGAAACTGCAACTGAATAGCAGTTGGAAGAGGTGGAATTGGAGGGGAAATGCTTTATCAGGCRGATATTTGAATGTGTTGGCAATTGAAGAGAAAACAAAGGCAGGGCAGGTGAGTAATATCTGTGGAAMAGCAAAAATCTGCAGAGAATGAAAGATAGGAAGGAAGCCAGGAGAGAGCTCTGTGCCAGCGGGGAGGGACAACSTGGAGTCGGTGAGAGAGCTCCGCACCCTGTGGCCCTTGCTTCAAACCTTGGCTCAAACACAAAGCACCTGCACGCCACTGAGCTGGGCGTTTGGGGCAGAGGATTGCACCAAACAGGGAGCTCTAAGCATCGCTGGAGTTCTAAGCATCGCTCCTTCCACATCTGCCTGCACCTCCCAGTGTACTGCTCCTCTGTTAGGATCTGTTCCAGCCTGGCCTCGAGCCTACTCATGCAAGTCAAGGAAATCAAAACCATTTTGTAGCTRTCCTGGCTCTCAGACAGGAACAAAGCCTCCCACCACACCAGTGACACCCCAGGTTCACAAAGGWTGGTACATGGCATTAATGTGGGAATGCTTTTGCAGAGATACTCCTCTGGGAAAGAGGTGTGCAGAAGGGATGACTTTCCCCAGCCACACTACTTGCAGATTTCACACCAAAACAGTGCCTTTTCTGGTAGTGTAGTTTTGAGGTTATATTATCTAATATCATATTTGTCATGTTATTATTTGATTGTTATATTATATTGGGGTTTATAATATTTTTTTCAGTAATATCAAGCATSTAACTGATTTAAACTCACCCTTCAAATTTTCACAAAGAGCAAGGGCTGATGGCAATAATTATGCTTCACCTTTTAGGAAACTCTAATCCTTAGTTTTCAAGGCGCAGTTGCTGCAATGACATTCTCAGGAGCTTCGGGACAGAGTGAGAAGGGGTTTTATTGATAGAGCATGAAAAAGCAACTGTCCCTCAAAGACAAAGAGACCCTGCGAAGGCAGGTATGGTTCTCCCTCTGATAAAGGCTGCATGCTGCTGCTAAAGAAATGATGATTTTTCTGAGCAAAGTAACCATCTACTGAAAGGAGCCAGGATCCATCTGCCACCGAAGTCAAAAGAAAAGCTTGCATTAAAGCAGGTCATTGTGGCCTGGCCACGCAGTACCAGGAAAGTAATTTTTATTTCTCATTACTGCTGTGAACTGGATAAAGAAGCTCTTAAATGCCTATCAGAAGTACAAAAGAATGCTGTTTATCTGCTGGGAATGCATTAGAGAAAGGAAGATGTCAGAACCTGGAGGGAATAATGTCTTTTGTATAGCAGCCTAATGCAGAGGCCTGRATGCACAAGTTGCACTTGAAGGACTAGAAGAAGATGTACAAATAATCAAGTCACAAGTTAAGATCTATTTGAATTTTAAATGCATTTGGTGYAGATGCCCTGCCATGCCTTTAGTGCTCATTTGCTTGCAAATATGGGGGAAACCACAGTTTTCAAGTTCAAACAAACTCAGAAGAGAATTTTCAAAGTTCATATGCCCAAATGTTCAAACAAACAAACATTGCATTCATGTTTATGAATGTTTGCACTGAAAGTGACAGCAGATGTATTCAACCAGCAAATAAAAATGACATAATTTGATTTATTCGACCAGCCACCAGAAAACAATGTGCATATTAATGAATGTGAATAATTACTTAAAATTAACATTCAATCTACAGAGCAGTAGGATCATTAAGCTGCACCAAATAAACTTAACTAAGGAATAAATGCAGAAGAAATTTGTGATCCTCTGGCAGTTATTAAATAAATGGGAGCAAAGACGGCATTAATTGTATAAATTATTCATTTTTAATTATTTGTTCAACTGTGGTAAGTATTGATAATAACCTTATGTCTCAGGGAGGGAAGAATGATGACAAATAAACTTTGCTTATTCTCCTTAACAATGGTAAAGTAAACAAAACTGGAGAAAGAACTGACAAATCTGGGGGCGTTTTTAAGTACATTGGGGACATCTTGTTCATTGTTTTTCCTTCTGTCTGCCCTTGTGCACAGCACTAGTGACCCTTTTAAACAGACATGCGTTTTGAAAACTTTGACTGATTAAAAGGTTGGTTTTAAGTAGAATTACACAAAATAAAGCAGGCTTTGATCTATATAAAGGTCAGATGAAAAATGGCAAAAACATTTTCTAGAGAAGGTGCATGTACATGTGGCTGCAAGTAAAGCTTGCAGGTGAGCTGTTTTGATTCTCAGCAATGTGATAGGGGAAACATTGTGTGCTTTGGGGATCCACGAGCATGTGGCACAAATAAATTAAAATTCTACTTCTCAGCAGGTAACGTGCAGCTTTTGATAGGTGCCAACAGACAGTGGTGGTCCCTGAGCTCCTGAGACCTCTTTCCTGAAGCAGGTGTTGAATGCAGAGGGCATTGGAAGTGCCAACACATTATCCTCCAGCTTGTTTTCCTCCATGAGAGGCAAAGCTTTGTGGCTTCCATGCCAGGCACKATTCTGAAGACAGAGTTGCAGATCTCCTCCTGGGGTCGTCTCTGGTATGTGCTTTGCAATCTGGTTTAGCGAAATATTCAGGCAAAACAAACTTTTATCAAAAATCTTGGCTCTGCTGCTTTAGCCTGAGAGAGCATTATCTTAACTTACCTTGATTTATGACAGTGCTGCCCTGTCTCCTGCCTTGTTCCCTGTCTCACATCCCCCCCGGAACGTGTTGCCTACTCGTTCCCTTTCTCACATCTCCTCAAGAGATTATTACCTTTGCTGAGCTTTTTGGCTCAGCAAACTGGGACACCTGAAAACTACATGGCATCAGCAACAGAAGCCAAAGAGCTTTCAGACTGCCAGAAATTTTGGGAAACCCTAGACAGACAAACCACCCCCATTTTATTTCTAGTTCATGCTCCAAAGCATATGAACAGCAGACTTTTTTTTTTGAAAAATCGCTTTCCATATTTTTTTACAGGCAATAGAATAATGAGTTTATTGTWTCAGTTAAATCAATTTGGCTAGAATGTACTCAAGAAATTCAGGATAAATTAAATAGCATGAGAATTTTCAGCACCAGGAGTATGATACAAACAGGAGAATTACAAAAATCAAAAACAATTTTAGAGAGGGAAGCATCAGACAATCTTAACCACAAAAGTGTCATTCCCGGTCTATAATGGGTGAAAACCATATATTCCAATAAATGCCATATGTGATATTATATATACCTCCCATGGTACAGACCTTGAATGATGATAATGATGATGATTTTCTTTCTGTGCAGTTATATTTTTATATATTCACTGGGGTCTTTTATCAAAGAAGTACAGTTCCTCTGCGCAAGGAATTGTGTTAGACCTTGGCAGGTCCAGCATTAGTTCATACTGTGTAGGATGTCTGCAAAAGAACATATGTCCCAGCAAACTGCTGGGCAGCAATAACTTTTYCTGTGTGTGACTGTTGTCTATTGAGAAATGAGAAACTGACTTTCCATTTCACATAGTYTCCCTCYGAAATGAACTAACCATCACTTTRTCTAAGTTATTGYTCTGCGGAAATRACCTGAGGGCCWTTCAGYCTCCACACAGTGAATGTGGTGCTCAGCAAAGCAATCAGTTTGATTCTMCCCTACAGTCTCTGCTCCCTTCCAAGAAACCTGCTGGCCTCACCGATATCCTGGGGACAGCATGTAAGGAATCACGGTGGGATCGGGATGCTGTAAGCTGCGCCATCTTGTGTAGCTCCAAAAAAAAGCCATCTGACAGCACAAAGATATTCAGGAATATTTCAGGGGGCAATTAGCATCCATGTACCAAATGCTTCAGGGTGGCTAAGCTTTAGGAACATTCCCATTCCTTGGGATTTCCAGACGAGTTTGCATGCCAGCTCTAAACCCAGGGAGTTTTTCTACATTTACTGCACAATGCTGGGAAGGAGGGGACAGTAAAGGTGAGTCATCTCCCTCTTTGCCCCTACAAATCTGCACCAAAGGCACTATTTTRAATGTGTTACAGAATCAAATGTGCAGAATTTGAAGTCAAGAAACTTTAAGCACCAAAGCAGGCAATAGATATAAATACTGTACCATGATCTGTCCCTAATCTCTTCCATGAATGTGAATTCCCCGGATGTAAAAAGCTGACAGAGGGCTTGATGTTCCAGCAGGGGATAGATTTGAGCAGATCTCTGCAGCAGTGACATTTGTGCCCAACTGACTCTACCTGTGAAGAGCAGAAGGAATATTTGACAGCACAAGGGAAGAGTCAAATGAAAACAAGTAAGGAAAATAATAGAATTTAAAGCATGCACTAAGGGCTTATGCTATGTCCTGTTACRGAATTCAATGGAGATGTTCTGCACCCACTCTTCTCAAATAATTTCTCTGAGGTGGAAGGCAAGATTTCATTGCTAAATGTGGAGTGACAGCCAACTGACTTTCATGATTAATTCGTGGTACAGATGCAGTGTCCTAGGGAATTTGCTCCCTCTCTCTTCATGTTTTATATACAGCTTTGCTAAGAGGAAGAGACATCAGGCTCAGTCTGTAGGGTCTCATTTGAGAGGGCTTGGTGCTGTCTGCTGAGCTTGAATGCACCGGCAGGGATCAAGAAAGAAAAAGATGTTGAAAAAGTTGTTGAGCCTTTTAAGGCAGAAGGATCTTACACAGCCTGYTGTCGCCAGCATGTTCTCCTTGTCCAATAAATTGGACATGTGTAAAGTAATTTTTCACCTAACCTGTGTTTCTCCTAAGAATGATAAATCTTTTTAGTGTGAAATAGATGTTTTTTGAAGTCCAACTCTGAAATCCTAGGGAAAAGCTCTTTTTGCTGGAAACATTATTTGCTATTGGAAAAGTCAGCCTGTGTACCAGGTAAATACATTCCGATTTGCAGATCCTGTGGCTTTTTATAATGACCATAGGCAATGTGTGGCAATTATTTTCTGAGAAATGCTGATTTTCTAGTATGTGCCTTTTGCTTGAGTTTTGGCCTTTATTAGATGATGTTTGGGACCTGTGAATGTGTCACCTCTGTGGCTGAAGTGCAGCAGCATGTATTTTGAAGTTAGTACCCAAAAGAGCAGTGGATAAGCTGTAGACACCAAAACAGAGCTAGACCTCGCCCCAGGCCTGTATGTTCRTAGGCTCTACAGAGAGTTTCTGCTGGCTTTGGTGGCAGCTGGATCTGACTTTTCAGTTAAAACAAAACTTTAACACTTCACATTATCCTGTTGGGCAGAATCTCACTTTTTTTTTTAATTTTTTTTTTTTTATATATATATATATACATTCTGTATAACTTAAAATAACTTCAGCATATGCTCACTTCTTTCTCATTAAACATTTCGAGGAAAGTCTTAGCAGTTTTACATGTGAAATCAGAAGTTTAGCTTCAGTTTCCTGGACAACATGCTGCAATCAAACCTGTAACAGCAYCACTAAATCTCATTTAAGCCCACAATTGTCTCTAATCCCTGACCTAGTCCTTTTTCTTCCATGTCCACTTGAGATGGCAAATATTTTGCCAGAACAGGATCAGGTATGAGTGACAACAGAAAATCTTGGGATGCGAGACCCCTGCTTGGCAGCTTTATAAATACATGATGGAAAGAATGTCATTGCCAGGTAGAATCAGTGTGTTTATGAACTGGATCATTTCAGTACGTAACACAAGCCCTATAAAGCAGAACCTCATGCAGTAGGCACCTGGTTCAACTTTATAACAAAGCCATAGACCTTTATGAAGGCATGGGAATGTTAAACTGTTTGTCCAGCCCAAGGAGGRAACTTCAATGTCTCAAGCTCTTTTCATGTTTTTATCATGTTTTGATCAAAATAGGTGATAGTTCAGGCTCATCAGTAATAGYTGCCATATATGAAGGACCCATTTCATACTTGCCAGTGTGGAAGCTGGTTTCCCCTCAGAGTCCCTTACATGACTCTGGCTGTCTCTGCTAAGTGCACATACAGGCATATGTRCTATTTTGTAGTGGTATTCTATTCCACAAGTTGTTTACCAGACATATACTATTTATAACTTTCGTTATCAGAGCTTGAACATCTGTACCAGAGATGTCTGTACAAAGTGACAGAGATCCATACAGTGTGCAATAAATAACCAGACTTTACGTGATGAGGAATGTTCCTGCTGTTGAGCTGGTTTGTCAGGGTTTCACTTAGTGACAGATAAAGATGATGGAATATGAATTCTCCCTGGCAAAAATTTGGGTTTCTTCCCAGCGGCTCAGAAATGTCTGAGCCTCAAGACTCTCTCTGCTGTCTCCTTTGCCTGTCTCTGTGATACATGATGAGCGCTCCCTTCCTATGCAAGCTATTTACTCCTTTCAGGCCCCAGTCTCATATGGGAAGGCAATACAGTTTTTTGCTGAACCACTCCTGACCACCATTTGGGAGCAAATGAGTACAAACCAGCCAAACAGCCACTCTGGCTTGCTGGTGTGTTTTTTCCTTCCCCTGCATTTGGCATARCACAGGGCAGAAATGGGGAAGGCAGTTCCTCATGAAGTCCTGCTTGTTTCCCTTCCTAAGTAAATTACCTTAAAACTGTGATCAGGAAGCAAACAGTAACTTTATATC
Organism: Malurus melanocephalus; assembly: GCF_030028575.1. Taxonomy (NCBI): domain Eukaryota; kingdom Metazoa; phylum Chordata; class Aves; order Passeriformes; family Maluridae; genus Malurus; species Malurus melanocephalus. The sequence continues at coordinate 483,980 of NW_026623315.1, read as the reverse complement.
AAGGATAAATGAAATCTTGGCGGGGGGCAGCAATTTCTCTCCCATTCTACTGTAACAGCACCACATTCTTCACACCCAGTTTCACAGGAAAATTACAAGCTATCTGTTTAGTGAAGCGTGCTCGGGGATAAATGCCGCTCGTCTTCTTTACGTGAGCGAGTGAGCCTTACTGCGAGAAGTTTGGCCAGGGGCAGAGCTGGCACGCAGCCTGTGACCCCACTCCCCCCAGCTCAGAGCGCATCCCTCTCCKCTCTGCCGCTCCATCCAACCCCGCTTGTGACGTCTCCGGCAAAGGGCAGAAGATGACAGGATTAGACCTCGGCATACGAGTTGCAAATCTTTGCAGAAGTCTGATTGTCTCATCATTTTCACATCAAGGCTACAACGAGGAAAAAGCCCCACGGTAACTAATCGACGGGAGAGTAACAAGTCAACTCCGCGGCTGTTTGTTTTGTGGTGTCAAATCATTGAAAAAGCAGTAACAAATGTTTCCGCACTCCCTGYGCAGACCTGCCAAGTCGATTCAGAGATATCAACAGAACATTTTAAACGTTTTGGCAAGAGAAAAATTTCTATAAGCTATTGAGGTGCTYTGTGGGTGTACTTTCAGGTAACAAGCCTTGGCTCAAAGCCCTGCATTCAAGCATCGCTGAATATCACTCAAATTCAGAAACTAATCAGAATCAGCATTCAAGTGCTGTTAGCACTATGTTTCCTACAATTGATCTTACCACCATGAATAACTTGGAGATAATTAAGATTTTGACCAAAATTATGTGCTGCATAATTTCATTCTATAGACTTGATTTGTTGAATCAAAAATATTCCATGGATCATAATTATTGCTGGACACCTATTTTTAAAGTTAATGATCAATAATTTATATAGTATGACAGATCATGCAGAATTATATTGCTTATTTAGCATCATGTATATCCTTGAAAAACACTGTAATAGAGTAGCTCCCAAACACACTTCAACTCAGGAGACTTCTTCTGATCCTATATAGAAAGCAATGCAAATAATTCTATTTTATTGTGGAAAATTATGATACATCCTGCAGAGATGGACCTGATCCTGTGTCCTGTGTCCAGAGGGTTGAGTGGATTAGATCCAGTTATCAGATCATGCTGATAACATAATGATCTAAGTACATTCCTACATTTATCAGAAGGGTCCTGACTCCAATGCACCTTGGCCTTTATGTTTGTTCTTCTCCCTTGCTCCTCCTGAGTCACTCACCAGACCTGGTCAGGGGTGCCAGGCAGACTCAGCTTGTGAAACCACTTCAGCAGAAGAGTTTCTTTGGCAGAAGAAATGCTTTAAGAAGTTATCATGGGAATGAAATGTGCTCATATGGCTCACATTTTCACAAATACRTAAAAGACCATGTGGAGCTGTACGCCTGGCAGGCAATAAAAATCTCATCTCCTTCCTTCCATACTTGTTGAGACAGTCATGAGACTTCAACTCCCTCTCCACACAGCTCAGAGAGGAGAGTCACATCCCACAAGTGCTGTGACAGATGTGCTGTATTACKGCAGCTGGATATTCCTGCTGGATTGGAGCAAAGGAAATAGTGTCCTTGGGTCTCTTGAACAGAGACAACAGAACATAAAAAGYTCTCACATCTTTCCTTAATCTTAACCTACTCTGTCTTAATTAGTCTGCTAGGATGATGCAACTACAGCACAAGGGGAATCTATCACTTCCATGCAACGCTGTAAGTAAAACTAACTCAAAAAGTAAACATGCTATTACATATTTCTGTGCCTACCTCAGGAGGTAGCACATTCATTATATTCCAATAAGCTCCAGMTAGAGATAAAAATACACAAAAAATTTGCTAGGGTTGAAAAATACATTATTTCCTGTGCTCTTGCAGAAGATACTGTATTTCTTACTATTCTCCTGCCATGCTGAGCTGAGCTTCCAGCCCAGCAGATGCTGTTCATCGTTGCTGTTCTCAGCTGCAGCAGAACCGGGGAGCCAGCACACAACTTYCSCAGTACATCAGACCCCAGTGATGTRTAGCTGCMCRCRCCCKGTCTGGTGTGTRCAGGCACCAGCAGCCTGGGTTCTGCCCCTTTAACACATCCTTTTCTCCCTTATGGACTTCTCCCACCTTTGGCTGATGCATTTCCAAGCTCTGTGGAGTAAGGCTCACTCTCAGAGCTGGCGCAGTGACAAAGCCCAAGCTCTCCACGGTACACGGTCATAAACCAGTTGCTCGATGTGATCTTAACAGAGGAGATTAAATACTTGGAAATTCAGCTGTAACACCCCGTGAGTGTGCTAATTCTCACCATCTTGGAGTACTTGTCTGGTGTTCTTTAGGCAGCTGGATGAGTGTCACATAGCTGGCTGAAAGCTGCTTTGGTTTACCTAGCAAAAGCAAATACTATCTCATACTGCACCTGTGTTTCAAGCACGATGGAGTAGAGCATCTTGATTGTTCTCTTTAAGTCTGTACTGGCTCCTCTACCATCTGCCTCATGGACACCTGCACTGAATACACATCCCATCGGTTCAGGATTCACCAAGCTTCTTCTGGTGTTGAGAGTCAGCCACTATCCTAAAAATTACTGAAGTGAACATTGTCTTGTTAGGACAAAGAGCACCTGTGTCTCTCTCAGTGTGAGGTGATTGGATATCTTCTCCACAGAATTTTCCCCAGGCTGACCACAATGTTCTGTACCTGTGTGCTTTTATGATTATTACTTTAATGATTTCTTTCTAGGTGAAGAAAATAGGGAGCAGACTCTTTTACTGACAACAGTGGGTAGRGACAACACTGTCTCAGTCTTTGAGGAATTTATTTAGCTGTTACAAGCACTGGATGTGGGGATAAGGAAGTGAAGTGGGATATTTGCTCCTTAACAACCAGAATAGTTCAGAATTCATATGCTTCCCTTTATGGCTTTTCAGTGTTCTTTTGCAACTTGCTATGTGTAATTTATAGGGTATTTCCAGGCAAAGGATATGATTCCCATATACACAACCCCCATAAACAAAGGATAGGAATGTTTTTAACTAACCAGCATACACATGCTTTTTCTTATTTTATCCCATTTTYCCCTCTTCCCTGGATTCTCTTGATAAATTCACATGTCCATGATGATTAATCCTAACCTTTCCTCAGAAGTGTGTTGACATCACTGTGGTCAGCCAGACAGCAAAGCTCACCAGCAAAACTTGATTACATGGCCCACGAGAAATGGCTGCAACAATACGCTTCAAGACTTGCGGAAGAAGAATACCATAAAAACAACAAATAATGTTAATGAGGATTAAACTGTATGATTTTCCAGCTGGACCAGGGTACTTTGCATTAAGCTAATGAGAGGTAAAAGCCAAATTAGACGTTCTTGATGGAGCTTTCATTGTGTGTGGGYGTACACTGACTGCAGACGCAATTATTTTTCAACCCGTGGGAGCTCCAATCCGTAGAGTTGCAAACCATGTCAAGCTGATCCAGTAAGTATGGCCCCCAAATCTAACCCAGCTGACTCTTGTTCTTTTCTGAGAAATGACTGCAGGGCAGGGAGGCAGAATGTAAAATGATAYGTGCTGCTCTTGCTCACCTCCAGCTTGAGATGGTAGGTTTGCTTACAAACACTTTCACATTTAACTTACATTATGACTAAAAATCAAGATCCTTCCCATCACTGCCAATATATAGGCATAACAAAAAAGAGAGGAAAATCAGAAATGTTTTAAATCAACACAAAAAAAAACCAAAACAAAAAACAAGATAGAACAATTAAAAAGAAATTATTTGTCTTCAATAAAAAGACAGACTTAGGGAATTGTTCATCAGCTGCAACAGCCAAAATAGACATGTAGATGAATTGACAATATCACAAGGGTGTTCACCTTCTCAAAAAAAGTACACACTGAAGTGAAAGTTGATAACTATTTCAAAGGAAAGCTTGGTTAAAAGATATGTGAAAGGAGAGGAGTCTCTTAAAGTTTTTCTTCTCASTTCACCTTCAAAAAATAGTTGAAGCAATCGAGGTCATAGTAAAGCAGATTAAGTTACCYTTATGCTTAACAGATCAACTCTCTTCACTAGAGTGACAGTTCTTTACTTCTGGTCCTCACTTTTTGCAGAGGAGGGAATTTAGCAGGGTTCTGATTTTAGCAGGGTACCTATTTAACAGCATTCACCGCCAGAGCATGCTTTCCTACCTCCTAGATGCCTGGGAATCATCACACAGGATGGTGCACCTCCATTTGACCTGTACTCTGAGGGTCAGGGTGTTTTGGGATAGAGGTGTTGGATTTGTTGGCAAGGGTTTGGTAGCAGGGAACTTCTGTGAGARGTTGCCAGAAGCCAAAGCCAGCTAATTCCAACACAGACSCAGCCCTGGGCAAGGCTGAGTCTTTCAGTGACAGTGGTAGCACCTCTGGGATAACACATAGAAGAAGGGGAAAGGAAAAAAAACTTGCAGAAAAGCATCAGGCAGAGCAGTGAGAATGTATGAGAGAAACAACCCTGCAGACACCAAGGGCAGTAGAGAAGGAGGGGAAGAAGGTGCTCCAGGTATCAGAGCAGATTCCCCTGCAGCCTGCAGTGCAGACCATGGTGAGGCAGCTGTGCCCCTGCAGCCCATGGAAGCTCCGTGATGGAACAGAGATCCACCTGCAGCCTGTGGAGGGACCCAAGCTAGAGAAGGGGCATGTGCCTGAACAAGACCCCCATGGGAAACCCATACTGGAGCAGGCTCCTGTCAGGATCTGTGGACCCATGGAGAGAGGAGCCCAGGCTGGAGCAAGTTTGCTGGCAGGACTTGTAATCCTGCAGGGACCCACACGGGAACAGTCTGTTCCTGAAAGGCTGGAAGGGATCCATGATGGATCGCTTCATGAAGAACTGCACCCAATGGGAGGGACTCATGATGGAGAAGATTTTGGAAAACTGTTTTGCATGGCAAGGACCCCATGCTGGAGCAAGTGAAGAACACAATAAGGAAGGAACAGCAGAGACAACATGTGATGACCTGAACTGGAACCCCTGTTCCCCATCCTCCTATACCACTCAGGGGAGAAAAAGGTAGAGAAAAYTGGGAGTGAAATTGAGCYTAAGAAGAAGAGAGGCATRGGGGAAGGTGTTTTTAAGATTCAAGTCTATTTCTCATAATCCTACTCTGATTTGAMTGGCAACAAACAAAATTAATTTCCCCAAGTCAAGTCTGCTTTGTCTTTCACTCTATTTTTTTCTCTCCTGCCTAGCTGATGGAGTGGCTTTGGGCATCTGGCATTTCGCCAGGGTCATCCTGTCACATGGAACAACTCTTTATCTAACTCAGCTAACCCCTGAGATTCTGCCATAGCATCCTGGCATGTCTAGACAAAATGTSTGATGGAGGTTGAGTCCTTCACTGCAGCTCATCAGCAACAGCCACCAGGATTGCTGCCACTGTAAGGAAACACATTATCCATTCAAGCCTCAATGAAGTCAATGGAAAATGCCTTCATTTTGTGTTGGTGATTTTCCCCCCATAAAATTCTATGTAYAGACAGTTAATGTTTTTTGACTTGAAGCAGTTGTTTCGGCATGTTTTCCCATGCCAAGTGTTTTCAATATCTTAATCTGACTATCTACACTGTTTATGCAACAGTAGATGTCCAAATCTACTAGGAAGTGACTCTCATACACGGCCAGTCCGTCATGTGCAGCCCTCTGGACCCTACAGAGGAGGAACAATTTTCTCTTATCACACCAGGAAAGTCTGTCCCTTATCACACCAGGTACAGACTGTCCCTCAGCACATCAGCCCCAAATCAGAGGGAGCTGAATTTAGCTGTCTCACAGAAGTGATGTTAGCTCAGCCAGCAAATGTTTATAGAGCTTACAAAGGGATTAGATGATGATGTTCCTGTTTGGAAATTCTCACAAAYCATTGGGAAGACTGAGGACAACATAAGAGCAGCCAGACGGTGGGAGATTTGTGGTTCTGTGTTCCTACATCAGAATTACTAGTGACAGAGCAGTATTAAGATTTGTAATGGATGTAAAYCCACATCCATTTTAGGAAGTGTGGCATTTTAGGAAGTCTAAGCTTTTTCCATGTTTAGATATAGGGGGAAGAAAAAGAAAATGGGAAGTGTAAGTAATATAAAGCTGAGGTAAGAATTTCTTTGAGTGGGAAAATACTGGACTTTATGAAGTTATGAGATAAGACACAACTAACATAACCTAAAAGCTTTCCTATTTTTCCAGTGTAAGAAAATAAAACCTCTAGTCCTCCCCTATTTCCTTAGATTAATGAAGTGGCATCAGATCTGWTTTAAGACCCTAAGAATCTTTCTGTTCCTCCTCATGCGACTTTAGAACTCTCATCCATCCATTTCTTTGCAGTCATATAACMACTTAATTACTTTCTTATTAACACTGGGCTTTTCTAAAGATTGAGGGTTTTTTTTCTGCTAAATATATTTTCTTTTAATTGCATATTCTTGAAAAATAGATTTCATTATAAAATAAGTATAAAGATCTCCCAGTATCCTCATTGCCAGCTGAAATCAGCAAGAGCAAAGAGTCTTAGCAAAGAGTCTTCTCCAAAGCTTGGTCTCAAATCTGTAGCAGCTTGTGAACTTCTGACGTTATTATGGCTTTTCTCCTTCTTTGAACAGTAATACTCCTGTGTACATTCCTATACGTTTCTATAATAGCTAGGTGCTGCTGTGGGCCAGTATAAATAGAYTGGGGTTTTGTAATGATATTGCCAAAGAAACAATGCTCCAAAGCAACTCATGGAATTACTAGAAGATGAGTTGTCTGATGTTAGTAAGGTATTTAGTCATTGGGCAAACATCTACTCTGGACTATGTCATGATAGTTTCTGCTCAGAGTTTTTCCTTGCAAAGTCCCCAAATCATTAACAAGCAGGATACAAACTGCTGTTCACAGGGCGAAACACCCAGTTTTGACACGTTTCTGTCTGAAACATGGCACTTCCAAACACAGAATGGTTTGGATTGGAACCTCTAAAGGCCATCTAGTCCAAATCCCTTGCAATGATCTTCAAAGAGATCAACTTGCTCCGAGCCTTGTCCAGCCTGAATGTTCCCAGGTTTGGGGCATCCACCACTGCTCTGSGCAACCTCTGGGCATTGTTACACCACTCTCATTACAAAAATATTTCTTGCTAATATCTAATCTGAATCTGCCATAGTGGTTTAAAACCATTACCYCTTGTCTTATTGCTACAAGCCCTACAAAAATGTTTGTCTTCAACTTTAAGCTTCCTCTAATCATCGAAGCTCAGAGATGCTTCAGTAGGCAAGGGGCCCTTAACCCAGTAACACGCGGGGCATCATCTCCGAGGGGGAGAGAGGAGCTTGGTGACCAACAATTCAAATCCCTTTCGGTAAGTGTTACTGATGTCGGGAAAGGGCAGGGAAAAGCCTTTAGGGCAGGAACAACACCTCTGTGACAAGGACCCGCACCGCAGGCGTCCCGCCAAGCCTGCTCCACCCCGCCGCGCTGGGGCCGGGCCAGAAGCAGCGCTGGGGCCGGGCCGAGCCAAGCCAGCCCCGCCAGGCGGGAGGAAGGGGAGGGATTTCACCTGCCCAGCCCGGCCCGCCCCTCCAGGTGCGAGGTGGAGCAGGAAGCGGCGGCGGCGGCGCCAAGGGGACCCGCGCCCGCTCGGCGCCCGGCCCGTGAGGGGAGATGGCGGCGGGCCGGGCGCTGGCCGCGCTCCTCGCCGCGCTGCTTGCCGTGCTCCTGGCCGCCTCGGCGCAGCTTCTCCCGAGGGAAGGTAGGGACGGGGACACGGACAGGGATGGGCTGGCTCCCCCTACTCCCGCCTCGGTTATCCCTACCCCCGGCTCGGTTTCCCCACGCTGGGCTCGGTTTCCCCACCCTGGGCTCGGCTGCCCATCCCTGGCCGCCACCCCCGAGGCGCTGCCCGGGCCGGGGGGACACGCCCGGTGTGCGGCTGAGCCCGGACTCGCTTTACTCGGCAGTACCGTAGGCGAGAGACTGGTGACTCTGCCTTTATCCCCGTGCGCTGCTGCTGATTTAGTAACTATTAGTTATTTAAAAGGGGCGGCGGTGGTGGTGGGGATGGGATAGAATCGCATCCGTAATGCTTCAGTGCGGTGGGACRTTTCAGTTTCAGCACTTCTCGTCTCAACGCTCCCTTTTCTTTCTCTTTGAAAGTGCTGACAAGATCAGTTACTTGATCTTTACATCCTCGCTTGCTGGAGTATTGATTATGCAAGTAACTTCACAAAGTCCTTTTCCCTGGGCRCCAGAGGGGCAGCTGAATTCTCTGTAAAGAGCAGAAGCTTCTAGGACTGTGCTCTGTTTCGGACTGTGCAGTCGCCTGAGCTTCTCAGCAAAGAGAATGGTATTATTTATATACAGCATTGGGTGAACTTTATATGCAGGAAGATGGAATGGCTTATATGCCCATCTGAGTYGGATGGTTTAATGGGGGCTGCTGCTCACTACCACTTTGTCTTTCTTGAAATTCCTGGATGCTTGTTGCAATCCCATGTAGCTGACCCTGTGTGTGACCCCAAATAGAATTCCAGTTATGAACACAGGGACAGTGTGCGGTGTTTTCCTCAATTTCCAAAGCTGTTTGATTGCAAAAATTGCCCTTAAGTCTGTTTTACTGCTATCAGTAGTCCTGTTAAAGGCTCTTGAAGGTTGAGTTCTTATGTACAAAATAACTGGTGAGTTAATTGCAGTGACTGTGATTAACCTTAAGAGTCTGATGTSAAATTTGTGCCTTTTTAATATTTCTATTACTTTTCAGCTGGTTCTGTTGAAGTGGGGCTCGGGCCATTATTATCATAAACAATACACTCTAAATGTTTCCTGTGAAATTGGACAGCCCTGGGGTTTAAGTTTCAAGCGGTGTAGYCTTTTAAATAAAATATTTTCATTTAATGTAATGCCTCTGAGCCAAGTGAGTAACAGCAATTTGCCTCTCTAAGTCTCTCCAAAGGAAAAAGAAAGAATATAAYTGGTTAATTGTGTTTTGTTTTCAGAGTAAACAAATGTTTAAAACCTCAGATGGGTCAGYACTAGAAGTAGAGGAGGTAGACTTTCCAAGGATCTTGGCTTAATCTAGAGGAACCTGGGAGAGACAGGCCTTTCCCTTTGGCAAATCCTGAAGTTGCTCTTTAAAGCAAAGTTAGTACCAGTGAAGTTGCTCCAAATACTGTTGATAGACCTGGTGGTTTGCTGCCACTGATGGTGGCCCCTCTTCCTACGTCCTTTAGTCCCTTCCTTTCCAGCTGCACGCTTCCGTCCCCTGCTCTGTCTCCTGCACAAGCGGCACCCACTCCTGTGTGCCAGGTCCTCTGTCATCCTCTCAAACTCTCTAATGCAGTGCCTCCCTCCTCTTTGTGAGTACCTAATCCCTCCAAAAAGAGGTGGCTGAGTTTCAGCTACGTTATCAGCATGGTTGGCAGGCTGAAGGTTGCRATGGTGTGAGCGGGATGGGAGGGGAATGGTGCCTTCCCAGGTTTGCTGGCACGTGAGATCTGGTGTGTCCTTCGTTCCGGTGGGAGCTGCTCTTGTTATTGCACAACCAGAACTGTAGTTGAAACATTTCCCTGAGCAAAGGTTTGTCCTGAAARCTCAGGACAGCTCAGGTTAAGATTTGTAGTGTGTACCTATGTAGTTTGTGATTTTTAAGGAGTTCCTGGTGCTGATGTTGGTATTGGCTCTACTGTTGCTGTGTTTTGGCTGCCACCCTTTCCGTGGTTCCTCCCTTTCAGCAAGGCTGGGTTTAGGCTGGGTGTGCACATGGGGTGTGTAAGAGGCACACGTGCCTCTTCTTGGGGAGTGGTGATGCTCTGATGGGATGAATTCAAATTTTGGTGCCTGTCTCTAAAGCTGTCTCTTGTCACCCTTGATGAAGTTCTTTCTCCTCTCACCCTCTCCATCCGCCCTTTCCCAGCAGGTACAGTTATTACAGCAGAAATTGTAGATTGTAGAACTGTGGCTGCTCACATTGTCCTCAGAGGAGCTGGTGGGTTTTCTTGAGGTGGAACTTTATGCATGAAGTAAATTATCAAATGAAAGATTGGTTCTAACTTATAGCTGGAAAACCACAGAAAGAARTATTTGGTGTAATAGCTGTGCACAGACGTGGGAGTGTGAACAGAGTATTGCATATCTGACCTTTGAAAATGTGTTTTCCAACTAAAAATGTGTTTCTTTGAGACACTAATAATGAAGTTAATCAGACTTTTATGCTGTCTATGAAACATAAACGTTTAAGGTTTAAGGTATCCTTATAAACGTGATAAAATCTTTGTATCTGTTCTGGGCTTTGTCTTTAAAATGTCATTGTTATAATAAGCGAATTTAGAGATAGTGTCATGTTGATTCTTGCTCTACCCTCCAGTTATCTTTTTCTTGGCAACTGACTAATTTGAGTCACACATTAGTCTTAACATGTTAAGCTGCTTCATTTAATAAAATTAGAAAACCCCAAGCTGTGTTAGCCGGGCCTTTCTGCTGTTCTGACAGAATATAAATAACTGCCCTGTTTGTTCTCTTCTGACAGTCAGTGGAAACTGGATTATTTCCATTCTGAATCACCATTTGTTCATTTGATCGAGACCTTTCCTTTTAAGACTACAACCAATGTACATGTGTTGTAACTTTTTGGGATTTTTGGTTGCCTCATGCCATTATCAGTCTGGAGTGCTAACTTTGTACTGGCTAGAAAATAATGTGTTACTTATTTATAGCATATATCAGTTCTGGTACTGCTACCCTAAATTCTCCACCAAAAATACCCTTATTTTTTTATTTTTAAACTTTTCACAATTTCAGAATTTTGTGTGTTTGAGATGTTTGTTTTTAAGAGGTGAGCCTTGTCCAYGTGTGCTTTTGTTCATCTGTAAGTCTGAAGGGATGTAGAGGTAACGTGAACATCTGAATGGGTGTGTGAGGGGGTGGGAACATGAACACATTTGAGGATTAATACACTGAACTGAACTTACTGTCCACAGCACCACAAATAATCATGAATTTAAGTGCCCCCTCTGTGACTAGAGATCTTCAGTAAGGCTGTGGTCCCTGGAGCAGTGTGAATGAAGTTTCTCCAAGAGCCATGCTCTTGGTCATGGGCTTGCTTGTACACAAAATGGAAATACCAACAAATACCAGCGATTTGCTTACAGAGTGGCCCAGGAGAGAAGGAGATGTGATGAGCCAGCTCCTGAGCCTGGCTCCTTAGGTGGCTGGCATTTTTTTGTTCCTGGGGTTGTCATTTGATGAGCTGTGATGGCTCATCAGCCAKAAGTAATTAGAGGGAAGCAGGCTGAAAAGGATTTTTTTTGGCACTGGCTCAGGGCAAAGGACTACTCAAGGGAGAAAAAAAGTGAGAGGATTGGAGGCTGCTGTATCTCACATTGGATCTATGACATGGAGGAAATTATTTGTTAGCTAGAAGGTTGTCCTCAATTATTTGTTAGCTAGAAGGTTGTCCTCCTCTCATTTTTATTACAATTCTGTGTCTTGTCTTGCTATACTGCAGTGAGAGTTTCTAAAGAGAAATCATGGCTTGCTCTATGAAATAAGGAAAGAACCTTTCCCCTACCTGATACCAGGTGTCATTTGGGTCAGTTGTGCTCAGGCTTGTTATTTGCTTTATGAATTATCTTATCTGCAAATAATGTTGGAATAGAAAAAAAAAGTAGGAGAAAACTACTGAAAAATAATCTGACTTCTTGAAATATGTAATAGCAGCAGCAGTATTTCCACAAATAAATGTTGCTGGGGCTCAGTTTATTGATGTAGCCCTTATCACCCAGCTTAATTGATAYTTATAGAGGCATATAATGAATTAAATGAAAATGAAATGTGATCCACAGCTCTAAACCCTCAGTCTTAGGCAGAGGCTGAACAACTTTGTGCTCAGTACATTCTAAAAATGAAAGATTTCAAATTTGAAATAGCATGAGGAACCATCCTGTTCTGAGAGAAAAGTCAAGATGCTTTTGGCTTTTCCTGTGTWGGCTAAAGCTATGGGTGACAGGGCTATGGCATGTTTGCCTATGGCTGAGTAACTCCATTCTTTGCCAGTTTTTCTGTATTGATCACATTCTCATTTGCCTTTTGTAATTRCTGATGGTGAAACATGACTTTCTTCATGTTCTGGGCAGTGACAGACAAATGGTACAGAAGAGCAGTGAATGCGTGTGGGGTGGTGTCCCTTGGTGTTGTGGCCGGGGTGGGAGCACTGGTGGTGCTGGGTTGTTCCTGGGGTGGTGGGGGAGCTGGGTGGTGGTCACTGCTGCCATGAGTGGGCTGTGCCGCTGAGCTGAGCTGACTGGTGGTTCTCTTACTGCAGCAAGCTCCTACTGCTGTCTGCTGGGTGCTCCCTGCAGCTCTGCCTTTGGATGTTTTCCAGTCTTGGTGTCCCTGCAAGAGCTTCTAGAAAGACTCAGCTGCAGCAAAGCATGYGTTAGGCTAGAGGATATAAGGAAAATGGCCTTGGGTGCCAGTTTTGATCTAAATGAGCTCTTTTTTGGACTACTCCGGTAAGCTTCTGTTAAAATATTTTTTTTAAATCTGCACTTTTAGTAATWTCAGTAATTTATAAACCTTTACCCAACTGGGGGAAAGACTGAAGATGTCACCTTAACAAAGCAATTCCAGCAGTTTCTGGGACAGCATCCAACTCACTGATGCTGCTCAGGTGTCTCTGTCAAACCTGGTCTGTGGAGAGGACAATTCACCCACTGCAGCACAAGCTGGCTTGTTGGAACCAAACCATTAACCAGTTCCTGTGGAGCAGCTGCTGGCTTTTGGGTGCTCTCTTAGTAGGATTCAGCCAATWGAGCCGGGTCACCATCTCTTGACTCGAAAACTTCTCTGATCTCTGGCAGGTGTTAACATACAGATTCTGCTTGCTTCAGTCTGCTTGTGCCACCAGGGTGTGAAGGAAAGGATTTGGGCTGGGCTGCTCTTAGTAAATTGTTGGCTGCTGACCCTTACGTCAGAGCAACATCTTGAGTTTCTGTGTTGGCTGGTGACAGGTGAGGATTGCTGCTTGCAGCTGAGCYTGACTGCTGCGGATAATAGTGATGGGACCTCCTGGAAGACCTTCAGGAAGAGGCAGCTGTGCCTGTTGAATTGTGCCATAATGTCTAGTAGATACGCATTTCATATGTGTCAGTACAATCTAATCTGATTCTGAGCACCCAGGCTGCCAGTACTGTGGGAAAATTGATTATTGTTTTAATCAATCTCCTGTACAGGGGAAAAGGTCTCTGCCTGTTCTGTCAGGCACRTTTTACCAACCATCCACAAGGGTGCCACGGGGCAGCCTGCTTTGGGCTGTGCCTTTTGATTTTTGGGAAAGCGAGTGTGGTTACTTGATGTCGGATCAAACTCTTTATTTTGGGAGGTAGGTTTAACGCTGGCATTTTGGAATTGACCCTGGCTTTTCTGAGTCTCTGGCTGTGAGACATTAGCGTGAGGGGAAGGGGATTATCTGAAGTTCCTCAGAAGTGAGAGACTAAGARCTGATGGCAAGGATGTTTGGCATGGGAGGGATCCCTGGTTGCGAAATGTGCTTTTCCGCCTTTGTTAACCAGAGCCAAGACCAAAGAACTGCTCAGACATGCTCTGAGATGTTGTCCTCTCGCTGGCTTAAGTCAAGGTAAGGATAAAAACTATGCAAGCAAAGACTCCTTTGATCAAGGGAGGCTCCTGCAGGGATCTTTGTGGTGTCAATGTTCCTTGAGTCAGTGTGACATTTTCTTGTCARCTTGTGCAGACTCATGTGTTGAACATTTTGTACATTGTATGTGAACTRGTGGTCAGCTCATAGACAGTGTTTGCTGAGCTCCCCATCTCACCTCTACAACACTTCATATTTGTAAAGCAACAATACTCTATATCTGTAAAAATAATAAAAAAAGGCAGCTCAGAGTCAACACTTTCTTTTTCCCACTTGTGGTGAAAAGAGCTTCTTCTAAAAAATCTGTTACACGAGTTGTGTGAGTGCCCTAATTGTCTTCCAAAAGGGTTCTAGAGAAGGGGGCAGAAGTACTGAAATATATAGTTGTTAGCTTGGGGTTTTTTTTTAGATATTTTAAATATGAAGGTACTTTATTCCTGTTGGGCATTACAAATAAATGAATTAACAGCTTTTGAGTGAGCAGCCTTGTTGGCCTATGGTGCTGACCAATCTCCTTTGGTGAACTGTGCTGGAATRGCTTGTAACATCACTATGCCAGAAGTGTCTGCCCTTCCTCCCTGATGAGGAGGGAAATGTGTGACATCCTGCCTGCTTTGCATCCCCATCCTGGCTATTAGTTTAAACAATCAGTGAAGATTAGGGGGCTGTACTGTGATGGCTGAGGAATAGGTATTCTCCCCTAGATGCMCTCTCCTGAGATGTGGTTACCATGGCATAATAGCAATTGGCAGCATCTATCTGTATGAGTTTACAAGCTTTGGAGATTTTATCACTTCACTTTTCTGGGGGGGGAGATCCTGAAAGCAAGCCTTTCACAAAATGTGGACCTCTTATCCCAGACAAGGGTGGTGGTGGAAGACAGCTCCAAATATGAGGGGATAATCTTGTAATGTAGAGAGTAGTTTACATTTCAAATGTAAACAGAAAACCTGGTTGGTATATAAAGTCAAACAGGATTTCAAAAGCTTGCAGCAAGAAGGATCAGMTGTAATTTGTGATGGTGCTTGTGATGTCCCTTTTACTGCTCACAGCACTGCTTAATAGGTGAGAGGAGTCCATAGAGTGCTTGGGTCCCTGGTTGACTTTGCTAAGGGCTTGGAGAAGGTGAAAGCAGCCATCTGGATGGACATTTCGGGTGAGATTGGGGGAATGGATGATGCTTGGGGGGGTATTGGGTGCTGCAGTTGAACTGAAGAGTTGGACTCAAATGGTCAACGTTTATGAGACAGGTGGAAAAGACTGGAGTTTGCAAAACAAGGAGATATTTAAACATAAATATTCTTTGATGTGTTTCTGGCCAGTTTGAGCAAACTGTGCAGTGAATTGTGTTGGAGGTGATGCACCACCACGCTGAGTTACTGTGCTGTACCCCTTGTTTCTCACTCTCTTGCAGCAGATTATGTGTACAAGCTCAGCAGGCTCTGCTTGTGTCTGGGGTCAGCATCCCTGCAAGGGCTYGGAAGAGGGAGTGAGCCTTCCAGGCTCTAGAGGCAAACAGCATCCCAGTGTCCTTGTGCTGAGCTGGTGGCAGGGAAAGAGTCTGTTCTCTGGAGAAGTGTGTTGGTTGTGTGGGTTCAGGTCYCCCTCAGGCAGAACAGGGGTTTGGACACAGGCATTTCATAACCAGAACGAGTGTTGCTGCTACTCGTCTTCCGCAGCAGCTCATGAATGGTGTCTGAGTCAGCCCCATCCAACTGGGTTTCGGGAAAAATGGCTGTAATGGAACAAGCCTGTGATTTAACCRGAATGAGCAAACCAACAGCTTTTGTACATAATTCTGGGATAAACTAACATCTGGGATTTTGTTGTGAGTATTGTTTGCTTGGTCTGTCTGGGGCTTTTTTCATTGTTTTAATCCATCCAGTCAAGTCATGTGAAACAAMCCATAGATCCTTATGGGTAAATTACTGCAATAAAATGCAGCTGTCAAGCCAAAACTAGTTGGACTCTGTTCTAGCTCCTGCTTTGTGTAGCAAGGCACTTTACATAGCCATAAAATTGCTGTTCTGCCAAGTCCTTTGCCTGTGCATACATACACGCTCTGTGMGTGCCACTGCCCCAAATACTCACCAGCTGCCTTCTACATTGCACCCCTCTCTTGTACAGGAAAAGTTTCCCTTTGACATTTGTATATACATGTTAAAATTGCTATGAGATTGTCAGGTGCAAACACAGTAAGTAAATTTAGGCTCAACTCTCTGGAGTCATCAAACTTGTTTTACACCATGCAGTTTGTTTCTAACCCCAGAGGGAAAGTTTTGAGGAGTAACATAAAAGTTTGGAAATACACGGTTGAGAAAAAGCTGTGTTTGTGCAGCGAGGGACATTACTTTAGTAATAGAGGGATGCTGTGATAAGACAGATCTCACGAAGCCACATTCTGAAATGAGGATGAGCAGTAGAAAAATCCRGTTGTGAAAGGGAGGGTGCAGACTCAGATTAGGGCAATTGAAGAAATATCCRAGGAAGGSTWCAAAATTGTAATTGCTTAGAGGGAAAAAGAATAAGGTGAGATCAGCCATCTGCATTATCTGTGAACCAGCTCAGGACATCTTCTAGCTGAATGATTCTGTTGTSGTATAGACAGAGACGAGATCCAGCTTGGCAATGCTTCCTCTTGTTGGTTTGGATATCCTGTGTGTCATCCCTGTGCAGCAGCAATAAGGCATGGAAATTGCTTCTTTTCAAGAAATCTGTCCAGTTACTGGTAATCCTAATAAAAAGGCATGCAGTGGGAGTCATAGACAAAGACAGATTAGTGTGAGTCATGAGGAAACTTGCTCGTGTTTATAAAAGCTCTTCAATAAAAGGGGCTCTTAAACAAGTGTCTCTGTCATGCTGCTCATGTGTGGCTGTAGTTTGGAGATTTGACCATTTGTTCATTTACGTTTTCTGACCGTGGGATCACTGGATATATTTTCTGCATGATTCTTCTATTCTACWTTTCCTGCTGGATTTGGTAGTCTAATGTAGCTTAGCACATCCCTAGCAGCTGGCTGCTGTTGGCATTACAGCACCACGCTCTTATTTCTTGGCCAGAATTATTATCTGTGGATTTTCATCTGTGCAAGCTGTTTGTTTATGCACTAAAGGTATCTGTTCTCATGTGGGCTTCCGGCAAGCAACTTTGCTGGCGTAGTTTGGTATGGATCTTTATCCCTGCTGCCTACTGCTGTGATGATGYATTGATCATTGAAAACATTTCTGTGATTTTTGGGCAGGTCCTATTCAGGAAAGCTGAGGCATGGGACACATCCATGCTGGAAAACGATATTGAGCTGACAAATRTTTGATATTCTTGCAGAGAGATCAAATGAAGAATGATTTTGTGGTCATYAAGTCTGYAAGAGGAGGGGGAAGGAGGAGAGAAAAAGCCSAGGCAGCAGAATTTGGGTCCTTTTAAGGGCTTGGGAAGATGATGTTTGTTTTGACCCTTGCAGGAAGGATTTGAAAATTTCTSTTCCTTGGTTTCAGCTCAGGGTGTGTATTTGTTTTAATTTAAAACTAGTCATGTGTTTAAGCCTGTGCTTAGACTTAATCCTCATGACTGAGAATGAGAGCCACATGCCAGCATGTGGTGCAGGAGTGCTGGCTGTTGGTGGTCCTGGTCTCTGTCCTGCCAGCTTGGCCATGTGGCTGTGCCGTCCCAGGGATGGGAAAAGGAGCAGTGATAACTGTTTGGCCAGAGAGTTAGGAKCAGACTTTTCTGTAATGCTTATAAATACTCAAAATACCTATGACAATTATCATACTCAAGGAAGAAGTCTCTTTTGTCCATAATTATTAAGTATTGTTTTTATGCT
Organism: Malurus melanocephalus; assembly: GCF_030028575.1. Lineage (NCBI taxonomy): Eukaryota > Metazoa > Chordata > Aves > Passeriformes > Maluridae > Malurus > Malurus melanocephalus. The sequence goes on along the minus strand of NW_026623315.1, from coordinate 466,489 downwards.
ATAAACACTCTGTATCTGGATGAGTTAAACATCAGAAAAATTATGACCATCATGGTCAAATGTATTTTGTGAACTAAGTGTTATAAATAAAAACCCCGAGAGAACCCAAAAAGAATCAAGTGGTATGGGAAACAAACTCTGGGYTAGGTTGGAAGTAGTTGTTTCATTTTCTCTTCTGGAGACTGCTTCCTCCTGAAGAACGAGGAAAAGCAGCACTTATTGCTTGCTTGGCTTTACCCTCTTCTTCTCCCCACCCCATGGACATTGCCCCTGCAATTGTCCCCTGTATGCTTGGAAGGCTATTGCACAGTCAATTCCCAGGCCATACCATCATCTTTTTTATTTCCTCAGGAAAATCCTCTACAAAAGCATTTCTAAGACAGAAACATGGACATAAAKTGTGCAAGCCATTGGAAGAGGCTGSAGAATTCAGTGTAGGCTCTCAGGGCAGAGAACTGTCCYGTCACTTAAAAGCTTTAGGAAAGTTACTCAGTGGCCAGGTACTCACTAATAGTATTAGAGGGTTGGTAAAGTAGTGTTTAAAAATAAGTGCTGCAATTTGGCAAGCCTCATTGTGTTTGAGATTTTCCTTTAAAGCCTTTGATCCTGGAGGCAAATAGGTAAGGCAGTTTCAGGGACTTGCGATGTCTTTTGACTCCAAGATTGTGTAGAAAAGCCAAAAAGGCTGCAAAAAGGCTCAAGACCAACAAAACTCATATAAACACATGATGGGGTATGTCTTTGAGTACTCTATTCTGTACTACTACCCTAGCAGTGGGATTTTTAATGCCTGGTGTTGGCACACCTGGAGCCTCAATGTTTCCAGCAGCAGGGATGGACCATGCCGACTGCTCAATCCCCAGGGCTTTTACAAATCRTTGCAGTGAAAGTCAGGCCCTGCAAAACCATGAGATTCCTGCAAAAAGATAGGAGGTTTTTAAACCTCTATTCAATAGAACAGATGGTCTTTGGTCTTTGTGTGTAATTGAGTCACTAATGGAATGAGCTGCTTTCAACAGCTGCGATGACTGAAGTTTTGGGTTAGGTGGGTATGTTTTTTGAGGGTCTCTGGTGTGCTCRTGTGCCTTTAGAGGGCTCTGCTGATCAAGGGTTCCCCTGGTGTGTTCAGCCCCTCTCCCCACAACCCCCACCAGGTGAGCCCCTGCACATCTGGGCTTTGACCAGCCTCCTTATCCCCCCATCACCAACAGCAGCTGACACAGGCCAGACTGGTGCTGGAGGGATGCTGAGCAGCTGGAAAGAGCCTGGGGCATCCTGCAGATGTGTGTGATCCAGCTGTTMTCCTACACCTTCCTGACATGCTGCCTGGTAATTGGGATGGCTTCAGGGGCTCCCTCAGGGCGCTGCACTGCTGGGTTTACCAGCCTAAATCTTTCTTCATTGGGGATAATGAGCAAGGGGATTCCTAGCCTGGCACACGGGCAGAGCTTTGTCATGGAGCCCTGTGTGATGCCCCACTTAAGGAAGAGAACCAAACTTGTAGCACCCTTATTTCTAGATCTCTCACTACTTTTTATRTGCATAATTCTTTTTTTCATCTACACTGAAAGCACAAGTGCTGTAGACGCTGTGATTCTATCTTCCATACACTGAAACAGGGAAGGGAGAACAATGAAAACAAGTAGAGAAAAACTTACTGACTGACCTTCCTCAGATTTTCACCTGGTGCTGGGMTATGGTTGACTTCATTGCAAACTTGGCTTATTTCAGCCAGGGCTRGGCTCAATATTTGCTAAGCATGCAACTGAAGTTAATAATAGTCAACTTGAAAGTCCAGTCARTGCTCCCTTGTGTCTTATATTGTGTGTATATTTGTAGAAGACAGTCAGGCTTGAGCCATTTTTTTAATAAACAGCTACCCATAAAATAAAATTTTATTCAATGAGCAGTTTATTCAGTGGCTTCAGTATTTCCTGTGAGAGCTGCTCCTGCATCTGGCAGTACTTGAGGATAGGCTGAAGTCTGTGAAGTGTTTCCCAAAAACTGTGAATAAAYGATGGTCATGTCAGAGATGGAGAGGAGGTGTCCAAGCACACACCGTCTGTTYCAGGGCACCAGATGCCTTCTGTGCTGGTGAGGGGCGCTGCACAGATATCCTGTACCTTCAGGGAATGAGTTGTGAAGGGTGGGGAGGGTGGGAGAGGGCCATGACTGCATGTAAAAATGTCTGTTGGCATGTGCTTTTTGTATCACTGGAATAACTCATCTGGCCTGCAGTAATTGTTGATCTACACCCAGGGATTCAGGGTTACCATTGTCTGTGATTAAAGCTGGAGCTCGTGGTTTTTTTCAGCTGCTGAATAAACTTCCTGAATTGAGTCGTGACTTGATGGGTGCCTTCAGAAATGAAACAGGCTGTGTGGTAACAAGCTGAAAACAAAAATCAGGAGAAAAAAAAATTGAAAGGAATAGCTGAGCTACTTTTTAAATGTGAAATAAATTACTCTGGTGAGGGTAAACTGGAGCAGAACTGATTCTGCACCAATTCCCTTTGTACCTCTCCTGGGCACATGCAGCAAGCATATTTTTCTGTTGTCTGTTCTGGAAGATAGGAGACATTTTCTGTGGGTAGAACACCAGAGGCTCCTGAGAATGGGGATGCTAATATTCCTTCGGACACTGTTGCATCTGTGGGGGTGTATGGAGAGCCTGATGTTTCTCATACCTGCTAGTAACAAAACACCTCTGTTCTGTATGTTTTTTTCTTTCTTAGCTTCCTTTACAATCTCCCTTCATAAAGTGGACAACACCACAGTTACGATTCAACTGAGATCGGGTGTTTCACGGAGCTGTCTAATTCGCACTAAAAATGGCATTAGGTCTGAACTCAGAGTAAAGCCTGGGGAGAATGTCACTTTTACCTTCACTTGTAGTGCTCCAGAGAAATATTTCATCATGGAAATTCAGAAAAATATTGGTAAGATACAGATTTTTGATTTTTCTCCAGTGTTCATTTTCCTCCAGTAAAACCACATGGTTTTTTTCCTACTATTGTAATAAGGTATCTGTCATAATCTTAGCTAAGAAGAAATCTTTGAGCACTGATAAATAACCTTGAATTACTAAAACTATGCAAGCTAAAGAAGTCTGTATTGCAGCTGGCAGAATTAATGTTGACTTGACTGTGTTGGAAACAGCTAGATGGCACTTTGTTCCGTCAATTCCTTGCTGCCTTTCCTTTTTTCCTCAATTTATAAACCCATCAAAGARCCCTTTTTTTACTGTCAAAATCCTCTGAACACTTATAATGATATATTATGTATTTGATGAACAGCTTGATTGTGTCTATAAGGACAACAGAAACACTGAAGACCTGCACATGTTTCTTTATATTTAATGAATGTTATTGAAGTCAAGAAACTGTACATTCAGAAGTGTAACTAAAGCTTCTTTTGCTTTGAATGTTGTCCCTGGTGTACGTATTCTTTAATGGCATGAACATGTGCTACTTCTCAACTAGATCCCAAAGTTCATTGGGTATTCAGTCTTTAGTAACATCTTCATTATTTTGGGGTGATGTTCAAGGATAATTCTCTTCATGTKTTGGAAATTTTATTCATATGATTTGTGCAAATAGTAATGCTCACAACATCCCATTATATATTTGCAAGATGCACTTGTGATATTTCTTCTTTTAAGCTGAAGCATAGATGTGGATTAAAAGAACACTTATTTCGAGTGTAAATCAATTATTTGGATTTTTCAGATAAAAGTTTTCTGGGTTCTCCCCAGAATCCTGCAGTGGCAATTGTTATTCATCCAGGCACCAAGGGAACAAAAATACAGTTCATGGCGAGCAGCAWAAAATGTAAAGATGAATGATTTGCCAGGAACTCTCTGGGGGAGATGGGATAAAATGAATTTTCTAGATCTGTGATTCCCTGCTSTCTTGATGCTGCATTTCTCCATTTTGCCCATTCAGAGTTTACCCTGTTCACCAAATACCTTCTAAATTCTTTAGCAAACAAGGTGGAATACTGGAGACAATGAATCTCTTYTGTTAGTCAGCCTGACTAAAGCAGGTTTATCCTGTCTGTTCTATGGGCTGGGAGTCCTGTTTGGAGACTACATGTGACTGGGTTACAGGAGTGTCTTTTGGTGCACGTAGGAGAGAAGTTAAATGCAATCTAAAAGTGATGATAATAGCAAGGAAAAGGAAGTATCAAATTTCCCGTGCTTTCCAGAGTGTATCACAGTCTTCTCTCTCTGCATTTAGACTGTGTGTCAGGCCCGTGTCCCTTTGGAGATGTTCATCTTTACCCACCGGGACTGCCTCACCTTAACAGGACGTACATCTGGGAYGTGAAGGCGAGCACAAAAGCTGGACTTGAGCTAAAATTTGCTACCCCGTGGCTGAGACAGGTTGGACCAGGAGAGTCGTGCCCAGACTCCATTAGCTACAACATCAACAGCTGTATTGATAAGGCCACGGTCAACATTGGCACCTTCTGCCGGAATGGCTCCGTGTCTCGYGTCAAGTTGCTGGGAGGAATGCTCATGTCCCTGCACCTCCCGTGGCACTTGCTTCTCACCACYTCAGGCTTCAGCATAGCTAACAGGACTTCCATAAAGCGTGAGTATGGAATAGTGCAATTGCCTCCTGCASATTGCAGCAGAATTTATTTCAGCCTTTCCTCACAGCTGACCTTCTAGTTTTGGTTCTGTTATCCCTAACTCCCTTCCACTTCATCTCTTCTGAAAAAGATTGTTGTATGATCTTTAGTTTGGTTAGATTGTGCCTTCTGGAGTCAAAATATCCTAGTTTGGTCAATTGCTAATTTTGAAAATTGTTCTATTGCTGCTTYTGGTGCACAATAATAATTTTAAATATCTTTAAACTTCCTAAAACTTAAATGTACCTGCTTTCTTGTTTTTGTGTCTTTTCAGCTGGGTGAAACTAGGTAGTATAATTCAAATGAGTCAGAGAAATTTTGCTGGTTTCAATGTGTAGTTTGGTTTGTTTATTTTTTTTAAAAAGTTTCTTTAATTTTTGGAGCCTCAAACCAATGCCTCTCTTTGAAAGGGGAGTGTGGGGGTAGGTGAAGCAGTGCCTGGGAGGCACAGGAGGCTGCTTAAATACATTTATCTGTTTCAACCTGTACAGTAACATGAACTGTTAYGTAATCATCTTCCTGAAATACCTGAAATATTTTACACCAATCATTGGATTACTTTGTGATCTCATGATAAATGTTGCTCTGTACTTGAATTCTAGTGTTGTTGCTATCAGTTATGAAAGAAACCTGGTCCAGGTTCTAATTGCTGTAACATGAGTGTTCTGTAATTCCTGGCGCTCCTCACAGTTGCACATCATCAGTTGAGTCCTAGAGTGGGACCATAATCTCTGTGTACCCAACTTCATCCTGCCAAGAGTCATCCAAGGATAAAGTGTCTTGTGCAGTCTGCACAGTTCACATTTGTGCTTTATTATGCCTTTTTGAGGCTCTTTACTGGTGTGCTTTTGTTAGATTTAGGAGGTTTTTGTAGAGAGCCACATGCTGGTATAAAAGCTTGCATCTTTTGTTTTCCAAAACGCAGACTCAGGTTGTGTGTTTGCTYTTGCAAAGCCAGACGTAGAAGTAGGAATTAGGATCTTTGCCAATAATAAAGGCTTGTCTGTGCATGTGCTTGAAAGGTTAACCTGCTAAACTGAAAATGCACTATTAATATATTCCTTATGTTTCCTATAATTGAAGACAAAAAAAAAAATCAGCTAATCTCTGAGCATTTTGTAATAACCTAACCTGTAGCTGGAGTGGGTGACCTCACTGGCAAAATAAAGACTCTGCTTCTGGGGTGCTAGATATGCCAGTGTGTCTTCATTAATTGGAACTTGTTTGATGTGTTGTGGTTCCCTCCTGTTTTAGGGTTATGCATTATTGAATCCATCTTGAAGGGGGAGTCTTCAATCACCCTGATGTCCCCTAACTACCCGCTGGGCTTTCCAGAAGACGAGCTCATGACGTGGCAGTTTGTGATTCCTTCCAACATGAGAGCAAGTGTGTTCTTCCACAACTACAGCCTCTCCAACTGCGAGAGGAAGGAGGARAGGGTGGAGTACTACATCCCTGGCTCCCCCAGCAACCCGGAGGTGTTCAAGCTGAGTGACAGCCAGCCTGCCAATATTGCTGGCAGTTTCAACATGTCCCTGCAAGGCTGTGATCAGGATGCCCAGAACCCGGGCGTCCTTCGCCTGCTCTTCCAAGTCGTYGTTCAGCACCCGCAGGTTGATGAGAGTAAGTACCTGCCTGCCTTTTTCATTGCCCTTGCTTAGAGATATCTGGACACAAGGGAGACAAATAYTATCTTTTGTTATTTTCCTTGAACTTTGGTCCCTCTGTGAGTTTGAGGTTGCCAGGCAACACTGASTCCTGTTTTACTGCTCAGGGTACCACCAGTCACCATTACAGCACGGCAAGCATGATGCTGAAATTTGCAATTTTCAATGAAGCTTATAAATAGAGACTCCTTTCCCTTACCTGAATCATGTAATTGAAAAATGCCTTTAACAGTTTTACTTTCAGACCTAAGATTCAACATTTTTAAGATGATTTTTAATATGTGAGCCCATTTTTCTGCTCCCTGTGTGAGCAGTTGCACTTAACAAGGTGAAACTTGTTGTCACAGTATGTAGCAAGATCTGCGGCATAAACTGATGAAATGAGAGATGTAAAATTGTCTCTGTATTACAAATGGTATCAATATGTATCTTTCCTTCCTTCCTTCCTTTGAGTTTTATTTTCCCTCCTAGAGAASGCTAAACATCAACAAGTGTGAAAAAGTGCCATTAAACACAAAAGATGTCAGTAAGATATTCTACTGATAATATCCCCTACTATTGGGTGCTCTTTGCATTTCTTTCTCTACACTGAGACAATAGTATTTTTTACTGGTTTTCGGCCCAAAATTCAGGTTGGTTTAGCACAGTGACTTCTAATACCAGAGCATTTCTCTAAACACAGGAATAGAAGGCATGTCTAGGTAATGAGCCATGGGGTTAGCGATGTAGCCTCTGACTTTGTAGCTCTGACCTCAGTTCAGGGTGGAGGTTAAGAATCAAGGTGCACTCACTGCAGAAGAGCAGGTGGAGTAAAGTCCATCCTTGACTGCCACTGTGTCAGGAGTTACTTAGAGGCTTTCTAAGTAATTTTAGAGAGAATAAGGTTTGAATGGCTTGTGCCCTGAATTCACATATCCAGAAAGGATCTGTAGTATCTCACCRTTACAATTCTTTGTCTGTCTAGCCTGGCTCCACTTATGAACAGCAAATCCTCACAGAATTGTTTTTAACAAAATTGTGTTTGCTTACATTTATTGTGTGTTGCATCTTGGAAGCTAGACAGAATGAAAACATTATATTCAGTTAATCAGYTTTATCTCCCTTCTACTTTGGAAGGAAAAAAGAATTTTAATATATTTATGGCCAGTAGACAAGACGATAATCACCAAAATATTAAAACCAGGTTGTCAGTCGTGAATGAAATGCAAGTAATAAGCCACTTGGATTTATGAGAGAACAGTGGTTTCTCTAGAGATTTTATAGGATTTCATGATTGATTTTGTAGTTATATAAGTTCCATCAAAGATTCAAATTCAGCCCTCAGGTTGCCATCTGTAACATTGCTGTTATTAAAAATGCATTGGTATCTGCATATTCTCAAAGCTTCCCAAACATTTGGGTATTCCACAGCTGCCTGTGGTGCTTGTCATTAAATAAGAAGAAAATACAGCTCTTTCCAGTCACAATAACTTCTTGATCTAACTCTTCCTGTGTTTAGCTGCTGTGGGAAAAAACATTCTGAAAAATGARTAACCTTGCGGTAGGTGTCCTAGGTTATGTGCTTGGTTATGCCAACAACTTGGATAATTCCATTTGACCACTTGCTTTTTTCTGTGTCTGATTTCCCACACAGCAGAAAGCTGTTTTRTTCACCTTTTGTGTATGACTTTGAGATCTGTAGCTAAAACCAGAAAATAAATAGTAGTAATAGAGTGTGTTTGTGTGTRTGTGTATATGTTTATATGTGTATGTATGTATTTATTCTTTGTTTTCTCCCCCATCCTCTACTGGATCAGTGAATAGGCAGAGACACCTTCCACTAGACCAGCTTGCTTTCTTTGACATCAGAGAGATGTGCCTTGATAACAGCACCAGGATGTTGTGTGGATCTGATATCTATCTTTCCACATGATAACCAATCTTTATGAACTATACTGTGAGCTATAATCTTGCATTGTTTCCTCTTTCCTTATATTTCCTCCTTTGAGATGTTCCGTGCATTTGCTGTAACAGCTGCTCATACAGTGGGGTGAGAAGAGGTGAAGGAAGTTCTGCTTCACACCGTGCTTCGTGCCTGTGATTGCTCTGGGATGTGGTTTTTTTTTGCAGATGTCACCCATTTGATCGACCTGAGCAAGGAGAGGAACATGACTGTGACAATACACTTGGAAGGGTGGCCCAGCTCYGTCCCCCTCATGTCTGAGCCCATCTGCCTGATCTGCAAGGATCCTCGCACCTGTGACCGTGTCTTGACTTTGGCCGCTGGCGCTGTCTACAGGATCTCCTTTCTGTGCAAGGACCTGTCCCGCCTGAGGATCACAGCTGAAAAAGGCATAGGTATGACGAGAGTGGCTTAATGCTGTTTCTTAGGGAATGCTTTTGCATGGTTTTTCCCCAGGCATCAGCCAAACCTTCTCCCTCACTTTGGCTTTAAATGGATTGGGGTTGGAAACGGGGTGTTGGCTACTGGGAGATGGGTGCAATGAGTTTGGAGGTAACTTTGTTTAGTACATCATTCTACCTTGAAGAATATAAACTGTATAGCTATTCCTAGARAGGAAGAGATAGAAGTTCACTTAAAAATCTTGTCACTGCAAATTATGGAAACAGAGCCAGAAAGCCATAAATCGTCCCATGAAAATGCAGGAGCAAGGTTGCCAACAGGAATGCTGCTTGAGCGTCCCCTTGATGTAGAATTTTCCCAAATGCTTTCAACTACAGGTATAAAAGGGATTTAAGGTATCTGTACCTTRACTAGTCTGGAACAGTCAGCAGGTATCTTGAGTGAGGGACTTTAAATATGTTTGTTTCTTTCTTTGGTGCCCTGCACCTGTTGAAGAAAGCTCTTTAAATGCAAACAGTACATGTTTGGGTAAAGGCTATTAAGAGGATATTTTCTTAGGTAAATGCTTATCTGAGCCTGTAATGCAAACCTGACAGTACTCTGTGTATGCCCAGGTATTTCCTCTGCAAGAAATACYCAATGCTTGGGATTTTGTTTTTGTTTTTGCAGGCTGTATGGATATTCGTTGGTGTCAGAGGAAGGTCTATTCCCTTTCAGTGCCTAAGGCTATTACCCAATTGCCAATTCGATTGCATAARTTTATCTGGAAGCTCTTGGCTACCGATCTGATCAACATAGAAATTACATCTCCATCCTTGAAACTTCAGCAACATGTCCCAGAGCAGAGATGCAACACGAGCTACAGTTACAGCATTGTTAGTGCCACCCCAGAGAGGGAGCTGAATGTTGGTGTGTTCTGTCCTGGTGGATCTATTGAAAAGATTCAGATGAGGAATAACATCACCATATCCTTAAAAACATTTGGTAAAGGATTCATCAATGAGTCTATGTCTCAGGATCTGAAAATGTCTTTTGTGCCRCATATTAAAGGTAAGGTAGTGGGGTTTATGCTCCTTGGTTGTACAGTGATAGATCTCTCARTAGGCTTATTAAAGCACATATGGATAAACAGAAATTAAAAGTTCAATTCTTTAGCAATGGCACTAGCACTAGGTTCTAGAATTAGTCTTTATCTGAACTAGTGATTTAGTTTATTTTGGAAAGAGAGAAGGATGCTTAGTATTCCAGGTAGTGAATAGTTGATTGTGGGAAATTCTGCAGGTATATCTGTGTTTATTGTGAYAATACTGATGTGGGGAAGGACAGTAATTATCAAAACTAAGTTTTCTTTTCATCTTTCCCTTTGCTATAGATGAGTGCACATTCACTGTGAGTCCCAATCCAAAAGCTAAAGTTTACTTGCAGACTCCCAACTGGCCTTAYGGTTTGCCTCCTTATGTTTCCATCTCGTGGTTCATCATGGTGCCCAACAAGCAGACTGCCCGCCTGGGCTTCTCCAAGGACCGCATGGGCATTGCCTGCGAGACGGGCCGTGCCTACGTCAACATCAAGGAGGAGACGCCGGGAGCAGAGGAGACCGTGCGCCGCGAGGACGAGCTCCTGCCCAAGCCCCGAAATATGTATCACAACTTCTGGGTGAACGTCTCCAACTGCAGACCTGTGGATAAGACACAGCTGACCTTGCAGTTCTGGGTGGCTTTTGCTGACAAGCAGATAGGTGAGGCCTGTGAGGTCGTGGTGGTWTTTGTTTTCTGCTTGTTTCCTCGCTTTCCCTTGGGCTAACAGTAATGGATGGTGATCCTCCTGGGATGTGGGCAGTGTGTGACATTTCTGCCTTTGAAAATGTCTGTCCCCCAAAAGCTTCCAAGAGTTTCAGCTGGGTGCTTCTAGGAGCTGGGGAGGAAGGAGGGGTTTTAATGTAATGGGATTTTTTGTGGTGCAGGTGGTGTGTTTCTGGGTTTTCTTTCATTAACACAAGAAATTTCAGGGATCAGGGGTAGTAAGACTAGGTTTCATTTTTTAAAGATTTTTTTAATTTAGCTCTTTTAATTGGAGATAACAGACAGAATGTATAATAAGATCAAGTAATGTTTCTCCCTTCCAAGGTCACAGACCTGGTGAACAGCTTGGGATTTGATTATGCAAACTTATTCATCCAAGCATTCCTCGCTTCATGTTAGCRGTTCAATTAGTCTCAGTTTTCACATGAGCAAGAAATTTTCCCTAGGACAGGTCTGACCATTTAGTGGAGATTGGGCCCTGACTGCTAGCAGCAAATTCTGTGTTCTTGTTCTCTTTCATCTCCCTGAAACATAAACAGTTTTTAATTAGAAGATGAGGGGGCATTTTTAGGGTAGGCTTTGCTTATGTAAATATGTTTCACATTTGCACTTTATAATTTTTTGGTCTTTTTTTCTTTTTTTTTTTAATGTATGCTTCTTTAAAAACATGCAGAATTTTTCTTTGTTCATGCATGGACTTTGCCAATCAATTTTATGACTCCTAGAAAACCTCAGGTCAACACAACCTGTGTATTTGAAAGGAAGGAATGGTTTTGAGGGGAAACTGTGGAAATGTCATTTTCTTCTTTTGAATCCTTCTCTGTTTCTTTCTGTGCTTTCATCTCTTCCTTGCCTATTCAGCCAGAGGCGTGTGAGGTGCTGTGGGTAAGTTTAGCAGTGCATGAGCTGTACCAAACTCTTTGGGGTGGGTGGATGGGTTGGTGGGTTGGTTGGGATTTTTTTGTTGTGCTCCASTGTCCACAATAGGAGTTGTTGCTTGGCCTCCAAACTCTTGGCAATGGCTTGTGTTGCTCTGTGGTGAGCATGGATTGGTACCACCTGCTCTGCAGGCAGCTGCTGTGCTTAGAAGCTCTTGAAGGGGCTCAAACCCGGACAGATTTTAGGAGAAAACTGGTGTTCTTTCTTTTGCTCAGTGTCCTTGTTCCTTGTCTGTTTGCAGATCTTGGAATCATACTTGCTGTGGTGGCTGGTGCTGGAGTGCTCTTGGCGATTGGACTGACAGTGTGCTGTGTTAAGAAGAAGTGAGTTTATAATTCAGCATGTGTGACTTAGCAGTTCAAAAAGGCGTTTTGGGACAGCTGCTGGGCCCTCTGTTTCACATATTGATACACATCCCTTGAACCAGGGTATAAACCATGAGGAAGGCAATGGTGTGGATGTGGTGTTATCCCAGGAGTGCTTCCTTACTCTAAATTGACWGACTTTAAGAGCAGAGCAGCATTCCTGGAATCACTTTACTTCACCCTGCATAGCTGGGTTGGCTTGGCCTTAGTGCAGGCTTTTGGCTGTACCATAGGTCAGGTGTTGGTTTGACCTTATCAAAATTCCACATGAAATCCCAGTGAATGTGGCTGTTGCATGCATGACTGTACTCAAGTCCTTGTTCAAGCAACCTGTCAATGCACACAGATATACTAAATTTTTCTTTCATCCACATGACCTCCAGYAACTTCTCCTGGAGTCTGCACATCAAGTGGGAGCATTTTTCTCTGAGATGAGCCCTTGGGGAGAGAAGTGGGTTGTTCAAAGCTTACATGCATGGCATTACTCATACAAGCAGAGTCTGAAGTCATTGATAGCCTGGGCTTTCTGATACATGTAYGCTTGGTGCWGTCAAGGTGGTTGKGYCCTAAAAGTGTAGGTCTGGAATGAATTTATGCCATATGGTGACTAGTGCAGTTAGGAGCACGTTTTCCTGCCACACAGGAAAGGCTTTACAAATACAGGCTTAAAAGTCTCAGTTGTTCTTTCCAATTTAGGGACAGTCACTCAGGAAAGCATAACTAAGAAAAGCTCATTTGACTTTCATTTTGATCCACTGTCTTGTCTTCAGTAACACTCAGCCTTGTTTTTGTGAGGATCTAGGGATCTCTGGGTCTTATTAATGTCAGTGGATGTTGTGGGACTTGGTACAATGCACAGCCAGGATCCCAATGCTTGGGAGGCTGTTGGAGTTAATCTKGCCAACCTCTGGGTCAGCAGAGCAGCAGTGGGTAACCAAATAGTGTGAAGTTATTTTCTGCTCTGTTAAAAAAGCATGTCTAGTCTCAAGAGTTATTTTTTCCAAAATTACAAGTAAAGCCTTTAATCCAGGTGGGCTGCCTGACACTGTGTGCTGGGATGAGTAAACAGAAGCTGTTGTTGTTGAGTTCCAACATACCAGATGTGTTGTTTTTGACCTGTTAACAATTTCAACTCTGCAACAGGAAGAAGAAAACCCAGAATCCCATGGTGGGAGTGTACAATGCTAATGTGAATACCCAGATGCCTGGGAAAAAAGGCTTATTCGGAAAAGARAGGCACAACAATGACTCTCATGTCTATGCAGTTATTGATGATGCTGTGGTCTATGGACACTTGCTGAAGGARTCCAATGGCTCAGTCGCTCCAGAAGTTGATGTGTACCGGCCTTTTGATGGACCCATTGGTAGCTTGCCACCTTCTCCACCTCCATTGTCCTTCAGAAAAGACATTAAAYGCTCTTCTAACACCGAGGAGGAACCTCCATCCCTGACGGACACAGACCAAGACACTTACACATTTGCTCATCAGAAATTGGGGCAATCAGAGGACAATGGAGAGGYAGATGTAAAGGATAAGGGAGATACAAGTGTGCCCTTGCTGGAAAATAAGGAACAGGATGGTTTAGTGGAATAGTTTTATGCCAGGTATAGCAGTTTCCTGTGGAAATACAGGTATGAGGACAGTGGCCTAGGAGAAAAAACTCTGAAGAGGAGTGTTATTTTTAAATATGTTTTTATGTTGTTTTGTTTTGTCTGTGTGTTTTCAGTTGTTTTTTGTCTTTTTTTTTTTTAACTTCAGCTGTTGATAGCTTTCAGTTCTAAAGTGAACACCTAGCAAGCTCAGTACCAGTTGGGGACTGTCCAAGACTGGTTGTGAAACAGGTGCCAAAGGTATGCCACAGCTTTTTACTGTAAAGGCATCAGGAAAGTTAATTCCTAGCCACCAGCTTGAAACTGTGGCCTTTGATAGTGGGGAGAGTGTTCTGTCCAGTATTTCCTCCTCTCACAAGCCATTATTTATTTRTCTGAGTGTTGGCCTGTGACTCCTAGAAGATGCAGAATGCATCAGTGTAAAGGCAGCTCCAGGTTGCACATGTCTAAGCAATCTGCAAATATCTGACCAAAGGTGGGGACAGTGTCCTTTTCATCAGTTGTAGCTTGAAAATKGATCATGTTTAGCATGCCACTGGCAATGTGAGTGTAGTGAAAGCCCATGTCTGCCACCTGAAGAGCTCTGTGCCTGTACATCAGTGTGATCGCTTGATTTTGGGCTCTTCTCCTTCAGAAGATAAGTTAGGGTTTTCTCTGGTTTTCAACTGATATTGTTATACTTGGATTGCACCATGGGAGCTTACACCAAAGACCATTTTCTCTTTAACAAAAGCAGCTTCAAAAGTCTAAACCAATTTGTGCTTCTGTTCAGGTGCCTGTGATATGCACATTTTACTAATATCTTGCACTTTTGGTTCAAGTGAGAGTAAGGATTCAATAAAAAAAACAATGATGTGGTTGTTCAGCTGTTTACTAGTGTTTTTCACTTCACCTGTTACTAAGGTTTAAAATACAGGGTAAATTGTTTCTAGCAGCTGGTGTCTCTGAAATACAAAGAATTAATCTGTAAGAAAAACCTAGATGTTTTAAATTATTTATTTGTGTATCCGTCTGAATTTGGTAACAGTGTTGAAATGATGGTGGGGACAGTTCTTGTTTTCTGACAGAACTTACACTTCAGTTATCTAGCCATCCTTGAAAGGCATCTCTTGAAATCAGTTAAATAACAGGTCTCATTTAATGTGCAGTAGTTAGCATGCCCCAGTTTCTGTACCTTTTACAACATGAGGGCCAGATCCTTGTGGATACATGAATGAAGTTACCTCTTATATACAAACATCTGCCTTGTCCAGATGTGCAGTTTATTGAGGGTGTTTGTAACTTCCTGTGCAGCACTAGACTCAGCGACTGCAGAATTTCTTTCCAAATATCTCCCCGAGACTGTTTCTGGCCTGGTGATACACAAAAGTGATGTGAAACTTTTAGACAAGCGTTGCACGCAATAATGTTAAACATATAATAATATTTAAAATGCAACTGTCTTTATTAGAAACCTTACTGTTTACATTAAGTAAAAACATGGCTGTGCTCATTGACTATTTATTKGGTCAAGTGTGTGTATTTAACAGTACCATTATACTGCTTGGACCACTACGAGTTTCAGTATAAAGCCATATCTGACACARTTTTCTGCAGCATGTATTAAAACACATGCCAGCTAAAAGTGCCTTTTAATTGTTTCAGGTATCTTCCTGCCCATTTTTATGTTTTAGTACAGAAATGTGTATTCCTAAATCTATGGCTACTCACTGGGATCTCATATTTCAAAGTGTACTGGATCATTTTGATGTCATTTTAGAACTTTAAAAGATTTCTGCAATACTGGTATCAGTTTTTCTCAGGTAACTGAATTGCCAAAACCATTTTTTGTCAGAGTAGTACGGTTGGGCATTTGTCYGGTCAATGTTCCTCACTTCTGTTTTATTGAAAAATAATAAATCTCTGAAAGAAATTCAAGACTTTCTCCTCTCTCTAGCTCAATTTCTGCAGTTCCTTAGCTGAGTTTTTTAGTTCATGTTCCTTCTAACCATCTGAAGAAAACATAATGGAGGTCAGGTTTTTGTTCACAACCTCTTGATCMTTGAGAATGATTCTTGTTGACTGATACTTTTAAGTGTTCTATTTTAACTCAACTTTTGTTGTGGCAATATAAATCTTGGTTTACAGGTATCTCCAGTCTAAGGTTGCCTTTCACTGTGCCTATCTGGTATGTTTAAAGAAAGAGTTCAGGCACAGATTTCAGTGTGCTTTCAATTAAAAGAAAGTTGTGACTTAATTTTTTTTTTTTAAGAAGTAAATAAATTGTAGTGCTACTGCCAACTGGAGTAACTGGAGTAATGTGTCTCTTTTTTGGGTGTGTGTGAACTTGGGCTGAAGGGTTTTGATGTCTGCCTTTTGGCAGCTGTGCTGTCACCCTACACATCAGGAAGGGGTTTCTAGGGAACCTGGTTTCCTGGGATAATCAACTGCTCTCTGTGCATGTGATTATTCTTGTGTAGCCAGTGATATGCTGTTTTTAAAGGTGTAGGTTCATATCACTGAGGAGAAGGGTTGTAAAATATTTGTAGATAAAAATTAACAGTTCAGCGACTTCTCAGTAGGGTTGAGATGTTTGTAATTTATTCATGCCCAACTGACACATTCAATTGAATTCAAAATTAATTTCTTTTCAGGGATAATAACACGTTTTATGAACAGTCCTTCAGCCCAGGAGTGACTTTTAGGAAAATGTGTGAAGCCCRTTTTGTTCTGAATGTAAGCTCATGGAATCGGTGCACACTGATATCTCTCTAGATTTTTTAAAAAATTATTTGCTAATTTATTTATTTCAGGGCAATTTTAATGCACAGAAAATGATGTTTGAAATTCTCACTACTGAGGATTCCAGTAATTGCTGGAGATGGATCCTAGGCTTCATTTAAGAGATCTACTCTTGGAAAGCCTGGGAAACACAGCAAGGATCATCCAATCCCTAGGCTCTCTCCAAAACAGCCAGTTAATACAAATATAATGCTAGTGCTTATCATTTTGTATCTTCACTGCAATTATGCCATCCTGGAGTAATTCCCAGGCAGTAGTCTTTATCTAAAAATGAAAATTTTGAAGTGTAGTTAGCCATTAATTGAAAGGTGGTGGCTCATAGGAGGACTCMTAGCAGGTGCAGAACTCCTAGCCCAAATGTAATTTGGTTTTGAAGAGCAAAGAGAAGCTCGGGGTTTTGTTGCCCAAACCAACAAATCTAAAAAGATTTGCTTCTTKGGCTTGAATTTGTAAGGTTTGGACAAGATTGAGCTATCAGAATACTCAGTAGGTGCTTTATTTTTAAATATGTTTGTGAATAGTCTAGTTAAATTTCCAGCTAAATCAAAAGCCGAGGTTTTTTTGGTTTTTTTTTTTTTTTAGATTACAGCAGAATTTGCAGAGCACCAGTTGGAAATAAGAAAGTAAWTTTTATTGTTTACACCAGACCAACAGTGAGACTTCAACTCCTTGGCGTTAGGAGGGAAAAAATCATGTTACTCCGTAGAAACTACCGTGGGATACCTGTGGATGTGACAGAAAATACATTGAAGTCTGTGAATGTTTTGAGGGGAGCATGGACACAGCAAGACACCAAGTATCATTCATCCACGTGCATATCTTCGCCAGCCAGCATCTAACTGCAGACTGACATACACAAAGGTGGGGACAAATCTGCCTCCCTAAAAACTTTGAAGCTGGAAACAAAAGCAAAAAAAMCCAAAAGTGCAGGATACATTTCTTGAGTATAAATAGCTTTCAACATCCAACTTCGTGATCTTTGAAACTGAAGAATTGTGGTGTGGAGAATTTATCCAGCCTSGAGGAAGGAACAGTCCTTTTACAAAGACTTTGAAACAACATGCCAGAAGTTCCTTCAACATAAATGAAGCATAGCAAATTGTTTCAATTAGCAACACTTAACACATAAAAGGTGTCTTTTGTGGTTTGGGCTGCATCCATTTCTTGTCTTAAAGAATTGCTATACTGCTGTAGCAAGCCAGGCTTTACACTTCTGGGCAAGATGAATCTTCAAAAACCCAAGGAACTGCTTTGTTCCTTGCTACATTTGTGAGTGTATTTTTTACATAGCTATGCGCATTAATCCTGGTACAACTGCTGCAGTCACTCACAGCTGTAGAAAGAGGGCCATGRTGCATCCTGTCAAAGATACTCCAACACAGCAGCACTCTCTCGGCACAGAGCACTTTTTTTAGACATGAGGCCAGAAAAAAATGGCCTCACTTTCTGAAATGTGCTTTTTCAGAAGAAAATGAGAGAAAATGTGTTGGCAGTATCCTGTCATCTCTGCAGAAAAACTATTTAATTTTTTTCCTAACTGGAGATCATTTGCTTTGAGAAAGTATTGTTTAGAACTGACTAAATGTTTCATGTGGAGTATGTACTTCCCTTTTTATTTATTAATTTTGAAATAAATTTTCAATTTTTTTATTTGAATTTGCGTGTATTTAATAGTTTCCTTTAATATTTTATTTATTAAATTCTATTTATTTTAAATTTTATTTTTATTTTAGTTGTTGGTTGCTCTTGTTGGTTGCTGTTTGTTTTGGAGGCTGCATCCTTTGGTGGGCTGGTTTGGGTAAATTTGGAGAGAGGTGTGGGGGCACTTCTGTTTCACCTCCTTAAATTAAATGGGAATAGACTTGAGCATTCCTCTTCCTCAGGAACCCCAGGAATGGTTTTGCTTGAAGACAGAATAACCTTTGCTGCTTGCCATGACAGGAAAAATATCCCATATTGGTCTTCACCTTAAGGGCTAAAAAATGGCAGACAGAGCCCATATGAACAGCTGCCTTCATACGTGAGATTAATTGTGGCAAAGCAGCTACTAATTATGTGTGTGTARATTTAGTTTTCTGTACAGAAGAACCTGTCCTTAAATGAGATTCACCACTTGGTCTCAGGAGTATGAGGTGCAGGCTCTTGAGCCAAACTGTTTTAGCATCTGCTTCAAATTCATCATCACAAATGCTTTTTATTTGAAGGGTGATGTGCGGCTTTTTAAAATAAAGGAGAAGCAAACTAGTGGTGYGTTTTTCCTTTCAAAATGCTACTTTTATTTAATTGCTGGCTTCTGAAAAAAGTAACCCAGGAACAATGCACTGTTTTGTAACACAGGGTTAACTGTAAAGGGAAAAAAAAAAAACCCTACTGCTCTATGGTTTAAACTGCTAAGTAGAGATTTGCTCATACCAAATTTTGCATTTGCCCTTGGGACATGACAGCCTGAAGCTTTCAGCTTTGAYGATCTGGACATCCCTGGCAGATTCTCCTGAGGCAGAAAGTATCAGAGTTATGCTACTTGGGAAAATGCCCCTGATCCTGATACCCTCAAAAATGAGAACTTGAAAGAAAAATGAACTGATAAATGTTTTTGTATGATAATTATCATTTTAGTAAGTTGCAAGCTCAACAGCTTGAATMTTTACAGATTTCACATTTACATAATAAATTAAAACTGTTCTATTTTCTGCCAAACCAAACCTGTTTAGATACTTGTTAATTCCTTTCACAGCCTAAAGCTTTACCCATTCAAAAGCTTATAAAAGGTTAATAGGTTTTCCCATAGTTTCCTTAWGTTAGTAAGAGTTTTTTAACAAGAGGCAAACCCTAAAAAGTAAACAAAGGCCTAATAAAATATTCTAATATGATTGTTTGGTGAACATTTTATAAGTTAATCTTTCAGAGCAATAAAAAAAAGGCAGCAAGTGATTAGCTCTTCCTCTCTAACTTCTCTTCTTTGGGTTATTGCAGAACAAATTTCGAAGCATCTTAAACCAGCCCAGCAAGGCATCTGGGTTCAAGCATGTGTCAAATATCCCAGAGGACAATATTTTTCCTTGCTAGTCAGACATCTTAGGGAGATTGTTTATGTACTTGCGTATTCCAACATTTGATATATTTGGCTGATCAGTTCTGYGGGTCAAACTCTCTCACGCGCTCCCTACGTTTTTATGGTCACCCATTGGGGTTAAAGGACAAAGATACAGCTTCAGCTGAGAGGAGCTGGTGAATGCAAGAGTGCTTCCCTTGCATTCCCATACAAGCTTGTCGGGTGTGTTTAAGGATTCTGTGCCCAGGTTATGGCTGGTAAAGTAGCACTTCTGGAATTAAGACAGCTCAGGTTCCAGAGATTGGATCATGCTTCAATGAAGATGCTCCAAACACCACTGAAAAACAGATTTTTGTCATCACCTTCCTTTCTTTTTCTGCTTTTGTATTTTGAAGTCTTGTCTGCCTTTCTCCCCACACGCCCAGTCAGTGAAATTCAAGACCAAGCTCTCCAGAAACTGATTTTTTTGGTGAATGTTCTCTCAATATTGGTGTGAAATACAAAAAWCCTCTGTCTACAATATATTTCTTACTCTAGCCTCACCTGAACCTGGAATACAGCAAATCTGCTGGGTGAAGTTTGCTGCAGCAGGGTCCCCAGGTTTCGCCACAGAGCAGCCACAAAGTTATTTCAGTGCTGAATGAAGTGGCAGTACTTGAAGCAGTTGACATCTCAAGTAGCTGGAGAGGTACTTGAGAAAGCATTAACATTTGTAGGAAAAACTCAAATTAGTCTGGAAAGTATTGCTTCTCCTGACATGAATGACCTCTCGTATAAGTAACACCTAATTATACACCAAATTAGGTGGAAGGGTAGAGAACAATAACCCACAAGGTCTGTGAATGGTGCAATGAATCATATTTCTACCAGTAACCTTTTTCCAAGATGCTTTACAAAATATGTACTTGCTTCACTAACACTGACTGTAGTACAAACATCTCCACCAGCTCACGCTGTGCTTTAGCTGATGCAATGGTTGTGACTTGGTGGCACTCTGTCACTGAGGAGCAAAACAAAGGAGACATGTTCCCCTTCCTGCCACCTTCAAGTAGAATAAAGCATCCCTTCACTCTTGAAGGCTCAGATATCAATTTTAATTTTAATCATTAGGGTAAAACTTCGTGCTTATTTTGTGGMTAGAGATTTTCCTGTATGTTTCCTTTTGGGGTGATGCTGCCTCATTCTGGTGTWTCTTACTTTCCTGATTTTAAGGTCCAGAGCTTTACAGCCATAATATCTCTTACTTTTCCAGTAGACAAATGTAATGCAACACCAAGTCCATGTCCTTGGAACAATCAGCTTTAATCKCCAATGAATGTGAGTTCAGGCATTGGGCAAGGGCAAGAAGAGCAGGAAAGTTGCCCCTGCAGTTGGCCCTGCAGGGAAGGTAAAAGGATGGTGACCACAAGGCCATATCTCACCCCTGTGAGCTCTGCCTCACCTGATACAGCCAGTTCCTGAGACTCAAGACCAAGATTTTCTAGGGGGCCTCCGGGGTCGTCCCAGCTCCCTCATTAGCACATGAATTAAAGGCTGAATCCTTGCTGTGCTCACTGGAGTTCCGCCTTCAGGACTGTCTGCTCTCTTTTTTTTAATGGCCATTTCTCACCTGATGAAAGTCATGAGGTGGTTTTATCTCTGGCTGTGGACTGTACCTATGTCTGTAGTTACAGCAGATTTAAAAATTAAATTACTCATACAGGCTGGCAAACCACTCGTATGAATGTTAAAAAAAAAAAAAAAAAAAAAAAAAAAAAAAAAAAAATAAAAAAAAAAAAAAAAAAAATGTTAAAAAAAAAAAAAAAGGAAAAATTCTTGGCAATTTTTGCTTTTTGCCTGTTTGTTTTCAATATTTTAAGTAAGGTGTTCTCCCCCCAGTACTATGCTTTCAGGATTGCTTACCTTTTTCCAGCAGTACACTATGACTACTTGCTATGTTTGCATCCTTTTTCAGTGTGTACATTTTAATGTAGGAATAAATCCCACTAACTGTTGTTCTGCTTCTTTTTTGAAAGCAAGTTCAGTTTCCAGGCTGYGTAGAAAACTTGCCAGTCACTCACTGTAGGTACACAGCACCCCACCCACACAGCTCCTTCCAAGTTCTCAATCTTCATTGGAACCAATTGTTTAACTCTGTTTATAATCAGCAGTTTCTGGAGTGTTTCCTAAAATTTGACCGGTTTAAGGTCACTTGAGGTTTGGTTTTCTACTGTGATGTATTATAGAACGAAGTGTGAGAGCCTCCCTCGATAAATTCATGTTGCAGCRTCCCTGTGCTGATGCACAGGCAGGTGGGACCTGTGCCATTGCCACTCTGTTGGGCTTTGGAACCCCATGTTAGCATGGTTTGACACTCAGGGGCTTTGGATCAAAGCCTTCCCTGTGACAGAGCAATGTCCACATGAATCCAGATGAAATCCAGGCTGCCTTTGGACTTCCTGCTTCAACAGTAAAGCAAATCTATCACTGTGGTTGGGCTGACTCACATCTGCATCTGTGCACCCCTGAACTGTGTATTTGGACWGAGCATTTAATATTAAAAAATACATTTCATTTGCTATTTAGTGAAGTTTTCCAGTTTCCTTTTGGTTGAATAACTATATGAAGTTTCAGCTCTTGTCTTCTGATCCCACTTGGCAGAGCAGCAAGACCTAGTTAGTATCTAGAGCTCTGGCAGCACCACGGTGTAGAAATCACATCCCACAAAATATTATTTCATTGGCTTTCTTGCTAACCTTGTTCTGTAGGAAGGCTTTTACATGACAGCTCATCCATCAGGTGTCTGAGGTTATCTGTCTGCTCCTGAAATGTCTGTTTTTCTCCTGTGACTAGAAGAGGAATAAGTTATGTAGGTAGGATCCCATGCTCAGTAGCTGTGTTTGTGCAGAAGAGCTGACAGGGAYCTCTGGAGATGGCCTGGTTACAGCTCCTGCTCAGAGCAAGGCCCCATTGCCCAGGGCCATGTCCACTCAGATCATGAGTATCTCCAAGGGTAGAGGCTCCACAGCCTCTCTCAGCAACCTATGCCAGGATCTGACCACCCTCACAGAGAAAAAAAGGCTCTCTTCTCTTTAAGCAGAATTTCTTGTATTTCAGGCTGTSCCCATGGCTCTGCCTTCACCACTCTCCCCCTTCAGGCATTTAAGATAAGATCCCCTGAGCCTTCTCTTCTCCAGGCTGGGCAGYCTCAGCTCTCGCTCTCTCCTCACACAACAGATCCCCAAATCCCTTCTGCTTCCTGCACCCACTTCACTAGGTCCATGTGAGTGGACAGCCCAAAACTAGACCTGGCACTCCAGAGCTGACCTCACTGGTCGTGACAACCACGGAAACAGGGAAAACTATTGGATGTCAGAGACCTCACTTTTGGAATAGAAATAGAAGTTACTGTCACTCTAGTGGGAAAYCAGGCTGGCCCTGGGGCATTTCTTCAAAGCAGTAGGGGTTGTAGGTTTTATTTCCCTTCCTGCATTTTCTTTTACATGCTGCAATGCTTCCCAAGCAGTGTTCTCTAAACACAGCTTCTTGAGATGTGTCCTTCATTGCCAGGYTGGCAGCTTGCTTGTTGTGTTCTCTGCCTCAGGCTCAGGGTCAGCTTTCCAATGGGGCTGAGGTGGGAGCAGCCATGTTCTKCCATCAGCAGCTGGTCCCATCTCTTGGCAGCATCTTGGGCTTTTCTTTCCTTTCTGGAGGGAGGCTGCAGGCATGGGGGTGCCCTGTGGCTGCTGCCAGCACRGATGACCCCTTCAGTAGAGCAGGACAGGGGGGTCACAGCGAGTGATGCAGCCACAGATYGGTCTGGGTAGCACAGGACAGAGTGGAGAGGCTGCTGGGTGTGAGGCTAAAATTGTTGTGATTTGTTTTCAGCTGTATTTGGAACAGTCCCCAACTGTTACCTCTGGACTCCCTCTGAGGGCTTCTATATATAAAAGCAATAAAGCATCGGGGTTTTTTTGTTTTGTACACCATAGCCTGATATCCTCTCCATCTTCTGTCCCCAAGGAGTTTATTTTTATGCTCTCCATTAGTTTAGTGACCCCCAGCTGGTTTATATTTATACTCCCAGGGGKGTTTTGGCTTACCCTTGTTTGCTGAGTCTCACAGATCTGTGCTTCTTCCCTGACTACAGTGGCTTCTGAGATGGAGAAACATAACTTGAATCTAACTTTTTATTTTATTTGAAAAAGGAGAGAGTGACAGCAGGGTTCAGTGGTTACAGAGGAGTGGGAGCAAACAGCAAAGCCTACAGGAATCACAAGACTCAGTGGTTCAGGKGTGAGGAGGCCCTTTCCTTTTTGAGGCTCATTCTACCAATGGTCTCCCACAGAGATGGGAAGAATGTTCCTCCTGTGTCAGGCAGAGCAGAGATGTTGGGGGCTGCTCCTTACAAAGGATGACGGGGAAAGGGTGCACCTGACATGGAGAGAACCTCTGCTGTGAGCTATGCCCAGGCTGAACAGACGGGCACAAGGAGCAGAGGCACTGCGTTGGTTTCTTGTTAGGACTGTTAAGGACCAAATCCAGAAAGTGTTCAAGGCTCAAAGCCAGCTTTTGGCTCACAACTCCCAAATTTTTACCCACCTTTGCTTAAAAGCCCTTTCACTGAYTGGAGCCAAAAGCAACCTGGCTGTTGATGTGTGTGAACATTGTGCTGTTCTGGCCTTTGTGCAGAGGGAGACTTCAGAAAGGTATTCCTGTTTTATGCTTAATCATTTCACTCTGAACCATTTGGTCCTTTTCCTGGACCTTCAGGCAAAGACCTGGAACAGGGTCTGAACTTCTGGACCAGGGTGAATTGTGGTGGGGGCAATCAGTGGGGTGAGTTAGTGCTGTTCTGTTCGAGTCAGTAGTGGATGGTGCAGTGCTGGGGGAACTCCTGCAGGCACACCCAGTATGTTTTATTCTTTCGTTTATGTAAACACATGCACATTTCATGCTTCATCTTTCCTCTGATATGTCACAGAGCCACAAGCAGCTGAGCAGTACCATCACTGGCAGGAGGCCTTACACAACACCTCCTATTTATCATAACATGAGGTTCCTTAGGGATGGCAGGCATGACAATACGTTGGTTCAGATGTGATCACTTTCACATTTCCTTTCTCCTGGGGGCAGAGCTGAGGTTTCTTTCTATTTGTCTGYACTCCTTTGGCTGAGACCACACTTTTGGACAGCAGATGTTCCACTCTGGCTTGAGTGCCAAAGGATTTAATGGAAGATTTAAAAAGTGATGCTTCTCTTGGTCCCCAGCAGATGGACTACATGTGCTCAGGAGAGTTTCCCTATGGAGGCAGCCAGTGTCCCCCATTCAACCCCTCCAGCCTGGCATTTACTGTGACCACAAAACACAGGGCTGGACACAAAAAAAAACCAGAACAAAAAGCCCCCAACATTGCTGTGGTAARCAAGGGTGAGGAATCTTCTAGAAAAATCTTTTTCTTTGGCTTTTCAAAGAAAATTTGTAGTTCATAATGTACAGTAAAGAAGAAGATTGTAAAAATAGTATTAAACTTATAAATGTAGCACTGAAACGACAAGGTCAGTTTTGTGATCCGGGATCCAACAAGTAGAGCAAGAGCAAAASCACCCTTCCCTGTGCTCCTCCCAGCTTCAGAAGAGCAAAACATCTATGAGGAATGGTGCTGGCAGGAGCTTAGCCACGTGAAAATAGAGCAAGAGAGAGACGAGCRAAATCTGCTGAGAGCGACTTGTTATTTTTTACATTTGACAGACTGACTCCTTCATGTCTTCTCTGGGAATATCCTTTGGCATCCATCTCCATGGCTGTTTTTCAGATTCACACTCCACACAAAGATGGTCCAGCTTCAGCACCCACAATTTCCCCGAAGCTCAGCGCTGCCATGCTCCATGGCTTTCACAACCCTCCTCTTTCATTCCTGGGCTCCYATAAAAGCCCTCTGTTTATTTCTCTGACCACACATTTGTGTTTCAAGACCTTGTGGTTTATGACCAGCCAGGATTAAAGGCAGCAATGCTKSMAGCATTGCTGCTTTGCCTTCATGTGTATCTCMAAACACGGAGGGAACATCTGCCAAAGGAACTAGAGGATTTGTATTGACACAAACTGGCTTGAAGGGTGTAACCATGACCTACAGCAAAGAGCCTTGGAAAAGGAGCAGGGTCCAAAGTAAATCTTAAACAGAGACCTAATTTCACATGCAGTCCTGCAGCAGCTGAAACTTCATGGACTGGTGTGAGGCACTGTCTTCTACATGGATGGTCTTCTCTCCTACATGGGAGGCTGGAGAGGAGGAGGARGGAGAAGCCGTCGCCACCTCAGTGGGTGAAGGAGAGGGATTCTTGGCACCACTGCAGCTCTGCTCATTGTGGAGGAGGTGGGAGGCAGCCTGGGAAGGACTGGCTCCAYGCTGGGACCTGAGGTGCCACCACCCCCAACACCACTACTGCTGCCAAACAAGGCTGAGGAAGGGACCTTCCTTCTGGGTTAGCTTGTATTTCAGAATGAAATTTCCCAGCAGCAAGGGGACAGAAAGAAGGAAATCTTATTTTCCTATAAAAGGATTCCCTGCCTGTATCCTGTGTATGGCATGTGACTGGTATGATAACAGGGCAGAAGGGGGAGAATCCTATAAAGTGTATTACAAGGGTGGGAGGTTCTCACTTCCTGCTTTTCCCCTCTGCCTTTGTTATCTCCAACCTTCAGAGAGATCCCTGGAGCTGCTCTGAAGAGAAAGACAAGGAGACAAAAGCACTCCAATCACAATTCTGTTCCTTCAGCAAGCTTTGTGGATATTTTTATTTTATAGTCATTTGAACAGCGGAGCGTTTGGCAATAGTGACAACCTCAGAAGCGTGCACTCTGSATTTGCGCGTGAGTGTTTGTGTTTCCAGCTTGGCTCAGACTTGATGTCTTGGAAGACCTACCACTATGCTGCTTTTAAGCAAAGCAGCAAATCAGAATAACTGTCTCATKGGCAGGATCATGTCTTGACATCTCCAACCTGGAAGTGCAGGGAATGGGATCCATTCTGGAGGGGTTATCAGCAAGCACTGGTCTGCAAACAACCACTGATACCTTTTAGCCAACAGCCAGCAAAGCTTTGTTAAGCTGCCAAGGTGACTTGCACGTCTTCCTCATCTCTGCTATTTATTTATTTATTTATTTATTTAACTTTAGATATTTTCTCAGTAAAAAATCACTGAGACCAGACCTTCAGCTGAGCATGACTGTATTGGCACAAACAGCGCTCAGCAGATTTACCTTTGCCAAGGACTATACCAGTACCGGCAAAGACCAAGTTCATCTGGGTTCCTGTCATATAAACTGGTCAGGTCATTCCTAAAGCTGCTGGAGTGAGCTGTCCTGGGACTTGTTTTCAATACAGAGTTTTTATATAGCAATATATAAAATAATAGTGCTACATTTATGTTATTTATGTAATACATATGTCTTCTATTTCCAATAATATATTTGACTAACTATGTTCTGAGTAATCATTGCTTTCCCTTGATAGTGCAGCACAAATAAGGCTTCTGATGAGTTTTTTTTTCAAAGGATCTGGCAGTGGGTCTTGCTCTCCCACTGAAGTCAGTGAAACTGGCTTCTGGCTGGTGAGAAAAGGACCAAACCTGCCTGTAACTTGCTGATTCATTTATGAATGTAACTYGACCAGTTGGACAATCCCTTGAGCAGCTGGGACCCTGCCAAATGAGCCCAATTGTATGTCTCAATGCAAAGCTGGAGTAACTCCCCCTGCTCATTGGGACAGCAYCTGGATCCTCAGGAGGCTGAATTGGGACACTGTGAGGAACAAGGAGCTCCCACAGATTGTTGCCAGGGCTTATGGGGAAGCACAAGGGAAGWAAGCAGAAACTGGCTGTGCTGGTGTCCCAACAAAGCTCAGCAAAATGGGAAAGAACATTGCAGAGTGACAGCCCCGGGCAGCCGAGGCAGCTCTATGCCAGGCTGGACTGCTGCGCTGGTTCTTCGCCAAAACAACTGARCATCCTAATAAATTCCCTGTGTAAAAAAAATCTATCTATAAATCATGCCTTAGAAAGAGCAGTGCAGCTGCAAACAGGGCTGGAAGCGGCCAAAGGAAATGCTCTAGTGCTCTACAGCCCGACACCGAGCCGTGACAACTCTCTTTGCCGAGGGTGGCCCTAGCGGAACACGCGGGTGCATGGACATACGTGGAGGTGCACACAGCTCCAGCTGCACGATCCTGCTGCCCAAATGGAATATCCGTGCTGGGCCGGGCTGGATGAGGCCTCGGCACTACACGATCATGAACTGGCACACGTAGGGCAGCTGTTCTCGGCACCTCTTGTCGAACCACTTGCCAATGGCGGCCCCAGACAAAGCCGCGCAGTTTTCCAGCTTGCCGCCGTCGGGCTGGGYGGTGATTTCAGTCTCCCAGTTCTTGTAGCGGAGGGRGCTGCCCGTCATGTCGACCCACTTGCCCTCTGTGGCCATGTCATTGAGGCCCAGCCAGATCTCGGCCTCYGAGCCGATGCTCTTGCGCATGTAGTCGTAGAGGGCATCGTTCTCCTCCCCGTTCTGGGGGGTGCTGAGTGTGCCGCCCTGAGAGATGCAGTTTTCGCTGGCCTCGTGGTATGTCTTGGTCTCCGAAAATGCCAGAAAGCATTTYAGGTGAATTTTGGTGCCTTTCAGGCAAACTGAGTGGTTACCACATGAACAGAATAAAAACAAAGACAGAGAACTTGGTTTAAAAATTGTGTCCAGGGAGAGGCAGCAGTAGCAAACCCAGCAGCCAAATTACAGACTTAATTCCTTAGGCTGCACAGTGACCCTCGGCAGGATGGCATTTCAGGGCTACTCTCTCTCCTACATAGGGTGGGACACAGCCATAGGGACATGCCCTCCCCCTCTGCAAACCATCAGGTGAAATGGATTTTTGGGAAGCCCCTGTCACCCATCTGGGATTTGCAGCTGCTGGAGCAGAGGCACTGCATGGTCCTCCTGCCCCCTCCCTGGCCTTGTTCTTCCCCAGCCAATGCTACTTCTTCTCTGATGAGTTTGTTGGAAATAAGGTTTGTCATGGGCACTCATGTTGAGTGCTGGAGTGTTTTGGGAAAAAGCCTCCATGCCAATTAAATCATCTTAATTATGCAAGAAGAAAAAAAAGTCGTTTTAATAAGCTTTGATCAGAAGCGTTGTGCTCGCATAGCTTGAGGTCTTCAGAGAAAATTTCTACTTGCCTCTGATTTTAGTGTTAAGGATATAAATTTATTTTGTTTTTCTTTAAGCTCTAAACCTTGAGAGTGCAGGGTACTGTACCCAAACAATACCTAATCAGAGCCATACATTAATATCCAAACCAATTACTTCTCAATGAATKTGAGCTTGGAACTAAAGCCTTGATTTTGCTTGTGCTCCTTTTCTTTTAAGGAGAAAATTCTCCTTAATTTTCATTTTCATCTCATTTCTGCTTTGCATTTTGCAAATCCTGCTCCTATTAATGTCGGTGGAGTTTGCACAGAATAACCATGGAGCAAGCCTGGACATTTTGGGACAGTCCTGCAATGCAGCTCCCTGGKCAATACCACAGTGTCCATAAGGGACCAGGCTGCCATTTCATTGGGGTTCAGACAAAAGAGTAAGCAGCATTTGGTTAAAACACAGACTAATCCAAATGCCATCCCTCCACCTCAAAAAGGAAAATGAACATCTGGCTTAGCACCATAGGAATATCCACAGCTGTACAAATGGGAAGCACATAAAGAGGGGGCCCCACACAGCACAGATCCTGTCATTGACTGCCTGAGGAGGTTCACCAGCCTGGAGGAATTGCAGAGACCCAACACTCTGCTTTGATCCCCCAAACTCTCTCCTCATGATGGGCTTGTTGCTGTGGGGTGYTTGGGCATCTCTCATCGAGACATGTGGAGCAATTGCAGCTGCTTTTTTATGAGCAGCTCCTCTCTCAAAGCAAAAGTCATGTGCTCTTCAGCAAGCCCTTTACCTGTCTGGAGTGCTTGTTTTTCCTTCAGTAGAGCAACCTCCTGAGAGATGTTGTCAATCATGGCCTTCAGGTCTTCAATCATTTTGAGGCTCACACCATCTGTCGGAGAAATCAGAGAAAAAGCACAAAAATTRGTTGTATCCCAGAGGAGGCAACCAAATGTGTTCCTAGCATCAAAACTCCATGTTTCTTTGCCCTCAGGGAAGGATTAACTAAAGGAATCTGCAAAGCCAATAACCTGTTCTGAAGTTGTAAACATCTAGTAGTTCTCATGGAGCAGAAGGAAAGGGGACAGTTTGCCCATGAATGCAGTAGGAGGGGCTTCCTTGAGGACCAGGATGCTGAGGCACTAACCCAGGCAAGTAGGGCAGCAGCCTGGATGCAGACCAAAACCACCAACTCAAARATTACATGGTGCCATGAATACCATGGTACCACGAATGCCAGACACATCAGGGAGAGAGCATTAAGCTGATTTACTCATTGCTCAATTAACTTCAATGRATTCACTTAACACTGAGGCACCAGATATTATTTTGCTGCCTTTGATGAAAACACTTTGTGGGAAACCGCTAATTAATCGTGGGTTTTTTTCCATGCAAACTTGTCTTACAGCAGAACCAATGTTGTAAGGTTGAAGTAACATCCAAAGCCCATGGCAGGACACTGCCTGTGACTCTTGCTGGGGCAGCTTCTTATGGTGTTCCAGCTGRGTTTGCTGGTGGGTTCCCACCTTGAGGGTCCCTGCCATCAGAGGTGACATGTCTCTTTGATAACCACCTAAGTGCCCTGTCCCTTTTCACTACCTCATTTCCAAATTCTGAGCTACAAAATGTTCCTGCAGCAGTGCATTCACTGGGATGTCTCATGGAGACCCATGGATGGTTAACTTGCCCTTCGGCTTTAAAGTGAAAATCATTGCTACATCAACATTGTGTTTTCCATTTTATTGCACGGGGTTTTTGTCTCGGTGCTGCCATTTCCTCAAGGCTCACCTCCTGAAGCCTGGGATCAAGCCTGTTTACAGTTTGGGTTTTCTGTCATGGAAGCTCGCATGCGGGTTGCCAATGCTCCCATGGGAACTGGAKCAGGTCCTTGTGCAGCTGACCATGAGCAGAAGGATTAAGTSTGGGCAGAGGCAAGATCAAAAGGAGACTCAGAGAAGGATGTRGGTCGCAATAGTCTGTTGGTTTGAAAGCCTGGCCAGAAATGTATTTAGTGAGAGTGGGAATTCTCATCCATTCTAATTACATGCTGAATAACAAACAAATCCCTCTGTACTTAATTTTAATGTTTTAACTATTCCTATATAAAATTTGGAGACATATATATGTGTATATGTATCTAAATCTCTCTCTCTCTCTCTC
This sequence comes from Malurus melanocephalus, assembly GCF_030028575.1. NCBI lineage: Eukaryota > Metazoa > Chordata > Aves > Passeriformes > Maluridae > Malurus > Malurus melanocephalus. The sequence continues at coordinate 435,959 of NW_026623315.1, read as the reverse complement.
TCTCTCTCTCTATATATATATATATATATATATATATATATGGGTTGTTCAGCTTTGCCTGGAGATCCAAACAGCCTTCTGTCCCCCAGAGGAGTGAGCATTGCTCTGATTCACAACGTCTGTCAGCAAACCTCTCTGGCCATCAGTATTTCTTCTGACACCAGACATTTCCMTGAATGCACCAAACGGAACAGTCAGATCCCATTTTGCTGCCTGTCCCTGGATCAAAGGAGCGGACTGAACACACCACACTGGATTTCTAGGGATGTGTTGGCAGGCATTTTCAGAAAGAGCACCCTGACAAGAGTACACCAAAATTTTGGGCAGTAGGTGGCATTAGGTGTGAAGCCCRTATTAGTCCCTATCCACTGATTTAAGCATCCAGACTTCAATTTCTGCCTCCAGTTACCTTAGAAATACATGTGAGAGGTATGCAAAGATGCTCCCTTCCATGATCCCAACACCCTGCCATGGCTGTGACCAAGGGGAACCGCCAGGACTGACACCTGCACCCCCAAGCCAAGGGGTGCCAACAGTTCCCAGACAGGAATGCCAGCGCCTGCCTCCCCTGGGAATTCTTTTGGATGAGACCTCCTGAGCTGCCAGACGAGGGCAAATCCCATCTCTACCCCTCTGCTGAGCTACTGCATTTGGGACAGTAAGTGGGGAGTAATTTGAGGGGGAAAAACACAACAGCAGGCAAAGTGAAKGTGCTGTCTCAGCATTTTCTAAACACTGTGGTTTGGCATTTTCATGTTGAAATAGCATCATTTTTCATTCTGAAGCAGATCCAAATGTAAGCAATAATTAAAAACAAAAAAAAAAAAGAAAACCAAAAAGAAATATAAAAAGCTTGGCTCAAATCAATGCTTTCTTTTCTAACATTTGTGGTTTGGCTGCCTAGATTAAAAAAAATAAATCCAGCCAAACACCCCAACTCGCCAGTAGGTTTGTCCTGACTCTCCCAGGCAAAGTGTCAAAGTGTAGGGGTTGAATCAGGATGGGGGTACTGGAGGCCTGGATGAGAACGGGATGGGACCATCTGGCCATTGTTCAGAGAAAGGGTTGAGCCTGACCCCTGGGGTGGCTGGGCAGGCAGGCTTGGATGTGGAGAGTGGCTGGAGGCAAAGAGGAGCCTCGTGGCGCGGTTTTAATGCTTTCCTCCTTCTTTCCCCAGCCCCTGGCACTGGTAAAAATCTGAAATACATTAACCAAGAAATGCTGGAAGTTTTCAGTAAAGGCAGGGCAGCTGAGCCCCTGTGGGGTTGGATGTGACTGGTCAAAAAATGCCAAGTTCCTGGRTTTTTCCCTTTTCTCCACAGCAAATATGACCTCTCCTTTAAAAAGAAATTCTGAGTAAAACCTGCCACCAGCTGGTCCRGATGACTTGATTTTCAGGACATCCCCTCAAAAGTTTTAAAATCAGAACCAATTTTTCCTGTCAAAAAGGTGACTTTTCTCCCACCTTCTTGYGGGAGCAGCTGCTGCAATGACACCTTGAGATAAATAGGATTTCCCTAAGAAATGTTTCTCTCCTGGTAYCTCCAGTGAGTGCAATGCATGTATGTGCCCCATATGAGCCCAAAGGGGTATTTTGTGCTCTAGAAAACAGTCACAGCCTGTTTTCTCYGTTATTCCAAGTCCTGTAGATTAAGAAGTGGAAAATGCAGCTGTGTTGTGAATTCATAGAAAGATCTAATGGGAGAAAAGGCAAAAATGTCTCAAGGATGGAATCTGACAAAAATAGCTGGGTGAGTGTAGAGAGCAGCCTAGCCAAGTGAATTCCAGGGATGCTTCTTCCTTGCTCCCCATTTCATTCCAAGCAGGGAAATGCCTGCCAGAAGCGGTCCAAGCCCATACGACTGGACGGACACATCAGGCAGGCAGGCTCAGTGCTTCCTTACCTCACCTGCCTTCTCCTATACTTAATGTGCACTGAGTCGGAGGGAGAAACGATGGGACTGGAGGAAAACAGAAGAGAAGGAAAAACAAAACCACTAGGGAATAGAAAGCCCAGGCACCTTTTTGTGTGCGCTGCTGTCTGGCAAGCCTGAGTAGTCAGAGCTCATGCAGTGTGTGAAATACACCCGTGGCCAGTGGTTTTTTTTTTGTTTTTTTTTTTAAATGAAAACCCTGTTGATGCTTAATGGTTTCTGTATTTTCTGCCTGCTCTAGTCTCCAAAATTGTCTGTAATCTGCCACTTACTTGCTACTGAAAAATGAATGAGACGGGGTGGGGGGGATTATACAAAGGGAGAGTTTAGTAGAAGAAAAGCTTGGGATGAACCTTAGAGGGAACATGTAAAACTAATTCCCTCTGAAAATTCAGACCAAGCTGCCCCAACAAATTTATCCAAGGTAGGAAGCTACCAAAACTGTTCCAATACCCTCACTATTTTCCAGAAGAGCTACACAATCATTCCCACTGGGTGGGGGAAATATTAAGTTTTTAGATGCTTTTTTTTTTGAAGTTTCACTAAAGCACTGCTAAATGCCCAGAAGAGTGKGCTGATTACAACCCCCCCAAGCCCTGCCAGCCTTCCTTGCAGGGAAGCTGCCSCTGCCCCTTACCTTTCTTGGAAGCCGCCGGTTTCGGCCGGACTTTGCCGTTCTGCTGGCCGGAGACGTGGGCGAGGGAGAGGAGGCAGAGGAGGAGGCAGGCTCCCCGGAGCGCCATGCCGCTGCTGTCTGCTGGGAGCGGAGCTGCGGTGGCTCCGCTCTGCCCTCACACAGCCGCGGGGACAGCGGATGCAGCCCGCAGTGACCGTCCCAGGCAGCAGTGACCGTCCGAACCGACAGTGACCGTCCCAGCCCGCAGTGACCGTCCCAGCCCAGCAGTGACCGTCCCAGCCCAGCAGTGACCGTCCCAGCTCAGCAGTGACCGTCCCAGTGACCGTGCCAGGCAGCAGTGACCGTCCCAGCCGCCCCCGCTGAGCCCGGGCCAGCGGCAGCCTCCCGGCCCCGGGGCGGCTCAGGGGCTCCGGCCAAAGCCCAAAACCTCCCAGAGGGGTTCCAGCTTTCAGCAAGCTG
>NW_026623315.1:401480-432859 GCF_030028575.1 Malurus melanocephalus | reverse complement strand
AACCGGAATGAATGTACCGACTTAGTACAGTTTAGTCTGCTAAACTAAACTAAACATAAGGAAAGGCTGGGAGTACAGCTGGAACGATTTCCTATGGCTTTCAGCAAAATGCCACGAGTTTGATGTCGCGTGTCGGTGATGACAACAGCAACGTGAGGTGTGTTTGGGTGGCTGAGGGGACAGAGGGGACACCTGTCCCGAGCCCCTCAGCAGGGATGCCCTCAGTAAGGAATGCTGCCAGCACCAACAGAGGCAGAGGGAGCACGATGGGGGGGAGCACCCCGGTTCCTTTACCCCTGTAAAAAGCAGTTCCACCGTGGTTTTGGCAGGGCCGTCCTGCTATCACTTCTCCATGGGATGAGTGGGACTTTGGATCAGGGGCACACGTTCCACAAAAAGCCATTCTCCCCAAGCCCCCTTCGCAGGTTTCCAGCATGACTTCTCAGACCAGCTGGGCTSTGCTGAGCCACTCTGAAGCCTAAACCAAGACCACTGCCTGTTTTTTTGGGTTGTGTGGCTGCACAGCAGCTGCAGCACAAGCAGGCAAATCCTTCTCACAGGAATAGCAGCAGTTTGAACAAGTGGAGGAAATCCATCTAGAGGGAGGAGAGGCGGGATGGGCATTTTGGAAAACAAAGTGCTCCAGATAACAACTATTAACCTTAAAACTTTTCTCATAATTTAAGGCAAGATGCCACCCAGCACAATGGGAACCTCTGGAGCTGTGGGAGCATAAAAGGTCTGAAATAAACAAGGATGTGGCTACAAAAACAGCTGCACTTGAGTTAGTTTGGCAACCACTGCCAAACTTCTGCTGCCTCAAACTTTTATCCTGCCTCACACTTCTGCTGAATAAGGAAAGCCCTGCCCTGATGTCCTGCCTGAACAGAGAGCTCTCTTGCAGTCCAAGCTTTCAAAGCATAGCAGGAAAAGTTTGATTTTCACCGCCCTTCACCACATGCACCAACCCTCACTCAATTTAAACCAGAAAAAATATATTTTGGGGATTTACTGTTCTCCAGCTTGGAYTATCACAAAATGAGATGGATGGAGCCCAAGAGATGCCAGACACCTACATACACGTATATGTTCCCTGTCCTTGACACTTCAAAATACTTTYGGTAATTCAGTACCTCCCAGTTTTCCTTGGCTCCAGATATGCTCGCCTGCCTTTGCTTCGATTCATGTGCTGCCAAGCTGAGGAAAAAGCCAAAATGCTCCCTTTGCTGCTGCCCATGAAATGGATGGCTGTGGAGTCWGACAGCAATCCCTAACCACAGATTTCCATGTGGCTGGGACCCACAATGTTGCCCAGTTGAAACCAGAAGGGCAGGGTGGCTTTCCATTAGTCCCTGAAGAACAGGTCGACAGCAAGGAGGACACTCCTTGCACCGCCAGCAGGTCCTGTGCTGGACGCCACCATAATTTTTCTTGAAAAATGAGAAAAATGAAAATAAGTAGACTCAAAACACTTGGTCTCCAGCTGTAACACCTATCCRCAGAGGGCTTTGCACCAATTCTGTCCAATGTAGACTGAAAAAAAAAAAAAATCCTTGACATTATGGAAATTCATAAATCCCCACCAACTCAGGTGATGTGAGCAAGCTGAAGTGTTGCTGCATTGGGTCCAGAATGAGGTTGCTACAGGGAACAGCCACCTAAAAGCCTGTACCCAGCTTCTCCYCTGTGGAAGCCAGAGGTTCCAGTGAAATAATGGGGCTCTCAATGGTCCTTTGCTTTTGAGATCCCAATGATTCATGTTTCTTATGTAAGAGAAGTGTGGGAGGTGAGTRGAGGTAATCCTTTTTATTAGATGAACTAATAGAGCTAGAAGTCATCAGCCAAATACTAAAATTATGCCAAGAAACCAGGGTTTTGTCCATGATTTTTAAYATCTGTGTAATTATGGATTTTACTTCCCAGTAAAAGCACTTTACTCCCWGGTTTCAAGCCCCGTCTCCTGGTTAGAGAGAGAGCAGCTCCTGTTAATTGCAAAGTAACTGGTTTGAGATGAAAAAAAGAGAGTAGAAGAACCTCTGCTTAGGGAAACCATTCCAGGGCCGCAGGGAAGCTGACAGAAAAGTTTACGTGGCTTTGGGAAACCCAGTAAGAAGGCTGCAATGCTGAACTTGGAAGGCTTTCGGTTAGCAAAACGGTAGTTGGAATAAGCCCACGAAAGGAAGCTGGATGCTCCTGGCAGCAATGCAGACCTGTGATTTCATGCCCAGCTAGGCAAGGAAATGGGCAGCAAGATCAGAGGCTATTGTGCTTTGGCTCCTAGGAAAAGAACTGGTATGGTCAAGCCAAGAAATGAGGCAGCRCCGCTGCACAATGGCTGGAAAGTGCAAGGGTGGACTGGATAACAGCATTCACACGGTTATTATCAAGATCAGCAATTACCAGACCTGGCCTTTCAGAGCTAAGTCACCAGTTCAAAGGCAGGCCACCACTATGCTGAGTGATGCCAACTCTTTGCCTGAAGTCCCCCCTCCTCTGGGAAGGCTCCTGCCTCCCCTGCCAGCACTGACAGCAGGAGAGCAAAGGGAGACCCAAAGCATCTTTATGTGCGGGGCCCTGCAGTTCGATGGCCTGATCCACGGCTGGGGAAGCACACTGGGCTTCACACCTCTGCTCCCTTGAGGATTACCTCAGTCCATTAGAGCCCAGTGCTAAAAATGCCTGKGTTGGGAGTTCAATCCCTGTACAGGCCATTCACTTAAGAGCTGGACTTGATGATCCTTGTGGGTCCCTCCCGGCTTGGAATATTCTATGATTTAGTGACATCCACTCTGCAGGGGTAGAATCCATGTGTCAGTGGCACTTCAGGAATCTCAAAGAACAGGACAGAAACAGCAGTGGACAGTAAAAAACATTCTGTGAGGACGTGTGGCTAACAGAAGAAGATCGCTGATACTTGTTAGCCACTGCCTGAACTCGTGCTGGCATCATTCCTGATTTCCACCARCATAAACATCGGAACAGGTCAAAACGGAGAGAGACAAATCCATGGATCATTGTTTTTGAGACCAATCAAGAAGAAATGCAATAACAGTTCAGGAAAGGGCGGGTTTCATAAGGACAATGATAGAGAAAACCAAGGACTTTGCCAAAATATTATCCCCAGCATCAACTCTAGGAAACTGGCTCTGAGCCTAAGGAGGGAACCTTCCATCACATCCCATGGCAARCACATCTCACCCCACGTTCACCAAGGGCCACAGGACAGAAGGATCCTTCTATGGTAGATCCTTGAGCATTAAACTGGATGCAAATGTGGAGCACTTGAGTTCMAGTAGGATCAGCTGTTTAAAATCCTTCTGTTTGCAAAGGAGTTGTACCAAAGGACTCACACTCCCTTCTGTTTGGAGACTGCAGSTCCTGTAGGCTTGAGGTAATCTGTCTTCACTGCTTTGTGTTTGTCCATCATCCAGATCCCAAAGTCCAAACAGCCAAAGGAAAACTGTGGTGAAGTGTCTAAATTTAACACTGAAACTCTGGAAGAATTCCTAACTGTCCAGTTCCACTGCYTGTCACAGCATCAGTGCAAGTAATGTCACCACTGAAACTTGAAGTCCGTATTTTAGGACTGGCAAACAGACAGTTCTGTCAGCTTTAGGCTCTCATTTCATGTCATTCTCACCTTTGAGCACTGGCTTGCTTTCATATCGCTGCGGATGCTGAATTATAGATTACAAGAGAATTTCAACTTCAGCCTCGTGAAGTCCTTAAGTTTTTGAATTTAGAGAAAAGTTTGCATGATCAGACAGCAGGAAGAAAGCAATCCATGGCCTTGAAAAGCCTCACTGGGTTAAAGTTGGTCTCTTGCTGGAGGGAAGAAAGAGAGGTAGGACTTAAATCACAACTTTTTGACCCACAGRTTTCCAGCTATGGGAACACCCAAACTTCCCATTTGCCAAAACACAGAGAAGGGGCAGTGAGAGAGCTCCTGTTAGCTCTCTCTAGGGGAGAGGGAAGGGAGGGTCTGCAGGCTGGTGGTTCCAAGTACCTCCAATGCCTGAGCGCACTGGATGGCTGTGGTCCCTGCCACAGCCAGCTGGGTGGAAGAAATCAGAAAGGGYCTGAGACTTCATTTCCTCTCACCCTTCTGAAGGTGCAAGCGAATGGGCTGCAGCAACTATGATCTCTCTCTAAATTAAGGAAATCAAATCTCATCAACAAATGGTGTGATGTGAGAACTCAGCCATGCCTGTGCTGCTGGTCTTATCCAAATCTTGAGATCAGGATAGCAACAGAGATGTTCACAGAGCTCRAAAGAGAACCACAGCTTTATTAAAAAGTGTTCCAGTCAATGAAATGRAGGTTTAAACCATCACCAGGGAGTCATTAACAGCATGTTTGAGATTCTAATGACGTTTTGCAGGAACAGCAAAAATGTSTGTGTTCCTGGATAGCTAGAAATGCAGCTCCAAGAAAATAGCTAGAARCACAGATCCAAGGAAAACTCAAGGCGCTGCAGTTTCTCTGTGGGGAGACCAATACCTGCTGTGGCTGAGCACTATCACTGTGGGTCTGAGACTTTGACAAAGGAAAAGAAGGCTCTGTGAGGCACAGCTAACAGGAGCAACCACATTTTGCCTTAGAAGGAAAAGGTGCCTTGCRTGGAAAGGGAGTACAGTCAGACAGGAGTGCACTAGGAGACAAAAGGCTGGGGAGCAGTGAGAAATCACAGAGGCTGATGGCTGAAGAGATTCAGTACCAGCTGCAGACCCACCCTTGCATTTTGCTCCAGTGTGCTAAAGRAAAGGGAAAGAACAAGCCCCAGGGGTAAGGGCTGGAGCGCTCTGGTCTCACCAGACATGGCTTTGCTTCTTCCACTCTCTGGATGCAAGCGGCAAATTAAACCAGTGCACAGCAGGGCTGGAGAACATCTTGCTGCTGAGGAGGGCAGTGGCATCTGCTCAAGTTCAAAAGAAAAGCTGGAAGCAGTCCTAGCAGAAACGGGTAAACCTCAGGTAATCGTTGCTTACAAAGCAAATGCAGAAACACCCTATCGTCTGTGTCAAATCAAGGTGCCAAATCCCTTGAAGGCAGACTTGCACACTCCAGTCTCAYAGGAGCCATGAGCCAGCTCTGGCTCACACCAGTTTGTCTTTACAGCAGGCTGTGCTGAAGCAAGGCTTCATTTAAAGTCTGATTGTAGGTGGCAAAGCCACCCTCCTCCCCAAGTGGTGCCTCCACCACTGCCCACCGGGCAAACTCCCCCCTTCTTCCCAAACTACACAGTTACAATGATGAACTGTAGTTGCAAAACGTSGGCTGACAGGATTTCTGGGCTTGGTAAATCTGCCAGGTCCACTGACCTCTAGCCTAGCTCTCTCCACCTTCAAGGGGAATAGTGTCCCCATGAAATASGTAAATTGCAGGTGTGTAGTTTTTAGGCAACATCAGTAGAAGCTTAGCAGGAGTCGCTAGACTTCTCATCTTTAGTTCATGGCTTTCAGCCTCTCAGCACTCCCAGCAGAAGCAATTAATTTCTGGGACAAAGAGAGCTATCCCACTCCACAGATGTTTCCTCTTAGTTCTACTGGACTCGAGTCAATGAAAACGTGGCAGTATCTGCACAGCAACACATGGAACTTTCCACCAGCCCAAATGGGAACAGGAGCATTCTSAGTTGAAGACTCTATTAAAATTCTGCTATTTTTGTTTGGAAGAGAAGGGAGGGGTTAAAGGGAGCTAAGAAAATAGAAATTAGCCCTTAGCATTCCTGAGAACCAGTCTCACAGATTTCTTGGCAGACAGTGTATCGACTGGGAGAGCTGTAGGACCTTTTACCCCTGTCAGAGCTTTGTTTACCCATTTGGGATATGAGCTGGTAGCAGCAAAGCTCCAGGGGCAGCTGAGACCAACTAGCAGCTCTGTAATGCTTTTGGCAGGCTCCTTATTTATTTCTCAGGGGTTGAAGCAGACCCCATCTGAACTGGGGTCCCACTCCACCCCACTGCTTTTCCATGCCAAYAGATGGGAAGCAGTGACATAGAAGGAACAGGACCCCTTGGGACCCCCAATTCATTCTGTGCCTACATACCCAGCTAGAGAAGACCTGGGGGAGAACACACACGCTTAGGGGGCACTGCAGACACTGGCACCACGTTAATTTACAGCACTGCTCTGAGCAAGTGCTTGGCACCAGGTCTCTCTCTTGAGCACACAGCCTGGATCTCAGAGGGCTAATGTTTGCTATACCAAGAAATGGGGAGGGAGTGCACATGTACTTCCCTCTACAGAGGTGTCAGTTCACACACTTGAAACACAGTGATGTTTCTTTTCCCACCACCACCTCCAGCTCTCATAAAAACATATTTAAAATTAAAAGGCTCTGGAGAGGGGACAAGAAGCAACTTAGGTGATGTAACTTGGAAAACACCTGGAGATCCTTCAGCTGGAAGGCTGTGTAGAAATACACTATTCATGTTACAAAATTCACCCTGAGTGTAACTCAGGGCAGCCTTTTGGTACTCAACCACAAATCTGCAATAAAACAGGCAACAACTATTCAGAGAATGGCTGAGGTTCAGAACTTGAAGTCTCATTTAGATTAACCATTTTCTGATCAAACAAAGATTGCCTGTGATAAATCTAAGGTACTTGAAAGGCTTTTTCTTCCTTCAGTTTTCTTTCTTTCTGTTTTTACACAGAAAGCTTTGCACAGCAAGRAGTGGATCAGCTACTGTAAATCTGATGTCAGGTTAATGTTTGCCTCAGGCAAACACTCTGCTGAAGTGATTAAAGATGATATGTACACTCACTGTCACTTCTTGGMTCTACTACTGTGTAGCACCATTACAACCTACCTAACCCATTACTTAAGGTACTGAAAAAATCCCAACTCTTCAAAATACAAACCTTGGGCAAATTTTGGGGAAGTGGTTTTTGTTTTTTTTTTTTAAATAAGCCATCTGCCTTTTACATTGCTTGTTATAGCAGTGGCTACACATAGCTGAAATACACAGTACTGTTGCAGTCACCTTGAATTAACTTTGTATATGAGATCTAGCAAAAGAACTGAAAAGATGCGGGGACTTTAAATACTCCACATATTTTAATGTGATCATGATTATTAGTTTCAGCTGTAATATGTTCTGTCCTKTATCTACAGCCCTCCTTCAGCAAAATCCTTCCTTCCCTTTTCCCCATCAAACATGTTACAGTCAAGAGAATATTCTTAATCTGATATTATAAAATTGAAACAGAAAATTCAGAAAATGTTGCTTAAGTAAGAGCCAAATTACTTCTGGATTTTGTAGTAACTTCTGCCACAAGGGTTGTTTCAAACAATCCTTAACACTTGCAGATGAAATATTACCTTAAAAATCAGCTTCCTTTGACTTTTTCCATCAGTGTCTCTTCCTGTCTTGCCAAATAAACAGTTCTTACACTTTGCTGAGACAACCAACTGATGTAGGGAGGGAATCCACTGCTTTCGACATTGGGTGATGCAACTTGTTTCCATGCCATCTGCCATCCTCTGCTCTTCCCTGTTAAGGATCATTACTGACAGCCACTATGCTCTTCCAGCTGAATTATCAAACTCTTAAAGATTAACTTCTTTTCCCATTTACCTTAGCCATGTCCCTTCTCCTTAGCCACCCTGAGAAGTTTTGTCTAGGCTACTATTGTAGCYGTTGGCAAGAGGGATAGGTAGAGCTCTAGGGAGCAAGAAAATCACAGAATGTTGAGATGGAAGGAACTCACAGGAATCATCAAAGCCCAACTCCTGACCCTGCACAGGACACCCCAAGAGTCACATCTATGCTCTGGTGTGACATACATTGTCCAATGTATTGGACAGCATTGTCCAAACACTTCTTGAACTTTGTCAGGCTTGGTGCTGTGACCACTTCCTGGGAAAGCCTGTTCCAGTGCCCAGCCACCCTCTGGGTGCAGAAACTTTTCCTGATATCCAACCTCCTAAACCTCCCCTGGCACAGTTTCATGCTGTTCCCTTGAGTCGTGTCACTAGTCACCAGAGAGAATAGTTCAGTGCCTGCCCCATTGCTTCCCCTTGTGAGGCAGTTGTAGACAAATCTTGGTTTGAAATATGAATTGGGAACTTGGTACCATGTTGTATTTATAGCAAAATCTAACCACATTTTATTCAAGAATAGAAAAGTAACTTGAAAGAAGATTTCCACCTAGTGCTGTTCTCATTTGTGCTGCACTGAAGACAACCCCATATACATTCTAGAACATAGCAGCTGGTATACAGAAATGAAACACATGCAAACAGAATTAAGTGGAAAGTACACTAGTCACGCTGGAAAACAGACTCAAGCACTTCCAAGTGCTTCCAACAGCATCAATTGCAGCTGGTGCACTTCCTAGGTGTCAGCAGTTACCCGTATGGAAAGCACCTCAAATTTGCTTATTTGAATTTAACTGTAGCTTTCTTTACAATTAGTAACATTCTGAAAACCTCTTAGCCAGGAAGATGACTGTGCTGAAAGAAAAAAAAATAACCTTTTCTTTATATACAAACTGACAAGATTGCACAATCAATTAAAAATAGTTTTGAACATTTAATAAAAACTCATCCTAGAAACCCAACTTTTGGTCGTGAGGTCCCCAAAGTCTCTTCTTCATCCAAAATCTTCTGCAGGGCTATGTGCAGTGACTTGCCTACTCTTTGTCCTGTCTGCAAAACAAAAAAAGCAAAACAAACCTGAGACATATGCTTATTAACAGGAAGACAACTCTTATGGAACACTTCCTTTTGACAAATATTTTCCCTTTGATGATTCATATACACCAGCTGGTATCATAAAATATGGTTTTAATTTAGAAAAATAATGGTGGTGAAAGTTTCATTTTAACTTGATTAAGTTTTGGAAAACTGTACACACATAGGCAGTGCTCTCATCCATCAGAGATGCATTCCACAATCATTAATACCAGATTTGTGCACCACTAGATCACCCAGGAATACAAATTAAATTCACATCAGGCACAAGCACACATTCAAATTAGCCARCGCACAGAGCATGAAGCACTATTTTAGCTGCCAGAGGACAAGAGACACCTGACCAGCAAAGCAGCCTAACAGAAAGTTCAGTAAACTCTTCTGAATGTGCTCAGAATCAGCAGAGTGAACACCCTGTCCTGGGGCCACAGAAGCCCAAATTACACGCTGGCTGCACCACCAAATCATCTGTGGGCAGACACTCCATATGATGTGCAGTTCCGTAGTGCTCAAGGACCTTAAAGGATGTTTTCTTTATAGAAACAAACTCCAGCAGTGAAAATCCACCAGGATTGTCTCCAGTGCTGACCTCTACTCTTCCCACACGCCCACTGTACTGTGGAAGCCACAGGGCAGGGAAACACTCGGAAAAGATCTTAAGGCAGCAGTGCCCATTAGAGCTTTTCCAGGGTCTCTCCGAATGACCTGAAATACTGACTCCAAACAGAGATGAAGAGCCCACCCATCTCTAAAGAGCCAATGGCAGACTGTATTATAATAAGTTTACTTGCTCCTGATCTATGCAGTGAAGCACTGGCCTGCCATACAGCTGCCACAAAACTTTTTCACCTCCTGGTGACAGCTACAGAAATCCTGGATGCACAAAACTGAAAATAAGTGGCATTTTTAATTGAAGAGCCAGGCGACAGAATATGGCCCATGGTGCCAAAGAAAATTTGGGAAGAGCTCTGATGCAGCAGGGTAGCTGTCAGTCCTAGACATTATAACTCACACTAAATAAAGTGGGGCACACAAGAACTGTTACACTCCGCCCTGGGACAAAGATCACGGCAGCAGCCTGGAGTCRTGAGGGCAATACACTTTCTTCTCCTCAAATGTAGGACAACATCACTCACACCARGTCAAAGTGAGTGGGAACTGTGAAGAGCTTTCGTAYTGACCCAAYACTTAGCTTGCCATCYTATTCCTGCTTGCCTYTAGTGGAAAGGATCATAAACTCAGYAAAAAAWTAGYCTAATGCTGGCAGCTTCCCAYAACTTYCCCATGAAACTCCCTCCCTAAGAGATATATCTGAGAACATCTGTTCTCTACCAGTCAGGAAAAAGTGAACATCCTCYRACCTGCAGCCAAACCATTCAGGGACAGAGGTGTCAAACATGGGTTACTCAGTTCCTCCACTGGGCATTCCCAGGCCTTGTTTTTCTTGATATYCTAAACTGGATGTTGAGTTTAAGGCAGGACCAAACAGATAATCTCTGACCTTAGAGAAAACATCCTGGGGTTTTTTTTATGATCAGCTTTATCTCTAATTCCTGCAGAGGAATTAGAYAACACCTCTCTACCCAGGTAAGGGGAGTAAAAGGCATGTCTGAATGCAAATAAAAAGCCCACTGGTACTTCTGGGATTAGCACTCTGGATTGRCATCATGACAGAGTCAAGTACCATATTACTCAGCTGTAATTCCCACTTGWGACCAACTGTTATCAAACTTGGCTCCAACTGCAGCATTCCTCACTAGAGCCATGCAGAAATGGCTATCTCTAGGAAACTGAGCCACCTTGAAGCATCTAATTTTCATTCTGACTTTCAAGTTCAAAACCCATTTCTGTCTCATGCTCAAGGCCAAACTTGGGCATGAGAATTTACACTGGAGAACAGATTTAAGAAGAGCCTGAAGAAGGGTTTAGAATGTAACTCTTACATGGATGTGGACAATTTCCAAATACTGTAAGTTTTATTAAACAGGGACAGATCAGAAACCCAGTAAAGAAGAAAAGAAAAACAGTAAAAGTAGAACGGTAAGCTTATAAAACAAATGAGTTGTGCTAGAACACCATGCACCAGCAATTCAAAACACCATCTCGACTTTTATGGAGACTTTACCATGTTCGAGGTTTTGTTCCTTCAGTCTTTAAAAGAAATAATAAAAGAAGAAACATGTTATTTAAAAATACTCTTGAAGTCTATCAGCTTAAGCTTTATTATCTTACAGCTGTGAAGTACTTGAAGCCTGAAACAAATGTGAGTACCATACATGCCAGGAATCTAAAAGCTTTAGACAGTGTTCATTCACATTAGAAGCTGTTTCAAAGAAACTGTCTGTGACCTTCATGAAGTCCCTTGTGCACCAAATCAAAGTACCAAGATCTCTGCTTTAAAAGTCATTACTGCAGCTTTCCATACACAACAAGTTCCAGTTCATCCAGTATCATCCAAGACAGTAAACTGTTCAAAATTTCTTACCTCCATCATTTCAAAAATACTCTCAGGATCCAGGCTACCTTTCCCCACTTTCTTCATAGAAGTGATGGCACCTTTACTGGTCACAGAAATTAGCAGGCTTGCCAAAGAACAGGCTTCTTCCTGRAGAGTGGCATCCACCACATGCCTATATCCGATCTATATGTTAGTGACAAAACARTGTATTAGTCTGCAGTTCTCAAAGCTCCCCCATTAAGAAATTAAACTGTGAGTGCTGGCTTTGTAACTTATCTACAGCCTCCCATCCTAACATCATGTGGCCTTTGGAAGTGGTCAGAGACTGACTTGATAGCACAGGATTTAATCAGCCTCTGCCCCCAGATTGTGTATACRTAAACAACAGAGTTGAGAGAAGCATGTCMTTATTTCATACTKTTTTCTCTACCATCCTTTCATCTSCATGAAAYTCCATATCCACCTTTSCCTGATGCTCCAAGCACAGACTTTGCTCCCCTCTATGTGAAAATGACACATTCCAAAACTCAGGTGAGCCCACACTTCAGCAACAGCTTCTCTACTATTTATGCAACTTGCTTAAAAGAAATGCCAAGCAAACATTCAGGTAACYTTCAGGTAACTGAAAATGCAGCATYCATAAAATGAACCTTAYTAGCCTTGTGCTATATATGGAAGACAAAAAACATGTTTGAAAGGAAAGRGACAGTATTGCACCCATGAAAATGGAGTTCTGTCCTCAGTGACAAATATTCATCATGTAACTCCAGGCAGATCACACAACCTCTATGCTTGAACACAATGGCCTCTTGTTTTAACATACTGGTGTATCTGCTGCTCTGGATGTTAAGCAAGAAGCAGATCAAAAATACTAAACAATTTCTCTACATGCAAGAAGACGCATTTTATGAACGCATCAAGAAGAAACCTAGAAGTCAGAGTTGCAAAAAAAACCCTTATTCAGTAAAAGTTCTTCTTAACTAGGAGGCCAAAGACAAACAAATATATACATAGTGGACACTGACCATTTCTGTAACAATAATTTTATCTCTCGGGAAAAAAAGAAATGGCAGGCAAAATTAATGCAAACTGGAGTCTCTAGGCAGAAAGTCAGAAATTTGTCAGGCTTACTTTGCTTAGYGTGACAATACAGGGCACCTCATCTACATTGAGTCGAATACAATCATAAGGGTCATCAGACAGCTCAATCTCTTTGGTGCCTTCTTCATCCTCCAGAACACGCACTTTGGGTATTCTGTGGAAACAAAAGGTGTAAAATCATTGCCAGAACACCTAACAAATACAGCTGTTACACAGTCACAACTCCAGGAAGTCCCTGATCTTCTAAATGAGGCAAAATGTTTAAAAATACAGTCCAGAATGTGATCAAAGTATTAACAACTTACTCCCTGAAACTACAAAAAAAAACATTGTAAGTGAGAAGACATTTAGGATAACATCATCATATTTACATCATTTAAACCATTAGAATTTGAGTTATTTTTTACACTATTTACACAAGGAGAAATTCTTTTGGAACTTGTACAAATCAGTTCTGAACAATTCCTGGCACACCTGCCTGGACATATAGGAGACAAATTACCAACACTGAATCCTTTTGTACTGTGGCTCCCAACCTYGCAGACAAAAGTAAAGTTGTCAGCATTACATCAGTTGTACTGTTTGGCAAAGCTGTGACATCAGAAGCAAATATAAACAGTAAAGCTCTTCAGGAAAGAATGAACAGCTCTTACCAACTAAAGAGATTTGGGGGAAAAAGAAAATGGGACATTAGTATAATCCTTTCTGTAGTGAGATGAGAAGATTGACAAGATACTCTACTGTTCTAAGGAGAGATATACAAGGGATATATAACATACCAGGACAAAACAGTGATGAAAAACCAGGCAGAAATCCAATAAATACTTTCTTCTCAATTGTGAATGATGAGCTCTCTCCCAAATGAACGAGATAGACTCCTTATCAGTYGTACATACATTGTATTTGTGATAGCCATCTAATGGAATTTTTATGGGATGATTTAAGGCAGTTTTCTTAGCATAATGAATGAAGTAATTTAAAACAATTTAGTAGAAGATGGTATCTCAAGCTGCCAAGAATGTCAGTATCTTATACACCCTCATTTATCCAGGTGCCTGCTAGGATAGAGCATACCAAGTTCACCCACACTACTCTCTCTTCCACACATTTGCACTTGAAAACAAAATATTTCAAGATGTCCCCAGACAGCAAACTTCAGTAACCACAATCTGGTTTTATGTTAGTACTTTTACAGTAGCATTGTGTTTTATAACTGCACTCTGGAGATTACATTCTTTTATGCCATCTGAAACAAATCTCTTAAAAGAGGGGGGATTTAATGAACAYTTCCCCCCACTAAAACAAGGTGATTTTTATTGTTCCCTGGAAAAGTATTTTAGTTTTTTGTGGCTAAGAGTCCTGGTGGCAAGTACTTCAAAACAGCTATCCCTGCTCCAATGACAACAAATTCCCTACAAGCATGCTGGCCTGAGCCAACCCAAAAGGAAGACTTTGAGTAAGCAGAGCAATTGTGATGTACACTTTTTTCCTGAAATGAAACTCCAAATGTTTTCCAACTCATTAGAAATGCATTGAAGCCTATTTTCAAGTTTAAAACATTTCATTAAAAGTTGATGGAATAAGGTCACAGGGTGACTAATCTTCAAACTACACAGGACAATGGACAACACTGGACAACAGCCTAGTCAAGCAGGAATTGTACGTGCCAGAGCAGTGTTTAAAAAACAAAGCAAGATTTCAAGAAAATATGTGAGATTAAGCAATTTTTAACTCCAATCTAAAACAACTTTGAAACCAGAGCAGTGTTTGGTCTGCGAGAAAAAGTTGCCTGAATTAATATCTGAAAAATGCCTGCAAGGAGCTTTTTTGGCCAAGAACAGATGAGAGAGGTGTAAATTAGAACTACTGCAAAGGCAAAAAGATCAGACACAAGCATCACAGTTGCATAAAAAGTGGGTATACGGACACAAAACCTAGGCAAAGTGAATGTTTTCCAGAACACTGTAGATTTCCTCTCCCAGCTTGTGAAGATTTATCTTAAGAAATAGCTGTACGTGTTTACTYTGCAACTTTTATTTTTCTGTTTTGATTCCTGCAACTAATCAGGGCAGAGATGTGTACAGCAAGATTCAGTCACATAACAAACAGTGCTCTTTTCTGTGTATGCAGATCCAGATTTCACAAACCAGTCCCACCSTTGAAAGCAGGCATCAATTCTGCCTCTACCATGCTGCGCAGCAAAAACTCAGCATCTGCAAAGCTGTTGTGCCATGAACTTTATGGTTTTTGTAACTTGCCTATTTTTTGCAGCCTTGGTTGCAAGTAGGCACATTCCACAGGACAAAGTTTAATGTCTTGGCACAGTAGYTAACTGCACATTTTACAGTATCTACTTCCATTATCCATAAATCCATCCATAAACATCTGGGAGACATGGGTAAGAATAAAATCTGGTATCTGCTATCTTGTGCACATGATCTTGACATAGTTTTTAGAACCTGAGGAATCAATACAAAGCTGTACAAAACTGTGAGGAGTAAATGTTCYCCCTAAACCAGTCCTATTGTCATTRTTCCATGCCTGAAGGGGAGAGGAGTCAGGTCAGGCATTCAAAGGATTTAAATCCCTGCAGGTCTTGTGCAAGATTCCTTAAGTCGTGATGTTGGATGTATTTAGTTCGAAAACAAAATGTGTCCTCAGATATTACAAAAATGCTTAGAGCAAGATTTTAAATTGAAGCTGAAGTTTTCAAATACCTATCTGAATATCTAAAATTTTGTAGCTTCAAAGAAAAAAAAAACAGCTGCTCTTTGTTCCAAGACTGCAGTCAAGGCTGGAAACGATCTAAAAACACTTAGAACAAAAACCTGGTTGTAAACAAAGGAGGAAAAGCAAATAAGAATCAAAAAGGGACACATGTCGAGCACAGTTCAGAACACTTAATCTGAAGCAATCTCCAAACTGACATCTTGTCTTGTTTGGAGAATAATACTTTATGGAGAACAGGCAGCTACTCTTAAACAACCTTATGTCAATCCAAAGAAAACCCAGTAGCTACCAAGCTAAAGACAAAGGAATAGTGGATGAGAACAACAGGTTTTCATCTTGAATTTYACCTCTTGACTTTCTGAGCTTGTATGAGATGAGCTGTACTAGCATTCCCTGCTCAAATTAGTAAGATAGGGTTTTTAAAGGTAAAAAATCASCAGGCTCTGCATTGTGTCATACTGTACCACATTTTGATATGACGCCCAGCTTCAACAGGACTCGTGATGTTTGCCYACAGTCCAAAGATTATATAAAGGACACAGTTGTCAAAAGAATAAAATAAAGAAGAAACATGAAAATAATTATGTCATCCATCATGTTGTCCATGTTCCCAGAGCAACAGATTTTCTTCTATTCACTTATTTAATTAATTACTTTTTATTGATCTTCTCTCTTTATTCTAGTTAAAATAAGAAAAAGACCTAGTTATCTTATAAATAAAGCATGAGCCTTGGATCTGCAAAACAACTCACATGCTAGCTAGTAACTGTTTTAACTCTATGACTTTTGCATCCTGGCAACTCTCACACAGAAACACAAGCATTTCTCTAGTGTACTGCCAACTCCTCTGTGAGCCATTACATTTCTAAAACTATTTCTTAATGTTAGAAAAACAATCTACTGTTAAAAGTTACTGCTGAAAACTTGATTAACATTGGAAATTTCTCAGCAACATATACAACTTCTAGTCTCAGATGGATTCTCCCCTTATTCCTTTTCAAGTGTTTATAACCTGATATACTGCCTGTCTTCAAAAGGATATTTTCCTCTTCTTTTTGCATGTACTTTTCCAGATCTGGGAGTGTGCCTTGATTCCCTGATAAATATGCCAGAACGACACTACTGATTGTAGCAGATCTCTAATTTAATGCTGAAGAAAATTTAAGATCCACTTTTAAAACATTTATGCTTGTAGGAGTGAATCTTAYTAAAAACACACAGAGAAAACTTGCACCATTCACTCCAACAATTTTATTTTTTTCCATTCTTTGAATTAAAATGTATGGGATAGAGTTCTTTTAAAGATACATCRTTTTCCCCTCCCCACAATCTCTCATTACCACTTTTTTCCTGTCCATTCTAAAAACTTTCTTCCTGTCCATTTTAAAAAGAACTCTAGGCTGACAGTTAAAGAGAATGAAATCAAAAGTGGGAAATCAGGATTAGTTAGAAATCAGTAGTCACACTGATAGAGGTCTTCTTATTCAGGAGCATCACATATCAGTAAATATTTCTTATTTCAAACCTACAAGGCGTTAACACCAAGGCCTCCAACTACTTGCAACAAAACCATATGGTTAAGACTGTTTTTTCTGGATCTGGATAGACAAAAGTTCCATTGTGGGCATGATTGTGAATAACACGCAGTAGGACACTTGACTGTTTCAAACTGAATTAAAATAACATTAGTTCTTGTTACTTGCATGCAAATGACCGCCTTGTATCTGAATGCAAGCTGTCTTGGGTATTTCTTATTTAAATAATTAAACATTAAAAATGCTTTGCTCACAGAGAGTATTTCTCTTCCACTTCCCATGCCACTTCCACCCACATGAAATGAGATCTGTGCTTTACCTTGTGTTAAAGAGAGCTGCCTTCACTGCGATAGAGATTGCATCAAAGATGTTCCCACCACATTCCAATAACTAGGGAGGAAAAGAAGAACCTCTTTAAAAGAAAATCAGGCTAGTGYCTTTAAATGAAGTCTTTATTTTATTTAAGTCTACTTGAAAAGGAAGAAAATTAATTACCAGAACAGGTTTTTTAAAAACGAAGTTGTCTTTAAAGCCTATCTATGAAAAGAAACAGATAGGAAATTTAAGATTTCAGCTAACTGTATTATACATGCAAAACAGAAGAGTTAATGCACTTATAATAAAATTAATTATAAAATTTAATAACAGAAGCTGAAAYGAAACCACCACGTTAATCTTCTTGTGCTAAGGTACTGATCTAGACTATGACCAGAATACTCTTTATAAATACATCACATTAATTCTTTAGTGTTAAATCAAGCAATTAATTTTCTATATTTTATTTCAAAGAGCAACCTTTTTTAAAGTATCAGCTGGACAAAACCACCTGGGAGAATCACTTTCAAAGAAGAAACACAAACTGTCACCGAGAACGTGGTATGGAAAGCCAGTTATATAAGGTACAGTTATGAAGGCACATCATGATTTATTCTCTTTATGGGAAACAGTCATGGTCAGGTTTGTCTTGTAGCTGAAAGTGATCTAAGGAAATCCTGATGTCAAAGTCTAYTTCAAATGAGTGTTTTCAACAAGTGAAACATGTGGAGGGAGTCTAGCTCAGCTTCTTCCCATGAAGATTGGGAGAACCACAGTGAAGGAAAAGCAGCACTGCATACTAGGAAAAACGGGAGGGCTCCCATAACCACTAATACCCTCTGCAGGCTGCCAGAAAACTCGGAGATGTGTCTGTCCATAGCTTACTGTCACTTCTCTRACAAGCTCAGCTCTCAGCTGCCAGTACTATTTCCTGAGAACATACACACACACACAGGGAGCAGGCATGTGGAACCACTTCAGCAAGAACATATGGATGCTTCTCCATGACAYCAATCTATACTGTATGAGGAGAGTAAAACAAGTTCTGCAATCCTGATCRCATTGATTGTTCTTCAAAATCTATTTAAAAAAGAGATGAACTCCTGCATGGGGAGCAAATCATAAATGAGATATTCTGTAAAGACAGTTTCACTTTATGAAGACAGACTGAATAGAGTAAAAAGAATGACAAAAAGTTGGGATAGAAAACTAAATACAAAGGTGATCGGATTATTTCTTTGCAAACAGCTGCTGGATATAGACAGGTTAACTTGCCCCTTTCAGTCATTATTGAATTTTACTTGATAACACAATAAGCCTCACAATATCTTTGTTATTGAAACACAGTAATGGGATGTGCCTGTGCTGTTTCTAGGCTTGTGTTGAGGCTGCTGTTCTAAAGCTTTATCTATACTACAGTGGCTCCTAGAGGCAAGGAACACGGCCTGCACAGAGCACTGTGCAACAATCCCTCCGAAAAGAAATGAACCCTTTTCTCAGCGGAAGTGCTGTGTACTGAGATTCCCCCAATTTATTTATTCATGTATTTATTTTYAGGACTAAGAAAGTTGCACARCTGTGAGTTATGGGAAGCAGTGGAGTCTTTAGTGTTTTTAATTCAGCGACACGCAAGTGAAAAAGTTATTGGAAAGACATGGTAACACATTGTAGACCKGAGCTTATTCAGAGAAGCTTTTCCTTCAAAAGTAGAGATTCCTAACTTCTTTTTTTTTTTATCAAACTGAGGGGGTGAATAGGAAACATGAGGAAATCCTGGAGGGCRCTCAGCAGTGAACTGCAAAAATTTCAAGAGAACCTAATGCACCCTTGTCCTCCTGACACACAATCAACTGTGACTGGGTAGGGAATGGTAAGAGATCGCACAATTTGATTCTCCTTGCTTAGCACAGCAGGCTGCTGGGGCAAATTAGGTGGAGAAAGCTATACACATAGATCAAAACCCACTTAAAAATGCCTAAAAGCTTATTTCTGACATCAATGGCTTGCTTGGAATAGGGAAGAAATTGAGGGAAACAYAGAGAGGGTGAGAAGAGGCTTTTGTGATATTCCACATTCATAAGCTACTGTTTGTAAGTGAAATGCCTTCCATTATTAAGAAAGAACGCATATACTTTGAAAGGTCAAGATATATATTCTTGACYTTTGACACTATATCTCAATGTGTCTGTATGTCTGCATCTTTGTGGTGTGCATCATTGAAATTATTTTTTTCCAGTTTGATTGTACAATTATAACATGTCCCAAGTACACTGACCACTAAAATATTTGAGAATATATAAAGAAAATATTTGAGAGATGTTTTTAATCAATAAAGCTGCATGACTCTGCAGAACACACTATTTYATCTTTTAAGGCTGCATGTGTCAAATTTTATTTACACAGAGGGGCTGAATAGAGATGTTTCAATCAAAGTGCACAGTGCTAACTAAACTGCATAGCAATGGAATATCTCCAGGCTCATAACATTCCTTCTGGATCTTTGTCTTTCGGAACAAGAGACTTCCCGACAAATACCTTCACACCTGACCACAAAGTACCAGTATTTTCAGCCTTACGGCAGATTTAAGGCTTATATTCCCTCCAATTTAACTGTGCACCAATGTAAATAATTTCCAGCAATTCTGAAGGAAAACATCACCCAAAGGACTTTCTGTGAATGCTGTTTTCATACTCAGAATCTGATTTCCTCAAAGGATGAATAATATGAGTTGCTCCTTATATTAGCCCAAGTGTCATCCCTCCACCACATTCTATTAAAAGTAGAATTCTATAGGAATGATTCAGCAASAGCAGCTTCAGGAAAATCTGTAGGTGTCAAGCACCTACATTAAGTATACACTATCACATGTAATATACATGTATTTGTAATACTACCTTTTCTAAATAGTAGACGCCAAGAAAGTGAAAATACAGAGGCCTGAGGTGGAAAAAAAAGGTGGAGGTGGAACAGAATAAGAGAGAAATATTAGCAGTATCTTGTTCAAAATGTACCAACAGCTCTCCAATGGTTCACACACAAAATCCCTGCAGAATATAGCATTAAAAGACTCAACAAGTGTAGGGTTGTAATTATGAACCTGCAACAAATGCTTCACTGGCACTGTAAAATGGGCTAAATATAAAATTCCTCACAAAACATAGGTCCTGATATTTATAATTTCAATACAAGTAGTAGCAGGAAAACACCAAGGCTGTTTTTCTCTGTAGCTGTGGACAATCAACWAATCTGTCCATGAAGAATCAGGTAACAACCAGCTGTAACTCACCGAAAAACTATACTGAACAGTATACATGTATAAATATATGCAGAAGCAGTAGCTTTATGAAAGCCTTTGTTTATGCAGTGCCTATGCAATGYTAAGCAGCATGTTGCTTAAATAAGCACAGCATTTAATATTCTGTACCTCTGCCTGTAATTACCTAGTAACTAAAGGCCCCAGTGTGATTTCTARGAACTAACACTTCATTCTCCATTAAACCATGCCAAGCTGCAATAAGCCAGTGACTTAGGCTGTTAAAGCACTCAGCAGAGGTACATTTTCCATCATTCTGTATGTGGACTGCCACGGCATGTACCTCATCTACTGTAATTAGGCTAATGCTACTGCTTTTTAAACACCTAATGAACTAATTTTCACATTTATTTAGGTCTTAGTCTAAATGTCCCTGTTTTGTTCAAAAAACCACTGTATTTAATTTTCTGTCCATACAGCTAAACATTTTGCACATTATTTCACAGACACTAAAGGATTCCTGTGAATAAGAYCCCTCAACATATCTTCACTCCCTAATTTGAAAAGCAGAAACTCAAATTCGGACTAATAGGATTTGGAAATAATGTTCAGGAGAGTCTGACTTGCGGACTTCTATTAAAATTCCCATGACAGAGTGCTTTGAATACAGTATATTCTGGAAACTGAGCTGCTGTGTGCATGAGATTTGTATGCATAAAATTCAGTTTCCATTTTTCTCATGAGAATAAATATTCAATTTATCTTCAATACACGTATAAAACTTTCATCAAAAAGCAACTAGGCTAAACCTAGCTTTTGCCAGTAAAGTTTCTGTTTTACTTTACTGAATTAGTAGTGACAAGACAGCAAAGAAGCAGACACGGTGGACAGTTATGTTAGGGCTAACATGACAACTTACGTTCATCAGAATAATATATTTGCTGATACATCTAGCTTGGAAGAAAAGTTTACTTTTCTATAGAGGTAATTTCCCTTATCAGCTTAAGATCACTGATTTTTATCTGGGACAGATTTGGAGTATTCAATGTTTTATTAGTTCTGCAGTAGAGCAGCAGCATCAGGAAGAGTAGAAAAAGTGCAAGCTGAATAAGTGATTGACTAAGTAGATTCACAAAAAAATGGCCATCCATGCTGTGATGCATTATATCACATTATGAGAAATTGTTGTTTTAATATAAAAAGTATGCAAGATTATGCTAAGTCAGTCTCTGCCTCAAAAATTTTGTTGAATCTTAGTTTTCTTTCTGTACTTACCAATACATCCACATAGAGAACCCAGCAATGCTCTTTGGGATTAATACAAAGGGATTTCAAGTCTACGCTATTTTCACAGCTGAATACTCTGTACAGTGTATTTGCTATATCTGTGCCAAGTTCTTCTCCTCCCCGGCCTTCCAACTCAGGAGAATTTGAAGAACTAGAAAAAGAAAGAAAAAAATAYTTTCACTTATGAAGCAGCAAATACCCAAAGAACATTTCTTAAATATAAAGCATGAGAAGCATCTAAGGACTTACTTGTRTAAGAATACGCATCCTATCTGAAAAGGAATGATTTTCATTTTGCATAAGAGAAGGTTTTGATGCAGAAAATACACTGATATTTTGTTACAAATACTAACTAAATCCCACTACTGTCTTCAGTTCCCAAGTTACAGTAAAAGTTGAWGAATTCTCTCAGAGATTATTTTTCAAGGACTGCCACCTTCTATCACCTCAACCCTTTAAAAAAAAAGTAACTGAAAGTGACTGAAATCTGTACTAAGTTCACAACAGCTAACAAAACAACCTAGTAAGAGCTGAATGTTAAATTATTAAGAGAATGGCTAAGAAGAGAAAGATGTGATGATATGACAAATAGAATACTAATTTTTTATAAGTAACGTGACTGCCTGACCTTAATTGGTAATTTCTTTACTGAGTGTATTGTCTGCTATCAAGCTCTTTAAAGAAAGCAGGTCATTWCTCTCAGCAACTCCAGCTTATGGAGAATAGCAACTAAAGAACRTATTTTCCTGAAGGGACCTGACAAAGTGTGCGGTCTTGACTTCCCTGACTCCAACATTCACAACCTTTATTTATAAGCAGTCATGCAAGAAAGTCCTTGGGTACTGWGGCCTGGTACACAGCTAAGAACAAACTTCTAAAAATAAAAGAAAACAGGCCTACAAAAAGAACCCCAAACAAATACAAAAAAAAAAACAAACCCAAACCAAACAAAAAATGCCTCACCTCCAAATAGCAATAAGATAGAGAGAACGTCCAGAGAAGCATATAGAGCAAAATAATGAGCAAAGATTCCAAACCCAACCTCTAGTTATCAAGAGGGCAAGAACATCTCAAGTGGTGGACCTGTAGCAGCATTGCAAATTTTGTTTTAAAATAAACCAGTCAGACCTCCACCAAATTAGTTTCTCACTGTCGAACACATCAAAGAAAGTGGTTCCACAGAAGTAGTTTTGGTATGTTCAAAACCTGTAATAGCAAAGCCCCGTATTCTCCTGACGGGGCACCTCACAGGGCCAATTTCTCATATATGTTCTGTGTGTGTAAGATGATATAAAACCTTAGTACACAAGGAATACAAAAATACAGCAGAAAACTAAGTCTTGGAATATAAATAATCCCTTCACCTTTAAAAAAAAACCCTGAACAACTAAAGATTAAGGCTTGACTTAAGCCATCAAGACAGCTGTAYCAACAATGCTGCAGAATCTATAACCTCACATATAATTATCTACTATTATTCTTACCTCACARTAATTCTCCCACCTTGTTGTTTTGYAGAGTTGATGAAAACTCAGAATGCCAGGAAGAACTACTGGATTTCACAGAAGTTATTAGCTGCTACTATAAACTGACAGCATTACACATGCTTAAAAATACAAAGAAAACATTACTGCCAATTAAGCACCGTTCCATGCTTCCAAACCACATTGGTAAGCACTGCAAGAGTGACACAAAATATTATTCAGAGTTATTAGACACCAATTTTATGAGACAGAATCATATCTAGGCAAACTCAGTGCTCAGTCAGGTCTTCAGGTTGAATTAAACAAGCACTTATCCAGGGAAGCAGCTTTTATGAAAGTTAACAAGATTGTTCTGTTTAAACCACTCTGTTTAAATCATGGTTATGCAAGCATTATGATCTCTATGATAAGCTGAAAACAATTATGCAAACTTTAATCTATGCCTCATTATTATTTCTAAACACGAAGTTGTATTTTTTGATTACAAGTGAAYGCTTTCTTTGACAATGAGTAGGAAGTACCTAAGACTCAACTGGAATATAGCTGTATATTTCACTGCATCTTAATTCCATTATTTTATTAATACTTCAGAAACACATCAGTTCCTTGTAATCAAAGTCAAATAAAGAAATAAGGTTAGCAGGATATTATTATAATTATATGGTAAACACTGCCACCTAATGCCTACAGACTATTGCAGTAACTTACACTGGACAATATCTGAAAAGAGGTTGTCTTAATAGACTAGAAAGAGAAAATGCTAAAAAATTTGCTTATGGAACATAAAAAGGACTTAATAGTGGTACACAATTTCTACTCCCAAATAGCATGCAATTTTCAAGATTATCAAAATAATTTCACTGTCACATTCCTAACAGTCTAGATTCCTCCTAAAGCATAATGATGCTTCTACCACAGATCTCTACTGAATTTCCAAACTCTTCCTGTTACGGGTCAAAATTTTTCTCTCACAAAAGCTAAGTATTTCCTATCTACTGCTTAGGTCATTAATATACTGTAATCTACAGAAGGTCAGACTTGGACAGATACATTCCTTGCTTCCCTAATTCCACAAGCAAAATCTGATGCATTCAAGGAATTCGGATGTCTGCTTTTCTTGTTGTTTCTATTTCTTACAGTTTGAAAGYGGTAAATCAGATCAGCCACAAAACTCAAGCATGAGAAAAGCAGACACAGCAGTCTTTCAACATCAGGATGMATGTCTTCTCCAGTGATGACGGGCAGTAAGAATACTACATAGGACATGGGTTGTTTTATAATAATTAATTTCTARGATCATGAATCAGTGCCTCAAAAATCATCCCTTCCAGAGACTCACATTAAARTCTGTCTCAGAATGGGACTAAGTGTGCTGCTCAGATTTTTGRTAAAGGACTCAGAGCAGAATAAAGAAAAATAGAARTTTGGAGCAGAGAATTATAAACATGATCCAGCAAGTKATTATTTTCATCAGTAAAAGAAACTAATGTTTCTTTTTTWAAAAAAAAGKAAATGAAAGTTTTGGGAAATAAGTGTTTTAAGATAGCAATTGATGCAGCCTGAGTTTTTATTATTAACTTGAACAATATAAAAGCCAAGTAGAACACACAGGAACTTCACCAGGAGATGCAGGTTATYAAATTATGCTCGGTTACCACCACCCAGTGGCGGTCTGGAAAAGCATCATGGTACTGACAGCAGTTCATTCCTCTTGACAGAGAACAAGCTGTCTCCACTTAGTGTTTTTTGGATTTTTCTGGAGGATAAATGACACCTTTCCTAACACCACAAGCACATGAGAAGTGACTACACTTCTCTAAAGTGCAGTCTTTTGGCCCCTAGTATCACAGAAATTAACCACCCGAATCTATCACAATATCAATGCACATCTCCCTCCCATCTTATGAAGCAGAGATCAGCAGAAAATACAATCTAACATTAACCTAATGAGTTGAAGTTTTTCTAACATGTATTTACAAACACGGGAAGTGTCACAGAGTTGCCACATGTCCACAGACCAATTCTTTTTGTAAGGAAATGTTCCTGCAGCCAGTGGACTTTCTTCATATAGAAACCACCAGAAAAAAAACCAAAACAATAAACATGTACTGTTTAAGGTACTTCATACATGAGTTCTAACAACAGGACCACACTCAAGATCATCTTCCCATTAATATTTTTGAACAGCAATTGAAAACAAAATATTGATTCACAGGTTAGTGCTTTCCTTTACAAAGCATAACTTTCCACAGTTAACTAGAACATGGGGATGTACAGAGCCAGTCTTAGACAAGGCCACATAATGTGACATATCAATAGATATAGAAAATTAGGTCAGAAATATTATCAGATATACACTTACTTAGTAGCTCTCGTGCATCAGCTTTACAAACAGCATATTGGTTAAATGCCAGAATAGCAACGWTTCTTCGTTTTTAATAAAAATAAAAAGAAATGTCACATGCAAAACAGCTAACTTGACACTGCCAAGGCTTTTATGAGAGGTTCCCAAAGCACATGATGTCGTAAAGAGCAGTTTTGGGAAATCTGCAAGACATGGATACTGTAGTCTCAGACTGCAGACGTCTAAACTAACACTGAGATGGCACTGTTCTATCTCAGAGCAACCTGAAAACAAGAGTTCTCTGTTTTTCTCTAGTTTTCTCCATAATTCAAACACTAAGAAGACTGTAAGGATAAACAACAGTCCATTTATAGCAAAACRCAAGGAATATGATTAAAAACAAACACACTTTTAATTAATAAAACATGAATTCACTGATAAATATGTAACTAGATTTTCTAATTAGTTTTTGCATTTGAAGTTTATACTTGCGATTTTTCTTTTTTTAAACAAAAAGTTTTGTACAAAACACACTTTAAACTTTTTCCACTGCTTTCACAGACAAAGTGAGTAAACCTTTAAGTACAGTTAAAAGTACAGTCTGCATTGGTCAGACAGAGCCAATTCTTCTGTTGAAGAGCCAATGTTTTTTTGAAAGAGGATTTCTCTATTTCATCATGTGAAAAACAACAGCTGACATTTTTGTCATGAAGATAGGTTACATGAATGTGTACTTGAACCACTCTTCTTTTCCAGCTGCAGTGATGCTATGCAATTTGGGATTGTTTTGCTTAACCTATTTTCATTCTTTCACTCCTACTGATTTGCTTCTTTTGGGTYTGAGGACCAGCAGAAAATTTCTCAACACTGACTGCTACTGAAACAGTAAAATAACTTGTTTCTATTACTCAAATCCCTAGAGAAGGTTAGTGGAATGAAAGTATAAACTYCTGAAYAATGGCAAGACCTGATTAGTAATTTATTCCAAATATTAGATCTAYTTCATTATTTTCTAGTATACTAACCAGTCAACAAAAAATTCCAGGTAACCTTCATCTGGTTTCTCCAACTTTGGTGTCCCCATTTCAGCTTTTATGCCTACCAAGATATCAGTTTCTCCCTATTAAAACAAAAACATATCACACAACTGGAATTATAATGACAGAGCTACTTGTTTAATTTAAATATCTATGRCAAGCTGACATTTCTACCTTTCAGTTATTGGATCATTCTATCAGAGTGAACTTAAAATAACATTTTGTTAAAAAAACAAAATGCTTTAGAAGAACAATATTTAGCCCAAGATTCTTCAAACAATTACCATATGTATTACCTTTCTCTAGATTAAAAAGACACTCTTAATATCCAAGACTACTCCTGTCCTTTTGGTTTCGTAAACAACTCCTTCTGCAGAACCTTCATAATGGTGCACAGCACATTTATCTTCTTCACAGTAAACTYGTCAGAATTAGTTTTGCTTCATTCTAAAGGAATAGAAATATTTGTSTCCCCCTAGGAATTAGGCTCAACAGCAACTTCAGTTGTCAAGATTAAATGTTAGATTAGTTCAGACTGACGGCTATCCAGGCACTTCCCAGCAAATCCAGCTCAAGSCAGCCTGAACTAATTACATATCCTGTCATTATTTCCATAATTCAGAGTTTTAGTTACTGCTATACACACAAACCCATYTACAAGTAGCATCAACTTAACCAGTCACATGAACAAGAAATTTCACCAGCAAGGTACCCACCCTCTAAGAAATTTACCTACCAGCTTTACTCTTGCAGATCCACTTGTGTTTGATACAACATCTGTTTCTACTTCTGCACATCTGTAGTCTTCACAGCCACGACCATCTACACGAAGRTCCTCCTAAGTATGACAATCAATATATTGCACTTAAGGGAATCGATAATGAAAAGCAAAAAAAAATCCAAAACCCAAAGCCTCTGTGATTTTAAATTTTCCTTCTCCTATACCAAACACAGTAGTATAAAAGCCAAAACTCGTAGTTCCATCATGGAGTACAAAAGAATCAGCTGTAGTTTTTCATTTATATCTCATTTATGTAGAGCTTGCAACAAGTAATCTGCATGCAGACATAAATTACACCAAGTCCCTCCAATTCCCAAAAGAAACCTTCAGATTCCAAAACAGTAATGTCTTTAAATGGTACTTTTTACCTAACACAACCCAGCTCTTTCCCAGGATAAGCAAGTTCTGTAGTTTTACATCAGTAATTAGTACCCCAGCAGACAAAAATATTACATCAGTAATTAGTACCCCAGCAGACAAAAATAATACACCAGCCTTCCAAATGCTTTCATCCATTTGTCTTTCAACACCGGGTATTATTCATCCTCTGACACTATCCAGCTCTTTCCCATAAATACAGGTTTTCAGTAAAATTCAGTAAAAAGACAGTTCTTTATTTTTTGTGGCTTCTCCCTAGACACCCCTCACTCTTCCTCCTTGGTCCACTCAYGTTCCTTTGCTAAGTGACAGGCTAAAACTCTTATCTAATGGCAGTAACTTGAGAAAGAGCCAGGGAAGAGGTGGGCAAAGCCAGGAAAGAGGAGCAAATGGGRACAGAAGGATATTAAGCTACTARCATCCGAAGGAGGGCAATGAAGRTGSTGAAGGGCCTTGAGAGGAAGSCTTATGAGGAGAGGCTGAGGCCACTTGGCCTGTCCAGCCTGGAGGAGCCTGAAGGGAGACCTCAYTGCAGTCTGTAACTCTCTCACAAGGGGAAGAGACACAGATCTCTCCTCTGTGGTGGACAGTGATAGGACGCGAAGGAATGTCCTYAAGTTTTGTCAGGGGAGGTCTAGGTTGGAYATTAGGAAAAGGTTSTTCACCCAGAGGGTGGTTAAGCACTGGAACAGGTTCCCCARGGAAGTGGTCACAGCACCAGCCTGACAGTGCAAGAAGTGTTTGGACAACGCTCTAAAGTACGTGGTATGATTCTTAGGGTGTCCTGTGCAAGGCTGGGACTTGGACTTGCTGATCCTTGTGCGAACCTTTCAACTCAGYTTGTTCTGWGATTCTGTGRAAACAAATCCACGTCCGGCTCTCAGCCYGCTTTCCGTTCCGATGGTCAGGGTGCTCAGATGATCACTGCTCCAGAGGTTCGCCTCCGGACACARCGGTGGAGTGCTCCCTCMTTCCTTCCCTCCTCTCCTCCCTCTTCCCCAGCCTAACCCGCTCCCCGCCCGCGGTACCTGGACTCCATGCACGATGTACAGCTTCTCCGCCTCGCTCAGCACCACGGACGCCATTCCCGCCGCCTCCCGGCCGCACCTGCGCAGTGCCCCGCTTCCTCCCTGCCTTCCTTCCTTCCTTCCTGCTTTCCATCAGCCCGCCCGCGGCGGGAGCGCTGCCGGGTCCCATCGCCGGTGTCCCGCCCGCCCAGCCGGCACCGGCACCGGCGCCTCACAGCGGGAACTCCCCATTCCTGCGGACAAAGCGGGAGGTGCAGCCGGGAAGCCACAGAAGCCTTTCACAGGGAGCAGGCGCAGCGCTCTGGATGCGGTAGCCGCTGGGCACCCCTCATCCCRGCCAAGAAGCGRGYCCTCGTGGTAAACCAAAGCGCCCGSTCTCTGCGTGCCCTCTGTCCAAAACTCCTGAAGGAGGCTCTGGGAATATCCCAGTGCCCAAAAAGGGATCGCGTAGGGATAGTCCTTTGCTTTCCCTCATTTTCCTTGCGGAGTTTTTACCTCGGTCCAAGCGAGGTGCGGTGCCCGGGGAAGGCTGGTGCAGGAGCAGAGAAGAAATCAACCAAACGCTTTCGTGAGGAGATTATGTTGGTACTGTGCCAGATATCGCTGGGAAAGTGCTGTGGGAAATGTAATTAAAAACTCGCACTATATATTAAAACAATAATTATGGGCTGTTTTTTTTTTTTTTTTTGACAGCCTTAATTGAAAGTTTCATAACAGTCGTTAATCTAAGTTTGCACGCCTTTTTGCACAGCTGCTGTGTATAATTTTCAGGGTGTTTTTATAAGATGCTTTGTGACTTCACACTGATGCTTGATTGGATAAAAATGACCCATGGCTCCCAAGGATTACACAGCACACTGCCAGAGTTTATCCAACTTTCCACAGCTCCTTGATCTATCAAATGTGCAGAGCATTTCTGGCTGTGCCTACTTGGTCAGGTGGCATGATGCAGTGGAAACAAACTTCAAGAATGAGGGATATTTTTGGAGGTTTTAGTTTGGTCTGGTCCCATTGGCAGGCTGCTTATCTGTCAGCAGTCGGAGCAGAGCTGATGTTTCTGGGACTCTTCCCATGGCTTACCTGCATCCAAAAGGAGCCAAGTTTCTGCACGCTTGGGTTGTTGCATGGGGATTCCTTGTTGCTTCTTGGTGGGGAGAGGCAGCGGTGGAGCCTGGCGGAGCTGGGAGCTTGGGTAGCTTGTCCTCCCCACTCACCCGAGGGAGGTGAGCAGGGCCAGATCTCCTTCCTGGGCCAGGGGAATGACAGACAAAGGCAGTGCCCATGCCTGAAAGGGCCCTGGCTTGTATATCCTCTCTAAACATCTGCCAGTTCTGCTATCCAGCACAGTGATCCTTCGTTTGACTCACAGTGTGATACTTGTGTGCTCACATTCCAAAGTGTGAACCAAACAAGAAGAAATCAGAAARTCTGTGAAAAAGTGAACGAATTCTTATTCTGAAATACAGTGTTAATGCAAATGCACCCTATGATTTTCACTGAGAGCATGGGAAGATGACATTTTGGCTCTCAGTTCCTTGCTCTCTCATAGTTTAGCCTACAGCAGCTAACAGTTCCAACGGCCAGGAAAGAGCAATATTTTTCCCCTCTGCCATCCCAGCTTGGAGTTTACCTAATGTTAAATTCTTGCATATTCCAGAGGCTCAGCCAGCAAATCTTGTTCACGTGCAAACAGTTCTCTAGAGGTTGGAAGAGGCCAGGTCTGGCTCGTTTTCCCTCAGGGAGAGCAGAAGGCATTCTCTTGCCCTAAAGAGCACTTCTGAGGGCATTCAATTCCAGCAGTAGTGAAAGTTATACAAAATTATTCAATACAAGGCAGTAGTGAAAGTTATACAAAAAAGGATGCCAGGTGTTTCTTAGGTTTGTTGGGGTCATTTTTGTTTGTTTGTTTGGTTTTTTTTTTTAAACAAAGGGAAAGCAATGTATTTTCCTCTAACTTCATTATGGTAAATGACATACATTGGCCCAAAAAAAAGCCAGCCTGAGGGAATCCCCTGAAATGTGAAGATTTGCACTGCATGATTAATGCCTGGCAAGGCTGCAAAGACTAGAACCTGTGGCTTGAGGTGGGCAGTGTCAAGCAAACTCCATCCTTGCTCTGGTTCTGAACATGACACCTGCAGCGGAGCACTCCATGACAGAATCACAGTCACAGAATGTGTGTGGTTGGAATGGACCACAGTGGGCCATCTGGTCCAACATCCCTGCTCAAGTAGAGCCATGCTACAGCACGTGGCACAGGATTGCATCCAGGTGGCTCTGGAATATCTCTGGTGAGGCAGACTCCACAACCTCCCTGGACAAACTGTTCCCATTGAGTGTGGTCACTGCACAGTAAAGAAGTTCTTCCTCATGTTCAGGAACTTCCTGTGCATCAATTTCTGCCCATTGCCTCACATCCCATTCTTGGCACTACCGACAGGAGCCTGGCTCCATCTCTTTGATCTCCCTCCCTGTAGACATTTGTACACATTCATGAGGTCCCCTTTCAGTACTCTATTCTTGAAGCTAAACAGGCCCAACTCTCTCAGCCTTTCCTCCTAAGAACGATGCTCCAGTCCCCCAAAAATCCTGCATTGCTCTGCACCGTACCACTCCTCCTTGGGTACCAAAAGATTTTGGATACCTGCAAACCAAAGACACCCTGAACCTGCCTGGGCTCAGAGGTGCCCGGTGAGGCACAACCATCCGTTCCCATGTCAAAACAAAAAAGTGTGGGATCTTTTTCCTCACAAAACCGGCACCCCTCCCCGCCCCCCGGCACCCGCACGCCCGGGCCGTTAACGAGCAGTGTGGGCACAGGCGGTCCGCAGCCACTCGGGCCCGTCGCCGCTGCCCGCCCGGGGACCGGGGAGCCCGCGGCGGGGCGGGGAAGGGCAGGGCCGGGGCCGCGCTGCCTCCCGCCGCGGCCGTTCACTTCCTGGTTCC
>NW_026623315.1:356451-401094 GCF_030028575.1 Malurus melanocephalus | reverse complement strand
CGGTGGATGCCATCCCGCCGCCGCCTGCGCCGCGCCGCCGGCCGTTCCCCGGCCCCGCCGGTGTCCCTGGCCCGCTCGGCCCCTCGGCTCCGGCCCGGGGATGGCGCGGCCGCCCAAGGGCCGCGCGGTGCCCCGCATCCTTCGGCGGGGCCCCGGCCAGGGCTGGGCGGAGGGTCGTGTCCCGCAGCGGCGTCCCCAGGAGCTGTGGGCATCGGCCGGGAAACGCGAGGAGGGCTCTCTCTCTCTCCTCGCCGCCTTCCAGCGCTGGGCTTTGAATATTGGGAAGCTAAACACGTTAAATAATATCGAGCTAAGTACATGGTACAGGTCTGCTCCGCGGCCTTTCGGAGCAGCGTTGCGTCCCCCAGGCAGGAAATTTAAAGTCGGAGCCTCCAGCGGTTCCGTSGAGGTCCTGTGACCTGTCAGTGGATTGCAGTGGTCCTGTAATCTGCTAATGCGTTGTAGCGGTGGGACGTGCCCGCCAGCGAGCAGCTGGACAGCGAGTGGAGCTGACCCTGTCGCTTCCGAGGTGGCCCTGGGCACCTGGCATGTGGGTGCTGCTGTCCGATAGCAACATCGGCCAGGTGCGACCTCAGCATCGGGAGTAATCCGTTTGGAAACCATGGCGCTGTACTGTGGCGGGTTTAGTTGAAATGGATGGTGAGTTTCACATGGCAGTAGCTTGTTTAGAACGGCAGCTTCTGTTTGTTACTAGAGTAGTTCTGTAAGGTAMATTTTTAAGAAGAAGCAAGAGTTCACGATGGCTCATTAGGAAACAGTCTTCAAGAGAACARTCAGGAAAACAGGCCTTGGGGAGGAGGCGACAGCAATCTGGTCCCTGATGCGCTCTCCACTCCATGTGTGCCATTSAGGGATGCAGGATGGACAGTAAGGCTCGTTTGGATTTCTTTCCTTTGATCCTGATTCAGAAAAGATAAACTGGTTTTCAGCATGTGAGAGAGCAACTGTGTGCCAGACTCCTGTCACAGCAACGGTGGGCAATGTCAGTTTTACAGGAAAGTAGCCCAGATTTGGATGATTGTTCTGATACAGTGGAATCACAGAGAAGGAAGGGACTGGTGAGTGACTGCATTGGGTGTCTGATGGTGTAATAGCAAGGCATTAGTGAGGACTATGTTTTTCTTTGCTTAATGAAAGCAACAAATAAGTCTTGGGCAGTGCTACAGGCATTTCAATGATAAGAGTCATCATCATCAGGRGAGCCACACCATTCTTACATCTTTTAAAAATGCAACCCCATGTGCAATAAAATCCTTCAAAGGCTGTGACTGTCAGCGTAGCTCGTGATG
Source organism: Malurus melanocephalus (assembly GCF_030028575.1). NCBI lineage: Eukaryota > Metazoa > Chordata > Aves > Passeriformes > Maluridae > Malurus > Malurus melanocephalus. The sequence goes on along the minus strand of NW_026623315.1, from coordinate 399,784 downwards.
TTGCCTCACTGATGCAATAGTGTTTGTCACGCCAGCGGGACCTGCTGGTGGTAGTAAGTTGTGTCTGACTGAACGTTCATTGAGATTTAGAAGGTGCAGCCCAGAAGCTGTTTGTGGTTATAGTTTATAAAAGGGCATGTATAAGGTCTGCCTAAAACCCAAAATATTTGTTGTGACATTTAAGACCTATTGCTATAGCAATAGCATCTGTTGGGTATTTTCCTGTTTATTTCTGCTTCCTTTTAATTTTCATTTTAGGTGATGTAGTTACAAACAAAGGTGCAAATAGGCAAAGGTGTATATTTCAGTCTGAAATTGCTTGTTTGGTAGTAGACAAAAATACATAAATGTAATTTAATCCAAATAATGGGAGCAGACTGCAAGATGAATGCTTAATTCCTCAGCAGATGCAGGTCTGTTGTGCCCAAGTGGTTATGTATCTTTTCTGGGCAGTTTCCTTTGTGTCAGCRAAGGGCAACAGCTGACAGTCTTCAGCAGTATGTGTGTATCCTGGGCAGTGGYAGCTCAGCTTTGGTGAATCCCTTTTTCTTGCCTAATATGAATTTAGTTTTTTCAATGGGTGGATTGCTGTGCACCTCCAACAGAGCAGGAGCTAGAGGGGTTGCATTGTCCATGTAGTTTAAACTAGTGTGTTGCATTATTTCAGGAAGACTTGCTCATGGGACCAGTTCTGCTAAGCAGACATTTGCCATACAGCTGTAATGGGGCATCTCTCCTGTAGAGGAGACTAGATGGGCACCCACAGTGGTGTCAGTCTGAAAATGARCTGGCTGTAGCTCAGCCAGTCTCTGCAGATGTTAGTTGGCTGAGCTTACGCTTTTCTTGGATCCCTCTGCAGTGTACACATAACCTTTTTCTTAGGGCGATATTCTGGAATACAGTTTTTCTGCCTTACTGACAGAAGACAGCAGGTAATGTAAAATATGACACAATAGAATAGCTTGTTGTCAGTTTTTATTTTCCGTGTCCTGTGCTTAGCTGATTGAAGCAAACTAAATGTGACTGGTTGTACCTGGAACATCGTATTTGACCTGTGCATGTAACTAACCTGAAGCTTCAGGCTGTGTTCAAGAAAATGAGAAGTTAAAGCTTTCTTGATTGGAGCTGTGTGTTTCCTGGGTTGTGCAGGCAGTAAGGAAAGAAGATAGCCCTTGCCTGGAGCTGCAGTGCAGCAAGTCTGCCAGTAACACTTCACACATTGTCCTTTTGAGAGGGAGTCCAAAAGAGTGAGCCAGCTTGTCTGCAGGCTGTTGGTGCCAAAGACCTCCCCATATGGCAGCAGTTCCCTGCTAGTGAGGTGCAAGGTGTWAGAGGCAAGGTGCAGCTAGGTGCTGGCTCACTGCCATGTTAGCTCCTGTCACCTGCTTCTGGCTGTGCCCCTSGCTTGGGAGTGCTTCTGGAGACTGGAGAGGGAGATTTATCCAGGCTTATAGCCCCATCTCTCTTCGTGACACCACTTTACAGGGTGCCCATGCAGAACCAACACTGTTACAGGAGAAGAGATAGGAGTCCAAGAAGAGGAAAAAGGAGGAGCAAGATAGGGATGGGAAGGTAAGGAAATGAGAGGGAAGGGTACAGTAGCAGAGTTCAGCTAGAAAAGTGTTGGGAAATGCTATTCCAGGAACAAGGAAAACAGAAAGTAAAACTAGGACACAGAAAACTCACTGTTAAGACCCTTGGACAGCAGAGGAATGCTGAATGAGAGGAAATGCAAGGCCCTTGTTGATATTTCTGCTGCTGGGACGGTGGTGGAYGGTGTGTTTGTGATGTTCAGCTGTGAGTTTTGAGTAATGCAGAACTGATAGGGGTGGCCAATCTTAAATGTGCAGCATTCAGGAGTTAAAACAAGTAAGCTGAAGCTGAAACAGTTTTAAGTGAATAAAGGTAGTGTAAAGTACTATGCTATTGAAAAGAGACATATRCAGGCCTAGTGGAAGGCGGTGGTCCCCTACCATAGCTACAGAGAGGGYTGTAGCAGGTGACAGATAGTAACGTGATATGCATCTTTGCTCTTTGCAGTGACTACTTGAATTACTGATGTCCAATATAGCATAGAATAGATAAGCAAGAGGCTTATGTATTGTAGCTGGTCTTGTCTTGAACTTTCTTTATTTCAAAGGATAACAAAATTAAGGTTTACTGACAGAAGCTATTTTTTATGGCAGCAGGGATCTCTTCTGCTTGCCAGTGCAAAAGTGAGCAAAACAAGAGATGCTTAGCTTGCCAACTCAGGTGTTCTTTGCCATGTTTCAAAAGCTTTAACTTGCAGCAACTTTGAACCTGCAGGTTTTTCCAGTTCTCTGAAAGCATACGTTTCTTCTAGTTGCATTTTTAACCTTGCAGGATAGAAGTGATAATTTTTTGGTCCCTGTGTTATTAATGTGCTCTTTTAATGTATGCCCTGTGTGCTTTCTGTAGTTGGCTCAGGGATCTGCTTAGGTGTAGTATGTAGGTTTAAAATCTAAATGCCTTACAGCCTTTATACCTGTATCTTTACCTACCCCTATGTGGCAAGGAGGAAGAACAAACTACAAACAGGGGAATAAAAMCAGAGACTGAGCAACATGTTCATGCTTGTGAAGAGGGGGCTGTAGCAGAAGCAGGTGAGAGCCAAATTCTGCGTTAACCATCTTGAGTGAAAACGTATGTCTTACAGTTAAAGTGCTCTTCTGCCTTGAAAGATAGTATTTAGAATTATTTTTTTAGACTAGAGTGGTTCTGCCAGCTTCTTATTATGATTAAAACTTTAAAGCTGTTGATCTTTTCTGCTCTGCAAAACATATTCCTTGTGCCATGAAAGTTGTGTGTTTTTTAAAATAGATGCTAAAAACGATATCAGTTTTGTAGATAAGCCTTCCCCTTTAGTTTTCATCTGTCTTTTTTTTTTTTTTTTTTTAAAGAAGTTGATACACAACAAATTGAGAATTTATATTCCCTTAAGCTAGTGGCTTGCTGTTTTAAGTCCTGAGTCAGCATGTAAATTGCAAAGCTCTCTAGAAGACCAGGACAGAATCTCCTGTTTTGTCTCTCATAAGGCTGTGTATTCAGAATTACTGCAATGCTGTGGGAAAGCATGACATCCCCATCTGTTGTTTTCTGTTTCCTGATGCAGTCTCTCCTGCAAGATTGCTCTTTCTTTCTGATGCTTAACTGCAGATAGGTGGCAATGCAACAAAGATGGTATGTTCAGGATTAGTATTTCTCTTTTCATATATGTTAAGTAGCTTGCATGTATGTATTGGGTCTATTGGGAAACTGTACGAGTGAAGTGACAGTTTCCCTGTTCCCCTTGCAGCTCTGATAGTTAAAAAGTTACTACTTATTTTGTAATGGTTCATTTCTTAATGACAGTTTTATAAAGTACCTTCTGTCACTGATCAGAGGTTTGTTAAAATCACTAACTTTGTGATCAGGCCAAGTCAAATCCAAGTCTGACCTCASTCTCTGGTTGCCCTTGTGACTTGTGCCCTGTTCCTACATGTCACCCCAATTTTGTCACTCATCCATAGTGGTCCAGTGTTTTTGTACCTTGGACAGTAACTACATTGTCTGTGCTCTCCTTTGCTCAGGCCAGCAGCTGACAGCCCTTTTGGTGGGGGTGCAGTCACTTACCAGATAACTCAGACTCTTARGTCAGTCTTTACTGCATTATAATTTATTTATACAATACATATCCGTTAGCTAAACAGAATGAAACAGACATTAACCAGGAAGCTGTTACTGCCCTGAGAGACTGCATTCCACAAGCAGTGGAATCCCTATCACGATAGGGAAACCCCTGTAYTTGTAATTCAGAAAACATGGCCTTATTTTCCTTACAGTTCTACTAATGGAATTCCTTTGTGCTGTTGAAGTTGCTTCTTGTCTACAATGATGTAAATTAGTGGAGGGCTTGGGGGTTTGTGCCTTATGTGGCTGCATCTCTTTTGAGCCTGTCACTCAGCCYGATGCAGGCCTTGAGGATGGAGTTTCTGTTTCTGACAGATGTCTTTGAGGTAATTTCCCCCCTCCCTTTGCTCTCCTTAGAGAAAAGTACCTTCTGCGTATTTGTACTTCTATTCAAATGTTTTTCAGAAAGGCATTTCTGAAGATTTCAATTAATTCTTCCCCTCTAAKAAGAGGTTTCTAATAAAAATAAAAGTATGATTTTAGTGTGATCCATTTTTACTAAGGTCATGTTCACGTCTGGCCTCTTGAAAGTAAGAAATAAATTTTAACAAACCATCAAAATTATATAAACAGTTTCTAAACTCTGACTATAAAACATTGTAGTATAGCCACTTACTCCCTTTGTGTACAGAAAAATGTTATAAAATGGTTTTATGTGCTCTCTATTCCCCCATTCCAGGGGAGGTAATCCATGCCTGTGCATTCACCCTCAGGAAACACAAATTTATTTTAAGTCTTGTAATTTTTTTAAGATTAATTTATGCCAWTTTTCTTTAGTAGGGGAAGTGAAAGTGTTGAAATTGCATGATTTCAGGAGCCAAAGGATTCAGGTCAATCTTGAGATATTTGTAACCTCTTGCTAAATCAAATGCATAGCTGGTAATGTAGTATTTAGGCTGTAACTATTCTTCCTAATATAACCTGAATTTCCAGGARAAAAATGAAGAAGTATCTGTGGTAGGCTCAGTCCTGTTCCGTGCTCCTGGGGTGGCTGGAGTAGGGCTGGCAATGCTGACTTTGCCCTGTGATAGTTTGATCTGAGTCATCGGGTGTCCTGTAAGCGCAGCGTTAACTTCCGTGCCCGGTTCTTCCCTGTTGCCTTTGCCACTGTAACCCACGAGTAGGTTTTTACCTGCTGAGTTTGTAGCCCTAATTGGGATGGAGTTTGTTTTTGTTGTTGTTGTTGTTGTTGTTGTTGGTAGTTTGGCTTTTTTAATCATCTGTGGAGTCCTGAAAGTATTCCAATGGAAGTACAGCTCTCTATAGCAAATTTGAGCCTACTAATAATAGGCTTGCTTTTTTTAGCTGCCTTTCACAGACCTGTTAGAAATGTCCCATTGACCCTCCAGGGTTTTGTAAAACAGGGGTTGGAAACTGCCATGCTGACGGATATCTGGATGAATCTGCAGGAGACTGCCAAGAATTCTCAGCATAGCTGGCCTGTTTTGTTCCACTTCTGATCAGATAAAGCTTTTAAGACCATGCAGGAGCCATTAGAAAAATATCCATAAATACTGACRTTTTCTTATTATCCCTGCAAGAACTTGCTTTGGCAGGTTTTGACAAGCTTGTTGTCAGATTTAGTCTGTATGGACGTGTGGCAGGAGAAGCATAGGTAGATAAATACCCCCTTAGTTAGAAAACACACCTCTTRTGTTTATTGCAAAGTAAGATTAAATATGCAGTTCATGTATGAGAAATAAAATGAACTTAAAAATTAATTCTCTTGCAGTTTCTGTCTATCTGTCTGGAACTGATTGCTTTTGTTTAAAAGGACATCTGTCCTGTGGATCTGGATTGCCTACTTTAGCTGTCGTAAATGTAGTATGACTAGTTATGTATGTTTGCTTCCTTTTGAAGATAGAAAGTTAATGTTAGTGTTGTTTGTCAGCTCTCAAGGGGCTCTGTGTGTCATAAAAGCTGTTCRGAAATATTTCTTCTAAGTGAATAAAAACCCAAACTGAAAACCTAAAAAAATGTCTCTGATCTGCCCTCATCTTTCTTCTTTTTTTTTTCTTTTTTTTTTTCCCCCGGTTTTGTCTTCATGTAATTGGCAGAACATGAAATTCACTTAGTTCATATGACAAAAGGAAAATGCAACCTCTTCCCAAAGTTCAGTGTTAATGGACTTGCAATAAAGGAAATGGTTGCAATGTAYGCAGCAATGCTGTAGTTCTGCAAGTTGTGCCTGTGTACTTGGCTTCACTAGCATGAGTAATCACATGAAAATCAGCAGGTTCATGATGGTGGTGGTTTTAAGCTTGTTATAAGTTTTACATCAGAAYCTCAGGTAGCTTTCAGATACTTATTTGATGAAGGCCCACATCATTTGTTTGTTCATTCTTAGCACATTCTTTGGTGGTCACAGGCCATTAAAAAGCAGATTTTTTTTTTGACATGTTTCATGGCAKGTAAAAGGACAGTTTATATAGGGTGTAATAGCATATTTTAAGTGTTCATTGTATCAGGAAGTGGATTTTCATTWGTTTTGTTTACATTTCTAATTTATGTATTACATGTTTTTTGATTGTTCCTGTAATGCCAAATGCCTTCCAGATAAAAAAAAAAAAGGAAAGGTCTTTGCTCTGTCATGTCATTAAGCTGAATTGATGTGTGTGTTGTCATTGTATCTCACACTTACCTAGTGGCCTCTCTTGTAGCCTGACACCAAGATTAAGTCCTTAAGCCCTTTGCCTACATGGTTTACATATTGTTTGCTCCAGAGGAGGAGGAGCTGACATATTCCATCTGTGTTATAAATTAAGTTCATATGCAGCATGATTGAAGGGCAAACCAGTTAGGGCAAGTAATTGCTTGTGCCCCCCTAAAACCTTTTTTTTTGGTTGTTGTTGTATTATTTTTATGAAAATACCAAATTGGACAACATAAAGCTAAACAGATGTTTGTGTATATAAGAACAAGGAATTAAAAAAAAAAAAAACAAACCTCTAACCAGGTCATATAGAAGAGAAGCTGAGACTCTAAGCTCCTATAGCTTGATTCTTAAGATAATGAACACTAAAACACATACATACTTCTCAAGTAATGTATGGTGTTTATGTACTGGTTACKGATTTTTTCATTTTGTTTCCTAATGAGGCCTCTAAAGCAAGCATTAAATGACAGAGTACATTAAATAACAAAATTGTCCTCTAGCCGTAATCAGGGGCTTGTGCTCTCTCCTCTTAACTCACTGCCGAAGTGAGTCTCCAGACTTTCAGACTGAGGGGGATTTGAGGCTCCTTCCAGTTTCTCCTTAGATGGTTACACAGCAATAGATTTTTCTTATTTTTCCCCCAGTTTAGCTCAATAATGTTTCTGAGAGAGCTGTAGAACTTTTATTGGAGTGAAATCACATCCTGCACTTGCAAGAGAGATTAATTTTTATTTCACTGCCGAAGTGTGCTGTTCAGGACTAAACCCACAGCTTTAATCACKGTGTATTTGTTCAGCTTTCAGTCAGTCTTTGCTAATACTGACCTTAAGGTGACTTGTCAAACTAATTCCTCTGTTAAATAGGAGTGTGCTTTTCCTGTGACTCTTTGATTCCTTTGCTTTGGGATACAAAAGCTTTGGGGGGAAAAAAAGACTCAGAATCTAGGCCCAAAATCCTGAGAATCTGTGTTTAGGACTGTCCCAGCTTGTTACTGTACCTGATGTGTTAAGTCTAAACTTTCAATTGAAAATTGAACACCTAAAATGCAGTTTTCCTTCTTACTTTTTAATGTAATATGAAATGTGATGTTCTTGTCAGCTAAACACTATTGTCAGGCCTGAGTCTTTAATTATGACAGCTTTATTTTGAGCTGGCAAACAAGCATAACAGTTTTAATAAGATTTTTAAATAATGCAGTGACAGTTAACCTGTTTCCTTGAGGGAGTGAAAGGATGGAGTCTTAGAAATACTTGTTAAGTCTGTGTGAATATACGAATACATATTTTTCCTTACAGAAATTGTGAAAAACTAGAGGAACACTATGGATTTTCTAGTAGATATAGACTTATATGAACTTAGACCACCAGATTGTTTGAGTAATCACTGTTTACAAAAATTATATAGCTTGTCTTCCTAAATATCAGGAATCATGAGGCTGAATTATGAGCTGTGGTTAAAATACATAGTAATTACAATGTGTTGTGTGAATTTTATGGATGGGGAGAGTGTTTTTTGTTGTGGACTTTTTTCTTGGCAAAGTAAATTACATTCTCACAAGTACATTTTTATGTTGTTTTTTTTCTGTTTTGCGTGACATGTATAAATACAAGACTGATATTCTTTAACATTAATCCACGTGACTTTCTTCAGATTAATAAACCACATAAACTTGCTTGGCGGCATACTACATGATCAAAGTAGAAAGATAAGAAAACRCCTAATTCTACTAGTTTATTTATAYGATTGGTGTTAGAAAGCAAATATTGTAAATAGTTGAGTTCATCTGCTTGCCTAGGAACTTGGTGCTTCTGGCTTTTACCTCTCACTGTGGCCGCAGCAGTTTCAGTACCTCTCTTCCGTGTCACTCACACTAAGGTGCACAAAGCTCATCACTTCTGTGCTTGGATATAATTAATCATCCTGCTCATTAATAACCTTGTTCTTTGGCCGTGAAAGAATARTTGTCCTCTTATGAATTTGTTCTTCTTAAAATAGCAACTGAAAAGTAAACTATCATCTCCTTCCCTGTTGAGATTGGGGCAGTAACATCTACGGTCTTAGGCAAAGTAGACCTCTCTACTTGTACTTGRCRGAAYTTAGCCATAAAATTTGGAGAAAAGGTTGAGGTCCTAGAGACTTCTGCAATTCCCTCACAATGTTTTCTGTAAAATATATCAACTTTTAAACAATTGAAGACAAAAAAACCTATAGTATGAACTTTGGGAGAAAACATAATTAATGGTTTACATTTTCTCTTAATTAAAATGGTGTACATTTTCTCTGAATTAAAATGGTGTACATTTTCTCTGTATTAAAATGAACACTCTTCTCTGCAAAGCTGTGAGAAGCTGCTTTGCATGTTGCAATAGGAGGAAGCTAAATCCTTCCATTCAGGCAGATGCAATTCAGTGTATTTGGCAGCAGAATTATTGTAGCCATTCTTGTAGAAGGTGGGTCTCCAGAGGTTGTAGTGTTATGAAATGTTTAGAGCACTGAGCAAATACTCTGTGAAGAAGTGTCTTTGGAAGAGGTTGCTGGGTGTGTAAAGAGCTGCTTTCAAAGCCTAGCATTCCAGGTGTGCTCCAAGATTGAGTGGTGTATGTTCATAGTGCAAATGGATTGATCCCTTGCCAAAGACTTAGGAACCCCTTTTCTGTTTTCTCAAATGCCTACATTTAGTGGGAGTTACAGTGAAACTAACAGCAAGCACAGTGCATACMTGGAGCATTACTATTCCTGGTCCCAAGATGGATCTTACCCTCTGGACAGACAAGGTGTCTGCAGAACTGGAAAGGAGAGGACAGGGCAATGTCAGTATTGGTGCTCTGTCTGTAGTAGAGTGGAGTTGGCTGGAAATTATAAAGGGGAGGTGAAACAAGTGCCATTGAGGGATGGAGCAAAGATAGTGTGAGAGGCATGGCAAAGCAGACTTCCAAGKGATGTMAGGCCAGAGGASGAGGTGAGAGTGGGAGACAGCTGTWRTTGGGAAATTACATMCTCCAGCCAAGACTAGAAGTTCCTGTCAAGATCTTTTCTGGGTCACTTAATCAGTTCCTTCAACTAACTTTACAGCTGTTTGGTTTTGTACTTTCACCCCAAAGCTGTAAGTCAGTTGGTAAGGAGAAAGGAAATCTCTTCCACTTGCTAAGTTTCCCAGTATGTGTAGGAAAGACATGTTCCCTTCCCCAGATCTGTAGCAGCAAAAAGGGACCCTGCCAGCTGTGCCAGGACTTTCTTTTCTCCCCTCACATGATAGTGCTGAGTTCTTGCTTCAGTTCCTCTTGTGGCAGCTCCAGTTGGCTCCTACCTGATGACTTTTACTTCATTGAAATGCTTGTTGCCTTTCCACTTAGGGAGGTGGAGGTGGCACACAGGTAGAGCTACTGTGTAATTAAGCAMTTCTTAAAAGCACTTAGAGTCTTCCGAGTAAGGAGTGTTCCGATAAGCGTGAGAGTGTGGTTTCCCAATCCATTATTTTGTGTTTGATTTATTTACCTTTTTTGCTTTTTCAGTTCACTTTCTGCAATTTTCCCATGTGATGACCATGCCATTATGCGCCAGGAGGTCTGGATGTCTGGCAGAGCAGTGAGCACTGTTTCTGACTCTCTTTCAGATGCAAGTATGGACATAATAGCCTATGATGATTACTCCAGTCCACCGCTTCAGAGATATTGAAAGGACACCTGAATACCTCCAGCCGGAAAAGTGTGTTCCACCTCCTAGCCGTGCTTCCCTGGGAACAATGTGGTTTATTCGAGATGGCTGTGGTATTGCATGTGCTGTCGTTACCTGGATGCTGGTGTTCTATGCCGACTTTGTAGTCCTTCTTGTCATGCTAGTTCCATCGAGAGATTATGTTTATAGTGTCATCAATGGCACGCTGTTCAACACCTTGGCTTTCCTCGCTTTGGCTTCACATTTTCGTGCTATGCTGACAGATCCAGTAAGTATACACCTCTCTCTGTGTGTCTCAGAAAGAAACAGGCRGTGTTTTTCTTGTCTGCTAGATGTTGGGTAACTCAGTTGCTGAGTGAGTGGCAGATTTAAATAACTTTTGTGTGTCAGCCTGCTGAGTGAGGCTGCTGATGGGGTATGCTAATTTTTCATCCCACTCAARTCGGATGCGAAGTCAAGGACCCAGCGTTAGATTCCTGGTGTGTGAGCAGCTACTCTTTTTGCATTGGGAAGGAAAGTGTTTCTCTCTGACTCTTTTCTCCCCAATGGCAGATCTCGTGTTTGTGGCTTGTTGTGTCTTGACAAACAGGAAAGCTGGAAAAGCTGGTTTTGGTTGTCTGCCTTGGCAAGTATTGCTTCAGCAGAATGGAACAGAACATGCGTTGTTTTGAGAAGTCGTGTTACCATCTCTCATTTTACTGATTTTGTTGAGTGTACTGGACAATGCTGAAATAAATACTGTCTGAGCATGCCAAGAGCTGGCAGTTCTCAGGCAAGAAGCATCAGAGTTGTGAGATCCCCTTGTATGTATCCTTAGGACATTGCTTTGCGAGATCAGATGTGCTGCTTTCTTGTCTTTCCGTTTGTAACGATAAAGTTTAGTAAGTTTAGTGAGCACCATGATGCCAATTCTGAATGGCCTGTGATGGTTTATTTTGCTTAATAACCTCTGGGCAGTAGACTCAATTCAAAACCCCATCTCTACTAGTCCGTGGAAGGAAAGACAAGCTTAGACTTCTGTCCCCTTCCTCACAARTGTTTTTGTTGGTGTTGGGAGTGGTGGTGTGCCTCTGATACTCTGTTACTTCCAATTTTATTTCCCCCTTGAAACCTTGTTAGGTGCCAGTAAGACTTCAGTATAATCTTTGTTTCTCAGATTTCCAGAAGACACAGCACTGCAGAAATKGCTTGATTTGGGGTAATCTCCCAATTTATGGCAAAGACTTGAATTACATTCTGCTGCTGCTGGGCAGAAGTACAAGCAGTAATTTACCTGAAACTTCTGATCATTCAAATGGGGAATAGGGGGTTGCAGCAGTTTGTTAGATAGTTTGTATCCTAAGGGTGRTTGTTAATTGTTGTGTGTTGTGTGACTTCTATGCCTTGGGACATTCAGGTTGCTGGAATTATCTTGCAGCATTAGCAGCATCTCTTCTGAAACAAAAGCTGTATTTTGAAACAGATTGGGCAAGCAGTGTTAGAGAAGTAGATATAATCTCTGTTGAGAGTAATTGGGAAAAAATATGTTAATTCCTGGCATGAAGTGGGTTTTATGTATGAGGCTAGTGAGAGCCAGTGGGATTTTGTTTCATTTTTTTAATGAGGAAGTCAGCTAAATAAAATGCAGGAGGGAAGATACAGAGATGGGATGCAGAAACATCTGGCAGGCAGTGAGAGTCAGGGATTAAGGAAGCTTGCAGGACGTGGGGAACCAGGGGCACATCTAGGATCAGAATAAACCAGAAAGCACTGCTGAGGCAAACAAGCAGAATTCTTACTATTAATAAACGAGTTCTTCACAATTGATAGCATGTGTCCTTCATTTCAGGAATTGCTTCCAATGTGTTCTTGCTAAAAACATTCCTAAAGTTTTGAGCTTTGCTGCATACTGAAGAAAGAACATGAGTTGTAACATTTAGTGGAAATTGGTTTTGGTAATTTTTAAATTAGTCAGGCCTGTTGGGAGCTTTTGTGGGAAAAAGCACCCAAAGACTGCTTTAAAAAGCCTTATAGCACTGGTTTAATGTGCAGTTCTCTCACTGATGTGTACCATTCCTGTTTGTTGCTGTTAGAAGGTTGTATAGATGAGTTGAAAGGAGGTTGTTCCATCAGAAATCTGTCGAAATACTGTATCTCTGTTTTTATTTCAATAAAAAAGCCTTAAATTCACAGAGGTGAATTGTGCCGATGTACCAGCAGTGATTTCATATAGCATTTCATGGCTTTTTTTAAGCAGAGGGAGTTTCTTTGGTTTGATCTTCGGAGCAAATTTATGTCCCTATAAAGACTGGAAACTCATGAACTTGGACTCCTGCAGCAGAAATATGTTACCTATTTAAAGATATACTTTAAAGTGGAAATTGCACAGCTAAGAATGTTTTACCTAGTCTTCCTCAGGTGTGAGGATTTTTATTGTTCAGTGTTTGAATGTTAAACCCTAATTTAAATAACAAATACACAATGGAAGCATAACTATGAATACATGAGTTATTTACCAGCAAATCTTAGTGTACACAACGATACTTCAGAAGTAGCTACTTCTACTGACATTAAACATCTGTGGTTTTCAGTTTGTGATATGAAACATTGACATGATAAATTCATTGATGTGAAAAGAGGGATGAGGATTCTTAAGTATTTTAATGTTATTGTTGGATTACAAAAGACTAATTGCTTAAGTGAAGGTTTATTGCGTAAAAAAAAAACCAGCAGAAGTCCCACCAAAGTTAAGTTTATGTGCGTGGTTCCATATTTTGAGACCACATTTAAATGTCTTTTCTGAATCTCCTTGCTCTTCTTGAAACACTGTTGATCTTAGGGAAGTTTTTATTTCTTTTTCTTCCTTCCCCACCCATAGTTTTAAGTCATCCTGTTGTTCTTAGCAGCCACAATGTCCACAGGATAATCTCCTGGTTTGTTTTTTTTTCCTGCAGGGTGCTGTACCCAAAGGTAATGCCACAAAAGAGTTCATCGAGAGTTTACAGCTAAAGCCAGGACAGGTGGTTTACAAGTGCCCAAAGTGCTGTAGCATCAAACCCGACAGAGCACATCACTGCAGGTAAAGTCTTTTCTGAGGATGGCTGTTTTATCAAGATGTCAAGAATTATTCACCTGCGTGTCTTGTTATTGGATTCTGAGGCTGGAGTGGGTCAGTTGAGAGATTGGCATACAAAATCTGTTGCCAACAGCATCAGACACGGAAGAAATCTTACACCTTTTCTGACAAATTTTCCTATATATAGGAGGCTGGAGGTACTTTGTGCAAAGTGAGAAAACACTTAAAATTTTTGAGTGCTGCCTTGGCTCCAGACTTGTAACTGACATTCCAGAAATTTTCATATAAACATGACTTGAAAAAAGATGTTCTATATCAGGATGCATAGAAATCTGCAAAATGTAATGTCTCCCAARGGGTCAGTGTCTTTTCCATTTTTGTTTTTATTCACACACCCATTAGTGTGTGTACTGTATTTAGAAGTGGCATTTAAGTTAACACTAGAATGCAGATAGCTGTATGTATTTTTTAAGAGTTCAGACATTTTTATTGAGTACTGTGACTTTGTTTTGTGCTGTGTGATAGATCAGCATGCCTACTGATCTGTCATGTCCTTTCTTTTTCTGGTAGGATAAACTTCCCGGAAGAGATTAATTGGTAGTGAGCTTTTTAGTAYTAAAGGCAGTGAGCAAAAACATAACTACAACTACTTCCTAAAATTCTCTTCTGCTTTTAAAGCAAGAGAACCTGCTTTTCAGTAAGTAGTTAATGAGTTTGCACTGGTGTCACTTCCTTACATACTCAAAAACCAATACAGGGAGCTCCTACCAGGGTTACTGCTGATTCATGCAGCGGTGTTGTGGGGAGGGAAGTACATGGTAATGAGCTGAGCAAACGTATTCTGCTGTTTGCTTTCTTCATATTTATTTTCAGAGCTTTAGTTTGCAAATGTTTCTATTCTTTGTTGGGTTTTTTTTAATTTTAATGAAAATGAGGAGTTGGTTATTCAGCAGGAGCAATGTGATCATGCCTATCACTTATTAATGCTACTGTAAAATCCCCTCTGACAGCTTTTCAATTATGAATGAAACTACACATCTAAAATGCTGTCTTGATGATGACTTGCAGCATAGGTAAATGAAAAAGACTGGCTGAACACAAAACCTCATCACCATGGTCCTTTTTTCTWTGCTTTAAGATAAGCTTTCAGACATTAAGCTTTGTGAAGGTGATCTGCTGAGCACTGATGCTGTTGTGCATTTTCAGTCAAACATTTTTTCTGTGGCCTAGGGAGATTTGTTAGACTTTAACGCATCAAGGTTGAGCGTATCCATCAGCAGGAGATGCTGCTAGCTGTATGCCAGAGGGACCAGGGTGTTTTTGATTAATGTGCTATTTAGTGAGTCTGCTGTGCCCAGTAGACCAGTCCTGCCAGCATTTGGAAGCTGGGTGGTTGAGGGGGGAAGGTATCTGAATATGGGCAGTCCCTGCTGCCTGTAGTGTTTAGTTGTGGTTTCTATGCTTCCTTTTCCACCAGCTAGCTTCCTGTTGTGCCTGTCATCCGGCTGCTTTTGGTATGTGTACCTGCAATAAAACCTCTCCTCCCACCCTCTRTCTCTTTCACATCTGTGGCTTGGCTGCTTCAGGCAGTCCCTCTGGGGAATTAAGAGCACTTGAAGAGTTGCTTGGGTACTCACCTCTCTCAGAGCCTATGGGAAGTGTGTGCACACCTGCACACAGGGAGGCATCTTCCTCCTTTACCACCTGCCTCACCTTACCTCCTCTTTTTGTTTTAATCACAATAATAGATACTTGTTATACAAMGTACATTATCTGGCAGATAAATGTTTTTACTATGCCTGCTTTTAGACCATATATAGCTCAAAATAATTTTAAGCTGCTTGTTCGGGCAAAATGAGGCTTTTCTTGTTTCCCATTGTACTTGGGGCTGCCAAGCTAGTAGGGCATCCAGGCTTGTGTCAGGAGAAGCAGCTCCTGATCTGGCCCCAAGCTGGGAGGCTCGGGTTTGCCTGCCTGGACTTTCATTTGAGATCAGGCCTATAGCAAATCAGTTGTTTTTCAGGTATAGCATATGTCCTTGGGGATTATCCCTTCCCACTGTGTAAAGTSAGTGAAAGGCTGTTCTGATAGAGAGGTTTTCTATTATTTATTCACACATGCTGATAAAAACATGTTTATGTTTTMATTTGCATTTCCTTTAAGTGTTTGGATGTTGAAGTTTATTATTTATATTAAGGTCACAATGCTTCTTGTTATACAAAGAAGAATAAAATTAGCAGAGCGCTCAGTTCTTTCTGTTTCATTGCTGCCAGATTTGTTCTGCAATGGCTGTTTCCTTTCTGGGTGTATTGTTTGTTTGCTTTGGGGTTTTGTGTTTTTTTCATATTTGATTTCTGTGCTTGTTTGTGCAATGTTGTATCAGGGGACTGCCTTTCGTCTCCTATCATATGAGAAAGCAGCAGAGAGAAAGACTTCCTTTATTATGTGAGTTGAAGCAGTTACTGACTAAGCAAGAGAATGATGTTCAGACAAAGTAATAATGTTTTAATTATTTGACTTCCAGCCACAATGTGCATGCTGGCAAGAATTTGAATTTTGATTTTATTAGTCTGGTTTTGTGAAGTGCTTTAACATCTAATTTCACTTTGAATGTATATTGTGGTACCATCTYCCTGACTGACTGCCACAGATATTTTCTGCTAGTATGTGGCTTRCCTTGATGTCAAGAATCTTTGCTAATGCCTTATATAATTTTCTTTTTTTGCAAGTTGTGCTACCAGCAAATGTTGGCAAATAAACCTTAGTCTGTTATTAGCAACTCTGAAAAATGTCTTTATCCATTACTGCCTTTTAGATCTTTGTGGTTTCTGTTTGGTTTGAATCTGTGGACAKTTTTACAGGCCAAATAGATTAAAACTAAACAAAATCTTTTTCCATCCTCCCGAATGTATTGTTCAAACTGTATTTTGAGAAGAATCACTGATGTGTGGCATTAATTTTTGTGATATGGTGGTTTGGTATTATATGGTTCATTTTGAACAGACTTAGTCAAGTAAGCAAACCACAAATATAAATATGTTTACAAGTTAATTCTTTTATATTCAGATTTTACCTCTTATTCTTTTCTTTAATTTCTTTGTCCCCCAAATCCCTGTGAAATCTTGTGTTCCTGGAATGAAAAGTGCTGTTAATAAAAACCTGTGTTCTTTCAGTGTTTGCAAGAGGTGCATTCGGAAAATGGACCATCACTGCCCGTGGGTCAATAACTGTGTAGGAGAGAATAACCAGAAGTACTTTGTACTGTTTACAGTAAGTATTTTGCAGGTGATGCTTGAGGTTGTCCAGTGGGAAGTGCTGAAATGCTGTGTGTGTAGTCTGTGAAGCAGCTCCCAAGCCTGGTGTTCTCTTCCTTCACAATTTGGAAGAACTTTATGGGGACCTGCTACAGGCTGCTGTTTCACTGATAGGGAACTCTCTCACACATACACATCCATCCACAGCAGTGGGGAAAAGTATCACAGGAAGCATTTGTGTTGATGGTTCAGCACTTATTTTGTACTGTGAGTAGTTTATTGTGATGCTGAGCTCTTTGAGGCAGGGGCCATCCTTCTGCATCATACAGTGGCTGGTAGGGTCCCAGGCCATATATAGGGTTCCTAAACATTATAGTTGTACAAGTACCTGTGTGGGATCACATAATAAGAGCTGTTGCCACATCTCAAAGAAGGAGTGGGAAGTCCACATCCCCTTTGGTAAGGATTATCCACCTTTTAATTGCAAGTGTTTTATTTTTATACTTGAAAACCAAGGAGGTGTTTGACTTTTTGTACTATATCTGTAGCATCATGAGTAAGAAAAAAGGAGTACAAACTTGAATACTGCATATTTCTGAAAGGTTTGAAATGTGTTTCATCAAAGTGAACTGCAAATATCCCGTGGGAGTAGTGTGAACATTATAAGGCTGAGTATCAGTGATGTTCTGTTTTATTAATAAATCTTTTGAGACATCTGTAGGTTTGAGGAAGTATGTTCTCATATTACCAAGCAGAAAGGAGGGGATTTTCAGTTAAATGGAAAAGCTTAGTGCTCTATGGTGCTATTTACAAGGACGTGGATTACAGAACAAAATTAATCTCATTTCTTTCCTATGAGCAAGTGTTTTATTTTTCTTTACCTTGARAAGTGAGCTAGGTGTTTTAGTCCTATCAAAAGGATTTCAGTTTCTATAAAAACTTGGTATCCACTTTCAAGCAGACTGTATTTAACACTTAATTTAGTTGAGTAAAACAAARTAAGCGTTGCTTGTTTTGTTCTCGGATATTCTTTTTGACACATGAGGAAGTGAAAGAATGGCAGCATGCTCAGCTTACAAGGAAAACCAGAATACTCCTGTATTGCCTTTTACTACTTTCAAAGGGGTTTCTTTTAAAAAAACCCCTCACTTCTGGTATCTGCCTATCTTTGCCAGAGTTTGTAGGTTCAGGAGAATACTCTTTTTAGCTTTGTCTTCGTAAATGATAATCTATGTGTAGCAGTGCATGTAGCTTTTGTTCTAACCTTTTGTTACATCCACTTTTTATTACAAAGCTAAGACCTAGTTTAAACCAAAAATTATTAAATATGAAGCATAAAGCCTGAGAGAAACTTTCCATGTTAGTGTCTGCCTCAGGGAAAAGTATTTGTTAAAATATATTATTTTTTTGAAACTCATACTGGAAAACAGATAAAGTGCATTTTCTGGGTAAAACAAATTAACTGTTTCTTCTCTGGGAAACTATAGTGCTGCCAAGAGCAAGGATGTAAGCTCTGACAGTGGGATACCTTGATCAGTGTTCTCTGGAAGTTGTGCAGTACTCAGCAGAGATAAGGACAGTAAGCTGTGTGGAAGGTCASTCTGGGACATGGGAGGCTGGGTTTTGGATCCAGCTGGGGTTGAATTCAGCAGTCTCCCCTGGGTTTGCTCAGAGCTGTTAGTAAGGAGAGAATGAGTCTGTGCAGTCCTGGCATTTGCCAGCTTCATGGTCCTATTTGAGGGGAGCTAATAGAGCATGATGGTTTTTGAAATTGTTTGTGGTTTGGTTTTATTTTGATATCTTAGCACTATGCTTTATGTAAGGTTTTGGGAAGATTTAGCATTTTGGTCTTTAAACTCACTTGGTACSTATATTACATCCTTTATTTTTCAGATGTATATAGCACTGATTTCCCTGCATGCACTAATCATGGTGGGATTTCACTTCTTGTACTGCTTTGAAGAAGACTGGACAAGTGAGTATAAAAAAAATACCTCATTAAAATAACAGATTGACCGATTACCCTTTGAATAAGAATTTACGATGCAGTTTGCTTTTTTCAGAAGTATGCTATCAGGATTCTGCTATGCTATCTTTTTTTTTTTTTTTTTTAACGATCTGTCCTGGAACTTCATAATTCTTTTTGACCTGCTGGTATCTCTGTCCTGAAAAGTGCTGTTTTAACTTACTCCTAATAGTGCCTATGACAAAGCTGACGTGTAAAGACACCTAAGGGAGTATGTGTGCAGTAACCTACAGTTGGCATGARCACAGCACTAATTTCCTGAATGCCAACACAAGATAAGAAGAGTGTGTATGCTTTTTTAAAAAGGGTAATRTGAATCATTCTTGCAAGACTGCCAGGAAAACATGCTAACTCAGATCCAAAAATCCACCCTCACAAGAACAAACAATTCCTGTCCTCAAAAAAAACCCAAACCCAACAAAGCAAAAACAGAGCCCAAGCAGCTCAAAAAAGCCAAACCAAAAACCCCACTCACTCTGAAGCAGCCAGTGAGTAAATTTTCACAAAACCAGTCTATCTATGTTCTTAAAGCCACAAATGGATATAGGAAATTCTCAAGGTAATGCTGAGTCAAACAGCAAGGTGTCAAAGAATGTGTGTGCAGATGTATGTACTGCTTGTGACTTTTTTGGAAAAGGCTAAGTTTTGTTTTTTTTCTTGGAATTTCAGTTGCATTATTCATTATAATGACTGATTTTAGTTTGTAATACTGCAGAGGATACACATATGCATTGAGTTTGACAAGGTTGTTCTGCACTTCAAAACCTTGTACAACAGCTGCCAGCTGTTACTGAGAATAACTGTATTTGATTGCAGTGGCCAGGGCCCACAGGGAAGGATACATCAAAAGGTAGTTTCCTTTATGTCCTTTCTCAGAGCCTGTTTCTATTTCTTTCCTACCTGTCCCCAGTTTAGGTGGCAGAACAGAGCTGTTAGGAGAGCTGGGCATGTAGTTCCAGCTGCCTCGTGTTTGTGCAGATTGTGTTAGTCTCTGATTATGATGTATCTTTTTAAGCTTAACATCTCACGAGGAAAATGCAGGCTTTTGGTCAAAGTCTTAGATTTTGAAAAAATCTGGAGGTGTTCTGACATTTACAACGCTCAACGCTCTGACTTTSGCCCTACAAAATTCATTTCTTTTGCTCCTCCTTTATAATTACTTTCTTGTTTTTTTTTTCCCCGGCTCTTGCTTGAATTTGCACTATTGAGTATGAGGAAAATAGGATTTTGGCTTAATCTGACTTTCTTTAAGTTATGGCTTAAAACAGTTACAAAAGGAAGCACACCCTGGGTTTATATTGGTGCTGCATATCCTCATGGCCTGACTGCCAGCTTGAGATTTCTAAGGGAACTTACCACTGTGGAAAATCTGTTAAGACTAAGGTTTAAGACGGAAGCTGCAGGTGAAATGGAGCAGGATGGACTCCTAGCCAGTATGCTGGGAATCACCAAGTGGAAAGCAAGTTGCAATCTTGAGGTGTTGCAAGGGTTTTGGTGGGTATTTTGGCTTTTTTTGAAGCTTGAGGGAGTGATCATTTTATGGTTGAATATCCTCAAGARTGTCAGAGTTTCCCTGTGCATCTTTCTGGGAATGTTGTTCATGTAATTTATTGGATAGTTTGAGTATGGAAAACTTGTGGCTTAGCAGGTGGTTTGCAGCTGCTGCATTACTTGATGTCCACCCTTCCAACTCCATTGTTTTGTCTTCACAGAATGCAGTTCCTTCTCTCCACCAACTACAGTGATTCTTCTCATCCTCTTGTGTTTTGAGGCTCTCCTMTTTCTCATCTTCACCTCAGTTATGTTTGGGACCCAAGTACACTCCATCTGCACT
Source organism: Malurus melanocephalus (assembly GCF_030028575.1). Lineage (NCBI taxonomy): Eukaryota > Metazoa > Chordata > Aves > Passeriformes > Maluridae > Malurus > Malurus melanocephalus. The sequence goes on along the minus strand of NW_026623315.1, from coordinate 379,594 downwards.
GATGAAACGGTGGGTGTCTCACWCTCTCTCCTTTACCCTTCTCTCACCATTTGTWGAAACAGTGATGGGTTACAGGCTTTTACCTCATGGCACAAGGAGTCCATTGAGGAGAGATCCAGTGTAATAAAGCTGAGCTGGCACAGTGCTGGATGGTGCTCTCTGAAGGTTATTGTGGGAGGCAGTGCACACTTGTGTATTGTGTTCACAGTATCTCCTGTAACACAGGCATCGATAACTGGGATTACTCTGTAAGAGAGTGTCCCTGTGGATTGGAAAACCTTTTTCCATTAGATAAGTACTTTTACATTGGTATTGTCTGAAATTCAGCTGTGTGTCCTGGTTGTCACTGTTCACAGGTTTATATGCTGGAAAGCCGAGGTGAGTAGGTGGGGGAGGAATACACACACACACACACACACACACACACACAAACTTCTTTTAGCTTAGAAGATTTTAAAGGGAAAAAGAAAAGGGAGTGGAGTAGGCTCATGGAAGCCTGCTGTATACAGTCTGCTACAAATCCAACAAGTCAAGCCAATTTCAAAGATAGCGTAGTAGAAATTAYATAGTAATATTACAGTCCTAAATCCATGTATTTACCCACTTCTGTAAAGATGGAGCTGGTGACTCCTGGGGGTGTTCCCACGCCTGTGAATACTTCCAGTCTTCACCAAGCATGCTCAGGTAATTGAACTCATCAGAGTGGCTGGAGAGAAGTGATGGTCTTAAAAGAGTGACAACTCTTCTTTCCTTCCTTGCCTTCTTTAGGTTTCTTTCCCCTTGTTTGCCCATGGCCAGTTGAAGCTAGAATAGGTATTTTTGCTGCTCTCAGAGAGTCGTGGCTGGCARTATATGCTGTAAGGGGCCATTGCTCTCAGCCATTTTTTGCAGTGCTTTATTTAATGCTTGACTTCTGCAAGAGGCTGATGTTCCACCTGTGGCTTTTCTGTGTTCAGAAGAAGAATTCACTGTTCTTTCTGATGGGGAGAGCCCCAGGAAGAAGTACAGTGTAATACACATCCTACTGAGCTTGTGTTCATCAGTAAGTGTGTAACTTAGCAATGCTACCTGTGAAATTRTCATTGGAATTTCTCTATCATTGAAACCTGTCAAGAATTTTGAGGAGCTACTTCCTACAGCTGGGCACTCAAATAAGTCCCTAGATTTTCCCTTGCCCTCTAATTCTGGGGACTTGTAGATGTTAAAAGAACAATACCTCATTCTAAAATAAAAAAATGAAATATGGTCTCCACCTCTTGGGTTATGAGTTTTTTGTTTGGGGCGAGGGGGTTAAATATGGACCAGTAAGGATTTTGCTCCATGGAATGTCTCATTGTTGGTTTGCTAGCATTGAGCTAGCTGTCTGGCAATCAATCTGTTTTGAGCAGAGGAATRTTTCCAGGTGAAATGCTTCTTGGGGTTCTCCCTTGCAGTGTTTAATTCACATTATAGAGGCAGGGCTATGTCTTCCCCTTTTTTCACCTTTCTGTTCCAGTCACTTGGAAACTGCATTCCTCATCTTGAGTACACTGTCCCACCAAGATGGTTCATTTCTGCCTGAAGGGACTCAGAACTCTGGTATTTTGCTGTTGTGTCTAGAGGTGACATTTGCCAGGGATCAGCACAGCTCCTGCAGCTGACCCATGTTGTGTTCATCAGAGCTCCCAGCATCAGTAATTTGAGGCACAGAGATGCATTGCAGCACATTAACGTGGAGCACGGGAGACACATGTAGGTCAGCAGAAACCTTACCTTGCAAAAGATGCAGAGTCAAGGAACAGAGGGATCTGCCAGCTGCTGCTGCTGCCCATGGGAGAGTGATGTCTCCAGTGGCTGCTCTTACTTGTTTTGCTTCTGTGGCAGCCAGGCATACATGGCTTTCCTGAAAGACCAAATTCACTTCATGGATTTTAGACACAATAGGGATTGTTTTTAATGTTTCACTAGTGAATGTTYCAACTGATTGCTTGATGGCTTGTTTTCGTTCTGCCCCTAACCTTTACTAAACAATGCCARTGATTTCTTCAAATCAGTATCTTATTTAACCCTCTCTCCCTGCTGTCAGYCCATGCATGTTTTAGCAGGGATTCTAATGACACATGAGGAGTCACCAGGTAGATTCAGCTACACTGAGCCATGGGCACTTCCTGAACTTGCTTGGTGAATCTGGGAGCATTATACAGATTACCTTTGGGATTGTGGGTTTTTTTGATCTTTTTTCTTTTTTTTTTTTTTTGTCTGCAAGCTTGTAATGGTTTCTACTAAAACTTTTCCATCTGGTTAGCACATAATGCATTCAGCCATTAAAGCACATATTTTTTGTTTGATTTTAAGTGGTGGGGTTTTTTTGTTGACATCAGAGGCGATTGGATAGAAGGTCTTAAAATATTTCTGAAGTATGTAGGTCTGAACAAAATGAAAGCAATTTTATTTCCAAAGAACAGTTTCTAGCTTTAGTAGCTTTTAATGTAGAACAGTGAGAAGAAAAGAAAAGGCAGTACAGATGCATTTGTGTTTTCTTACTCCGTCCTTTGGATAAGGGGTAACTGAGAGTAGACTTTTCCCCGAATCCAGAACTACAAAATCTGAGTATATGACTGAAAATGTGATATTTCTGTTTTCAGGGAATAGAACAGTTGAAAAAGGAAGAGAGAAGATGGGCTAAAAAAACAAAATGGATGAACATGAAAGCAGTATTTGGCCATCCGTTCTCTATAGCATGGCTTAGCCCATTCGCAACACCAGACCAAGGAAAAGCAGACCCGTACCAGTATGTGGTCTGAGGAATTCCTGACCAGCATTTCCACTAAAATAGAAACATATTACAGCACTACTGTTACAAATTTTCCATGAATGTTTAAAACAAAAAGCAAACCAAACTTTTTTATGTCTATTAAATGGCTGATAATTGCAGAGGGAAAAAAAAAGCCCTGTATTCCACCATTTTAAATAATTCTATATCTCTGGCTGAAACTGCTGCTGCTTTTTTTCCCTTCTTTCTTTTTCCTTTTCTTTTTTTATCACATTAACTTTACTGGCATTTGTTTCTCTCTGCTTTCTGTATGGCATAACTAATGTGAAGGGGATCCTCTCTTCTGTGTTATGACCCACCTCTTCTGAGTAAATTCTCATGCTGTCTCCTGACTGTGATGAGCTCTGTGGATGACATGTGAGTGCCAACAGCCCTACACAGACACCTTTGGACTTCCTGAAGGAGCACATTGCTCTTTCATAAGTGAACTTGAACGGGGAAGCAGATACTTCATGTACCAAAAGGTGCAAGACCAGAAGGCAACACAGCAAGGGAGCCAGGTGACCTGGTGATCACAGACAGTTAAAGTACTTAAACGTTGCCAACACCAATTCCCACCCCACCCTCCTTTTTCCTTCCAGCCACAGAACTGATTCCATCTTTCTGGCATTGTTTTGTCTGTTCCCTCCCTTGTGTGCAGGAAATCGTTGCCCTTTTAGGATAACTGGCAGATTTAGAAGACTCTTTGGATTATTACATGCCTTACACTTCCAGGAAAGAAAGCAAGTTAATTTTCAAGTGTTTAGAATAGCAGAATCATGTTTTTTTGTGTGTGTTTGTCTTGGTAAATGACTTGTTAGAGCAATGCCTGCTAAACGGTGTTAACGTGAAAAACTGACATGAATGCCCAGATTACTATAAAGATTAATAYTGATGGGATGTGTAAGTGTTCCAGGGTGATGGAGTCTATACTGTTAGCATTGCCCTGGTTTAGAGCTTTATAAATATTTTCTCCTGTTTATGCATACATGTCTATGTGTGTAAACACACGCACATGTATGTGTAAGGATTTGAAATTGGGAAATATTTATGATAAGGAGCATGCATGCTGTTATGAACTGTGTGGTGATGAAAGTGGGAGGGACAGAAGGCATTCCAAAAACGGGTAGAGCTAAGCCATTCATAACTACAACTGACATCTTGTGTTCAGGCAGGAATTTTATTATATTTTTGATTCACAACTCCCATGGTCTCATCAAATGAATTGCAAACAAAGGAAATACACAAATCAGCTGTGTCTGTGACTTCCGAGGAATCTTTTCTTCCTTGGTTTAAAATAAAGTGGTATTTTTTTGGAAACTGACCTGTTTAGACTGCTTCAAAGCCACAAGGGAAGGGAGGGAAATCAGGGAAGGAGAAATTTAATGGCTGTCTCATTTTGGAAGTAATGTGAATGCTGCATCTTTTCAATCTGTCAATGCTTCCATATGGAAAACAAATGCAATAAAACTTTTCCAAAAACTTGTCTGCTGTTCTTTCTTTCTTTGCTCCAAATCTTGGGAAAAATCTGTAATGATTTCCTGAACTTTCACTTCTGTATGCAAGCAGGCAGAAGCGGGTAAAGGTTAATTAACTTGAATGTTCAACTTCTAAGTTTAAAAGTGAGTTAATTGGTAATACAATGATCTGTTAATCAGTGGCTTATTTCACCACTTGGGAGAGGCTGTAACTCTGGTTTTAGTATGTGATGTTTCCCAGAGAACATTTCCAGCTGAATAGTTGATCTGGATGTTGGGCCATGGTCGGTGCAGCCAGTGAGACAGGTGCAGGTGGTGATTTGAACTGATAGGGAATCTGGCCCTTAAACTGCCTGGATGCAAAATCAGATATATTGAGGGGAGAGGCTTTTGTCACCTAGGCAATTAACTAATGAATTCATCTCTCTATGTATATAGTTCACTGCTTCAAAAATTGTTTTGATTACAAATTCTACATTCCAGTTTGTATTTCTTTTAATTACCCTAATTAGCTCTGCATTTTCGAGGAAGATTGGTTACATTGTTCTGTCATTTTCACCATTGTGGAAAAATGTGTAACTACTAAGTTTTTCTTGTTTCAAACCAAATGCAAATTGTTAAACAGCATTATACAGCATTGATATTTTCAGTCAGACTGTTGTTTTGTTTTTTAAATGAGGCACCATCACAGAAATGCCACTGGTACCGGTTGTGTGTGTGTGGCAATAACCAGGGCCTTCAGCTTTCCTTGCACTGTACGACTCAGTGGTGTAGTATGATGCAATGTGAGTGGTACTAAATGTGGGTCAGTATTCAAGTAAGAAAGGCAGATGTATTGKTTTGCTGATGGAAAGTGTTTTCCTGGTCAGGACTACCTGATTTCAGGTGCTGGTTTTGTTTTAGTGTGGCCAACAGATACTGAATCAAATCAGAGCACTTCTGTTTTGGAAAGCTGAGTGGTGCTCCAAGCAGAAATGAGTGCAAGGAGCTGCTGTATGAAAAGTCTGTCTTAATCATGGTTTCCAATGGYAATTCTTCCTGTGTCTTTTCCTTAACTATCAATTTGTCTCAATGCTTGTGTTTTTGATTCACCCTTTCTATCTTGAAAGTGCATTTAAAGAAATTAATGCATCTCTTCTGACACACAAGAGTTGTCCTGCAGATCACTTCTGGGTCAGACCATGCAGCCCAGCATCCTCTGGCACTGGTCAGGAGCAGATACCAATGGCAGTAGTAGAAGAGAAACAGGTTATATCCTACAGCACTGCAGGGGTCACAGGGCAACCTTACCTTGCTGTCCCCATGTTTGCAGTGTTGTGCCTCTTACTTAAATGGGAGTGTCCAGTATTTTATATTTCTCAGTGTATGTCTTCTCTTTGCAGTATTAGTTCAAAATGATGTCATTTGGAATGGGGAAAGATGATGCTTTCTGAGCACTTTTTAAAATTTGATTGACTGCATAATGGGAAWGAGAAACAGGTGTTGGTTTTATTCAGTACACAAAATTCTCACTTTCTAGAATAATGGTGAGAGATTTTATGATTTTTTTTTTTTTAAAAATGTTTCATTAAACAGTAATGAAATGTCTTCAACAGCTGTGCATTCCTTCCATCTCCCTTAGATTCTTTTTAAGGCATAACCTCATGCCCTACTAACCATGTGGCCGGCAGCCAAAAATAGATCATGATACAATTAGAGAACTTCTGCTTATTTTGAATACATGCTGCGAAGGGATTAGTGAGGTCAGGTTGGGAGAGAGAAAGTAYGCCCCTGGCTGCTCTGATGAACTGTTCCCTAACTGGCATTAGTGCAACCTCAGCCTGACCTTGATTATTGCCTTTGTTACCAGATGCTGATGGGAGCAGGTGAGCAGTGTTTTTTAGGGGAGGAACGGAGGGGTTGCTGCACAGAAGTGTGCCAAATCTGTATCCCCAATCTAGATGGCAGCAGGGATTGAAACGGATTACAGAAATGACTGAGGGCAGGGTTGAAGCTTGTGCTCTCAGGGAAGGGTTTAAATGCCTGGTGTCTATCTCTCCTCCTGCTCTGTGCCACTTGTTTTCATTCTCTCTAGATTCTCACGCAGTGAGTGCTCCAGCCAGTTCGTTACTAATGTCTGGGAAACCTGCAGTTTGCTAAGGAACAGCCCACAAACAAAGGTGGTCTTCTGCTTTAAGCTGCCAAAGCCTCTGCTTCCTGGGTACTGGAAATGCTGTAKCCTGGAGGAAAAGCTCATGGTAGTGCTGGAGTGCTTTGCCAAGCATCTGCTSTGTGCGAGCCCTTCTCTCCATCAGGGAGGTGATGTTGCGCCCTGGCTGTGGCACACCAAGCACGGCATCCCAAGGGATTAGAAGCTGCAAGAGATTTTCCCTGGAGCACTTGAAATGGTGMATTTGCAAGCCTGGGAGCAGGCCTKTGCTTGGCATTYGAAGTCCTTCAGGAYTTGAATTTTTCCCAAATTACACCCCTGACGAATTCCGATTTGGTGTTGCTCCTCAGTCAGCAGGAGGAACGGGTGTGAGTGAAGCTCGCACAAGCTTTGCACACACTGCCTCAGTTCATGGAGTGTTTTCTCCTGGGTCTGCTGSTGCTGATTCAGTGTTACTGCAAACTAAGCTGCTGCTGCTGTTGTGTTATTTGTGAGGCTGACAGTGAATGCAGCTGTGGTGTCTCTGAGCTGCTGCTTGTATTCCTTTCCCCCTGCTGCAAAGCTTTTTATGTTTTTTGTGTCATCCAGAAAAACTTGTAGAATTAGAAAAACATTGCAAGTGTTTACTGTTCGTTCAGCTATTCTAAAACTGTTCTTTCTTACAGCTTTAACTGTAATATTTTTCTTTTCCTCAAGTTTCTCAAAACTTGGATCCAGTATTCTTATTTCTCTAAGAACAGCCTTTCTGTGTGGTCACTTGCATATCATCACGAGTGTATCATACACAGCTGCACATCTGACTCATCTCCTTCATAATACTGAAGATGGCCATGAAAAATTGTGCCCTATTTCACACAGTGGTAGCCTTAAAAAAAAAATTAAAAATTAACTTTAGTTCCTTATTTCTACATGGAGCAGACTACCAGGAAAAAAAATGTCATTTCCCGAATTTGATGGATCTGTTGTTTAAGTACAATCAAAATGTTTGCTTTACTAATAGTGACGTCCTTGGAGGGAGAATGAATCAGAATATTGACTGACCAAGGCTCCTGTCCCATTTTGAAGCCTCCATTTTCACCTGTACAGATTTTCTCACCTCCCAGCAGGTTATCTGGCTTGCACTGTGATTTGTCTTTGACAATTTGGTAAATGGAAGTTGTGTTCTTAAATATTTGCTCTTAACTGGCACAGAGTGAGCTTCTAGTGACTAGCCTAGGTGTGGCAGTGGTAAATTCCTGATGGCTGGAAAAAGGTGYGGTATTTTGCCTGTCTGAACCACTGCAAAAAAATGCCCAGAGAAGGTGAAACTCTTTAAGCTGTAACTGTATTTTGTCACTCCTTGGAGGGATTCAAAAAGCCACGTGAGAAGAGGCTCATGTTCCCAAAAAGGCTGGCTTTTTAGAAGCCAKCTGCATACCCTAAAAATCAATAGGAGGTGATGCCAAAATACATCAGTGAGACTCAGATTGTCCATGAGTTTGATCTTGTTTGAGGGTTTTGCTGTTAAATTTGGAGCTGAAACTCCCAATAATGCAGGGAATCTGTCTTCATTGTTAACTTGAACTGGAGTAGCACCAGCCTGGCTCTAGGTAGGCAGTTCTGCATGTGCTGCGGTGCTCGGTGCCCAAATGCCTGCTCTAAACGTGAGACGACCGTAAACTCTTCTCTTCTTGCAGGGTATTGAGCGCCTTAAAAACCAGAAACCAACCTGGGAGAAGATCAGCGGCTGGGAAGGAATGAAGCTGGCATTTGGYGGTGCCTTCTCGCTGGGTTGGTTCAACCCTTTCTCAAACCTGAACTGCGAGAGCCCAGCGACGGCTGGAGCGGTGGCGGCAGCTCCTGAATCTGAAATTATGACACAAGAAGAAATCGAGCAGTTTCTGGCTCGAGATGTTGCCATCCAGATGTTGCATGAATAAGCAAAGCATCCTCCACAATGCCGGGAGAAGCTTCCAGGTGTCTTTTTTAAATAACTACTTGTGCTGGAGATGAAAGGGTTGTTCTTTAACTTACTTTCTGGTGCATTAAAAAATTCAGGAGTATTTGTCTGGAACAGACACTACAGCACTAGCAGAAGCAATGCAAATCTCCAGAGAGAGCTTCATAGRTGATGGGGTTCATAAGCTCCTTTTCAGACCTGTGTCAACTGCTTTATCAAGCTTTTCTTGCATGGCCTTTAAGGACAGTTTATAATGGTCAGATMGATTGGTTCCAGTTCCCAGAAATGTGCCATTCTCGGGAGTCTGGTTCATCTTTTGTTCTTACGGCCCTTTGGAGGGCTAAATGCGTGATGGCAAGATTAGGCCAGCTCTGAAGGTTTTCGTGAAAAATGCATCCTGTGGCCCGTCTCATCCCATGGGTGCTGCCTCTGGATTATGAAAGTTGCTGGTKTGTGGGTCTTAGCAGAGCTGGGATACAGGGCTATGGATGCAGCAGATGGATGAGCTCACTCTGGGTGTAATTCCTTTGGGCTCTGAAATATCTCCAGGGGTAATGTTTYCCCTCTGTGCTTGTGGAACTGCCCAGGACTGGTYGTGCTTGTCGGAGYTKGTGGGCTTGTGGCAGTGCCAGRCTGGCTGGARCATTCACCCGTGKYCAGYACAGCCAAGAATGGGCAAATGTCAGCCAGGCTGGTGCTGGTGAGGGGAAGATTTTTCCTGGGGCTGTGGTTCATTCACAGGTGAGATGTGTGGAGTGGGAGCTGCCTGGCTGAGCTCTGCAGCCCAGGGAAGTGGCCTAGGCCACATGCCAGGGCTATTTCTGCAGTCCAAGAGAGGGAGATGTGAACACCCTGCTGATGGAGGTACTGCCTCTCTCCTTTTTTRTCTAATTTAGATGTCTCTCTCCTTTTCTTGGTACCCAGAGTTGGTAGAGAGTGAATAGTGCCTGTTAACCTTGCTGGGGTTTCMTACTGTCCTGCCAGCACGTGCCATTACACAGAGTTTCCTTACACTGATTTTGCAGGCAGCTCCTGGRGAATGCTGGTGAACCTGTAGAAGGAACACCCATCACCCAAAGAAGGCATYACTGCAGTGGCTGCAGCAAAGTCACGCAGAGCCACTGCATTCAGATATGCTGCAAACTCTTGGCATCCTCCAGATGTCACGGTACTTTTAATTTAGACTGGTTTTTAATTGTTTTGGGATTTTTTCCTTCTGTCGTGTCCCTTAGATTAATTGTTATTAAATTTGCAGGATGAAGAGATGCGTTTCTGCTTTCCCCACCACAGAACATGCTTGCTTGTGTGTCTTCCTCCCCTGTAAAATGGACCAAAGATAACTGCTTCCTCTCAATAGTCASAGAAAGGAGTTTTTGGGATGAAAGCATGGTATTATGAAAGGCCTATATGAAGTTTTTATTATATRTAGGAGTAATATCAAATAGAATTTATGCAAGGTTTTTTTCTGTATTTTTTTAACCCTCAGAAGGCATTTTAGTATATATTGAAGCTGTGACATTCAGGCCTAGTGTGGAGGGATGAGATTCTCTCCTGRACTTGTCCTCTGCCACAGCAGTTCCTTTTCTGGCAAAGGTACTGGGAGCAAACAATGCCTTGACTGTTAGGAGCACAGCTTGGCTGAAATCCAGGGGGTATTTTTGAATAGTTGTCCCATCCCCTGTTCCCTCTGGATGGTTCTTCCAGTGTCTCTTTGTCAGTGAAAAATAGATCTAGAAACCGTCATTAGGAACTGTGTACATATAACCTTTGGGGCAAAGGGAAACACCCCACATTTAGAGAAAATGAGGTGTCCTCTCGTGTCATTTAGACACGTGCTCTTGACTGTCTTTGCACTGTGCTGCAGTGTGGTGTTGAGGGAAGAGGCTGTTCCTCTYCTGCACCACCCTGCATTCATCTCTGTCAGCATCCCTCAGGAAAGGGACATCAGGGGTATACGCAGATCTGTAAGGGATTCCCTGTAGGGAGCAATGGGGATGCTGAAGGAGGAAGGAAAAGAGTGCCCTTTTTAGCTCATGTTTTCTAATTTTGGCTTGCTGCTCTGCCTCTGCATCCAGTCAACATCCCTGCCTCTGGTGCTGTGTCTGCAGTGGGAATGGTGCTACAGGGAGAAACTGTTCATGGCTGMAAATCCCCTTGAGGCAGGTATATAGGGATGTCAGCTTGGGAGAGACCCCCGTGCGCTGCGTTCCAGGGATGCTTCTCAGAACAGGGACCCCACTCTGGGACATGGCTTTGGGTAGGCATAGATGGAGGCAGCCTAACTTCTCGTCCACTCCCAAACCTCGTTCACTTCATCATGAGAACRGTTGTAATTTGCTTCTATTTCCCACCTCTTCTATTGTTCCTCAGGTGCTGGCATTATTGTTTGTTTGTTTTTTTTTAATCAGGGAGAGAGAAAAGCAGTGTCAAGAGGTGGGTGAGAGCCAGAACAGTCATCTCCCCTCTTCCAGTTACAGTCTGAGGAGAGACAGGGACGTGTCCCTGTGCCTTACACAGAGCATAGATGGACAGCCAGCTCCATCTCCAGTGCCCCTGAGACGTGGTGGGGTGATTTCCTATGCCCAGAAAATCAGTTCTGGTTTTTCTTGGCTGTCAATCTCCCTTGTGCCCTTCCAAGGTCCCAGTATCCCTAGATGTATCTCCTTTCTGTCTCAATGTAGTGTGACAACTGTCAGAAATCACAGAAATCTTTACGAGTTGGAAAAATCTGTTTTATTTATCCACAGCTTTCGTATAAATCTCCTCCTTTAATGATTGACTGGTAATTTGACATCAAACATGATTTTCAAGGAATTGAAACTAAACTCACTGTTTACCTTGCCTTCCCCCTACACACATCTTGCCCTTTCTTAGAGCATGCCTTCATGCTGCARTGGTCCCGACTGGCTCTCCAGGTCCCAGGAAAGACATCCTGGAGGGCCTGCTTGTGGTGCCCCAAACSTGTGGGGCTGGGGAGGATGCTCCCCCTGCACTGCTCTGTGAGGTGTGGTCCGCTGAAGATCCTGTCACCGCTCTGACACAAGGAGTTCATATGTGATGGACAAGGTGGTGGCAAATGTGGAAAGTGTTCTCRTGCTTCTTACCTGGTGTCTTCTGCAGCAGGTTTTCTATGCAACTAGAGAATTCACATCTCTTGAAAAAAAAAATACTTTTTTGCTGTTTGTAATTCCTTTTTGCTCCTACGGTCGTTGTTGCACTTACTGAAAGACTAACGCTTCATCTGCCAAGGAGCACCTGTTCCTCCCTACCCTGCGGACATGATGCMCATGGACCCTGCACCAGCTCTGCCTGTGGAGAGGAGCTCCCACTCCCTGCTGTGCCACCACAGGAGGTGGCCTTTCAGGGACCCAGTGCTGCTGTGGAGCAGCAGAACATTGTGGGCAGAGGGGCAGGAGGGGTCAGGGCAGCCTTGACCCCCTTTTGTGGCCTGGCAGCTGCCCCCATTTCCCCAAATCTTTGAAATACAAGAGAGTGGTTAAAACCATTTTGCCTTTTTATGTCCTCCCTTTTTTCTTTCTTCCTCCCTCCYTTTTTATGGGCTGGCACATAACCAGATGTAATCACCATTTCTTTTTTCCACTCTACTGCCTTAATGCTTGAGCACTTGCCTTTTAAATAAACAAATAAATTACCCTGTGTACTACTGTGTGACCTAATTTCCTCTTTGCTTGTGGAAACACTGAAAGCCCCAGTGCCACCCTGCTGCAGGCCATGCTGTGGGACAGAGCAATCCCTTGCTAAAGGCAGGCTCGGGAGTTGCTGGTGTGTGCAGTGCAGTGGTGGGCTCCAGCTGTGCACAGCTGTTGTCTTTTCAGTGTCACTACGGCTGGAAGAGCTCCAGATGGATACTGCCATTGAGCTTCTACCTGTAGTCCAGCAGTGTTCAGGGTGGAAGGCAAAGAATAGAGGTTGGACATTTCTAGGGAAACACTGGTAATGCTGCTGGAGATAGTACTTCTTCCAAAAATGCCTGAAAACCCCCCAAGGAAGTGGGATGGGAAGATGTATGAAAAATGGTGTTTGGGGAGACCGCTGGGTTTGCTCTTTCTGTGCTCTAAAGACGAGGAAAGGCACATGCTGGAACATTTCCCATATGGTGAGCTGGGAGGAAGAGGGAATTGCCCAGGAGGGATTTGCTTGAAGTGTTCCTTGAGCTGCAGAGCCGCCCTTGGAGCAGTGAGGTCCCTGTGTGTCCTTGTCCTTCCATGTAGGACCACAGCACCACTGGCCCCTCCCAGGCTCACACCCATCACTGGCTGCAGCTGGCACCACCATGAGCTGTGACCCCTGGTCTGGGATGGGAACATCCCCCTGTGGATTCAGAGCCATTCCAGTGTGCCAATATCATCACACAAACCCAATCACAGAGTCAATTTTAGCAATCTTTATTGAATCACAGTTAACTGCAATCAATGCAGCTGCACCCCTTAAAGTCACTTTAATTCCTGTAGCTTTATGGCAATTTTGCTCTTTATATTAAAAGTACTACACAGCAATCAAGGAGACAAGAAATGCCCAGTGATAAAATACATTCAGCAAGGCCAACATTTGCACCCCRAAAAGGTGCTGATCCTACTCAGTGATCATGATGGCTTTCTCTGYAGAGATCCCTTTGATCTGGTCTGAGATCAGCTTGGCTATGATTTTCTTCTCTCCTAGTCTTGTTGGAGTGCATATTACTTCAGACTTCATGATTCTGCCAGGCATTATATCCCTAAGGACAAAGGAAAAAACCAATTAGTCTCAGCTTGAATTAGGGTTATTTGCCGCTTCTGAATAATTTCACTTTAAGTAATAATCGCTGTGTGTGTTTAGGGTGGGTGYTTTCCTTCTCCCATCACCAGTGTGCAGCAAAGGGGGCCTGGCACAGTGGTCCTGCCTGGTGCTCCTGGTGMTCCTAGGCACCTTCCCCAGAGTTCCCCGTGCTGCTGAAACACTAAATTCAGCTCTGAAGGCAGCAGCTGACACTGCTCACACTTCTTGGCCAGCACAACAGGAGCATGTGGGGAGCCCCTGTCATGCCCGTCTGCCCCGAGTGTGTTTGGGTCTGTCTGGCCAAATGTGGTGCAGTGTCAAACACAGCTGCAAAGATCCCTCTTACTCCAAATCCCTTAATCACTTCTTCAAGGATATTAAAAACAAAACCAACAGAGCAGAATCCTGCCCTGGTCATTTCATTGGCTCATCTCCTTACCCCTGCTCAAATGTTGTCATCTTAAATATGCCCAAGCCCTCCACCAGCAGCTTGCAGTTTTCCAGGGTCACATTCAGCTTGTTCTTGAAGATGAATGCACAGGTGAAGTCATTGTACAGTTTGGCTGTTTCGGGCATCTGGCAGCGGAGGAAAGAGAGAAACAAACCCAAAGATGGGATTAGAGGGGTAAAAAATGTCAGAGCTGCTGCAGGTTTGCTCCTCAGCACCAGCATGRTGGGGAACAACCCTTTCATATGCTTTCCACCCTCCTCAAGCATTATGTTTTTCCAGCTGGTTTCTCAACAGGTATTTCCTTCAGGAGGGAGAGCTGTGGGATTGGAGATGGACCTTGTACAACCCCCTTCCCTCCAGTAGCCTCTGCCTTCCCATTTTACATGGGGAAATAATAAAATTTTCATTTCATGGCTGCTTTCAACCTTCAAAGAAAGATTAAATAGCCAAATGAGATTCCAAGAACTGAGCATCCCAGGAGCCAGCTGTTTGGGAGAGCCCCCTGGAAGTGCAAACACCACCATGGTGYTACAGTGAGCAGGGCTTTAACCCTTTCCCCCCAGGAGCCCGGCTGGTGGCTGCCTCACCTGSACAGTGATGGGGGGGTACTCGAATCTCATCGAGGTCTCCTTGGTGAGTTTGTCGTTTGTTTCCTTGACCTCAGCAACAGCAGTGACAAGGATGAGCACCTCGCCTTCCAGGGAGGCCAGCGACTTCATGTACGCATCAGGGGCTATCTTCAGGGGGACCTGCATCTCTGCAGGAGAGAAAGCACACCTTGATGCTTCATCAYGTGCCAGGAATTGGGTGGCAAAGCCAGCTCTGGTCCAGAATGTGGGATTAGCTGTATTTGCTGAGACCATTGTGCTTTCCCTGCATGGGGGGTTCATGCAGCCCATGGAAGGGTGGCTGAGCCCCATCATCTCCCTGCTCAGACARGCACTGCCTTGGGCTCGCATCCAGCACCTCATCAGCCCTGATCCCTGGCTGCCCCAGCACTCAGGAGGAGGCAGAGGAGCAGGAGGTTGGGTACACCCAAGCCTGCACCCCCTAGGGTTTCTCTGCCTGCTGTAAAATTGCTGCCTTTCCTTTCACTTCAGATTTTGTCTTCAATTGCCTGATCAACCTTCCACTGGCTAAGAAAAGCCCCCAGGTCAGCAGTGCTGGTGCGTGAGCATTGCTTTAACTGCAAAGATTCCTGGCTTCTGGGAATAAAACCAAAAACGCCTGTCCTTTTCCCTAAGTGTATGTATGTATGTATACAAGTAGGCATATATATATGTGGCTACCTTTGTGTCCTCCTGCTGCATTTTGACAACAACAGTACATGAGTGAAACCAATCAGCATTCATCAACAGCAAAGATTTCTTTCTTTTTTTTTTNTTTTTTTTTTTTTTTTTTTTTTTTTTTTTGTGAGTGACTCATACTCGGAATCAGCGAGGGCTGTTAATTATTCATCACTTGTTAGTCTCTTGTTTAGCAAATTTCAGTTGCATTTTTGGGGATGAGAAATGCAACCCGGGTTGCTCAAAGATGTGCAAAGCACAGCAGCAAAAACAGCTCCGGGGATCAGCCAGGCAGGCAGCCTTGATGTGGCAATTTGCTTGGGTGAAGAATTCAGAAAATAACACTCAGCAGCATCCTCACCACCTAAATTAGAGCGGCAAACACAAGAATGAAAAAAGGCTGAAATTCCCAGCCATCTAAATCCTGTGAGGGATCTGACCCACACGAATGCATACAAAGCTTGTGTGACGTGTTTGACATTTACGCAGTGAGGACAGGAGGGAGATTCTCCAGCACACCTCGCTCACCCCGTGAAAACCTCTGTCGGCCCACACTGATGTATTTCCAACCTCCTCCTTGAAGCTGCAGC
Source organism: Malurus melanocephalus (assembly GCF_030028575.1). Classification (NCBI taxonomy): domain Eukaryota; kingdom Metazoa; phylum Chordata; class Aves; order Passeriformes; family Maluridae; genus Malurus; species Malurus melanocephalus. The sequence goes on along the minus strand of NW_026623315.1, from coordinate 364,134 downwards.
AGGGCCCTCATGTTTTGGTCCCTGCTACAGAAGGGTCCCAGTYTGTAACTGAGACTTCCAAATGAGGGAGGTGGGTTTAGGCAGGCAATTTCTGCTCTTCACAAAATACAGCCTGGTCTACAGTGGAGCCATTACAAACCCCAGACTGCCACCATAAATCAGTCTACAGAACAAAGCAAGCTTTCTGTGCTTACCAGARTTGCCTTCAAGACTGATGGTCTCCTTGATAGTCCCAAGATTGGCCTGAACGTTTCCAGTGTAGTACTGCAGCTGGCARGAGCCAAGAAGTTCGACGGTCCAGTTCCCAGGAGTAGCGGCCTTCACTGTGATGGCAAATTCAAGGGGATTGCCGGGATGCAAAGGTTCTGTATTGCTTAYGTCAAGGTGGAGCCCACTCTTGGTGACTGGCTCCTTCAGGATCAAGGGCTGGATGTTGCTGCTCGTTGCCTGTGCAGTTGTAGCGTAGCCTGATCGAGGTATCAATCCTGCCGGGCGCAGGAAGCTAGAAGCTCTTTCCATAGACTTYCTTTCCTCTCTGGAGCCTGGATAAAGAAAAATATGGGTGACAACTGTATCTCAGTCTCCTCACCCAGAGCTATCTTCCCTTTATTTATGCTTTTGCTGATAAGAAGAGAGGATGTCAGAGCACCTCCAGCCTCTGCTCAGGACAACTTTTTGTTTTAAGCTACCTCCAAACCTAACTGTAGCATTTTGGACTGGAAGAATTTCCTGGAAGAAACAATTTAGAGCATGGGTGCACTTAAATTTTTCAGCCTGATATTTTTGCCCTCCTCACTGAGAACTGTTTAACTGTCTAGGACAACATGGCTGGATCTAAGAACTGCGGGGAGGAAATGTGGGATTTTTTTTTACTAATATGAWTTGGGGAATGGAAAGACAAAATGGAAAAGAATGAAGAAATAAAGCAAAAGTCAGTCTGATGACTTGGTTAAGGCCATTTCTTTCMCTGTCTGGAAGCTTGCTTGTGTCCCTGAGGGGCAGCCATAGGTGTCACTGCAGGCATGGGGATGCCCAGGAGCAGTACTGCCTCCCAAGGATCTCCAGGCYTTACATTGGATTTGCCACTGCAGCCACTCGTGCAGTTCTCTCCAGGAAACAAGAGGTGCTGTGGGGTGCCCCACACGGTCAGGGATCTCCGTTTGGCACTGCATCAGAGGATGGGGTAGTTACCTTCGGGGTACTTGTACTCCCAGGTGATGTCTTGGCGCCTGTTCTGCCCCACGGCCTTTGTGCTGATGTTGTTGCCRATGCCCTGGGTCTCTGTGCCGACCCTGTAGTACTTGTCCTTGCCGTTCACCCTCTTGACGATCCAGAAGACTCTGTCAGCGTTCACTTCCGCGTACACAAACTTGCTGTCGTAGGGCAAGTACACCTCTCCTTCCCGGACAGCCTTCACCGGGCACGGGCCACACTGGAAACGGCCTGGAAGGGGCATTCAATGCCAGCTGAGCTTCCAAACATGAACAGCGACCCCAATTTCTGCTCTGAGACACAGCCAAGCAGGAGACTGTGGCTGCAGCAGTTGACACTTAGCGGTAAATAATCCTCCAGCTCAGTAATGAGCTCCAAAACCTCTCATTTATCCCACAGCTGCCTGGGAAATTTTTATTGATGACCAAGGTCTGGTAGGAGCTTTCACATGTTCCCCCTGATTTAAATAATTTTAAAGTTAGAAAGCCACAGCTTCGTTTGATAAAAGGAACAGAACATAACGATGCCTTGTGCAAAAAAGGTGACAACATGTTTTAAAGAAGTAGATAAAAGTAGCCACACAGGATGCTGAACATAGCTGGAGCCCRTAGATAAACAAATAATGAGCAATATGGTGGTTTTTGTGGCAAAGTTATCTAACAAGAAGCAACAGCTTCTAGAAAAGAAGTTCAAGGGACGGTCATCTGTAATGTTGGGGACACTTGGTGAGTTTGACCACCAGAGACCCCTTCAGACAACCCTCCAGGAGMCCATAAAAGGCTTTCCAGTAAGAGGCAGATACCTGCAAATTAGTTCTAGGAGAAGTGATGTTTATGTCTAATTGACATCTCTGATCATGATGGAACAAATACCTTGTTGTAAAGTTTCATGATACACCCAATTTGAGGAGATACCCTCTGGGTGTTCAGCACGCTGCAATAATTAATGCCTGCTTTCTAATGCTTCAAAATTGTGTTAGAAGATTTCTTTTTTAGACTATTTCAGTATCAGTTTACAAAGTCAACTGTGTCCAGACACCTGTGTTTAATCTCCAGGCAATATTCCACTTTCTGCACTTCCCTGAGGATTAACCTTTCGGTGTTTTTCCACCTTCAAATTCCCTGACTCTGTTCAGGGAGTGCAGTCACCGATTTTGGTGTCACTCCTCTCATCTACCGATGACCAGGCTCATGACCCCAATGATTTAGATGTGCTCTAACTTCTGAAACAACATTTATGTCCCCACAAGGTTGGTTTTCTACCCRCCAAGAAATGCTGTTCCATCCATCCTGGGCTGAGGTGGCAGGAGTGAGAGGTCCTGCTTTAGAGTGTCACTGCCCCAGCACGTGAAAATGTGTGTGGGGAGTACCTGCTCTGCTGACTGGGAAGCATGTTTTTCATACAAAAAGTCCCTGCCTCCCTCAGGAGTTACAGAAGAGCCTTCCTAGGCAAATCTTACCTTGACTTAGCTCCTGAGGGGTTGAATCAATTGCCTGCCAGCCATTAAACCCCTCTGGTATGTCTGTTCTCTTCATCCAGGCATCATTCCACACGTGGAAGTTCCTGTGTGGGTTGGAAAGAAAAGGAGTGTGTTGTTACAACCCAAAGAGTCACAATCTCCTCCTTAATCCTTTAGTAAGGGCAGATTTAATGGAYATTTGTGGGTACCCCAGGCTTTCTCTTTCTCACTTTCCTGGGCAACAAACCCCAAGCAGCAGTGAAATTCTCAAAGGAATCTCTGGGGCTGGGAAATGGGGCACTGCAAGRCAGCYCAGGGGTTAGGAAGTGTGGGCAGTACCAGACAGAGTCSAGGGACAGCGAGTTCAGCTTTTCCCCTTTGTCGTTCAGGTAAACGTCCACTCTCAGGTTCTCATCCGTGTCRTGGGCCGCGTCGAAGGTGCTCACACAGCGGCAGGGCACTCCCAAGCAGCGCATGACTGCAGCACAGACAGACAAAACACAGGGTCACAAAACCACTCAGACTGGTGGGTGGCTCTGGGGATCCTGTCCTCTGACCCCTCTGCCCATCCACAGTCCTCTAGAGCAGGTGCTCAGGACTGCATCCAGATGGCTTTTGAACATCTCCAAGGATTGTTGACTCTAGAACCTCTCTGGGCATTCTGTGCCAGCACTTGGTCACCCTCACAGCAGAAAAAACTGTTTTTCAGGGTTTACACAGAATCTGCCATGTTTCAGGCTGTACCTCTCACCTCTAGTCTTGTCAGTGGGCATCACTGAGAAAAGCCTGTCTGTGCCCCACTCCTTCCCGTTGAGTATTTACACACAAGGATCAGACCCCCAAAGCCTTCTCATCTCCTGGCTGAGCAGGGCTGGCTCCCTCAGCCTCTCCTTACAGACAGACTCAGAGGCAGTAACTGGGGTAATTTGGCTCATCAGCAGTAACTTGGCTCACCAGCACGGTAACTGGAGTGTCAGAGAAGGGAGACGTTTGCTGCTCACCCGTATTGAGGACTCCTGCGAAAACCCAGCACTGCCCAAAGCAGACCGGCTTCTTTGTTTTATAGTACTTCTGCAGAATGGTGACACTCCCAATCCAATCCATAGGGGATGTCCCACCAGTGTAATTCCCTGACCAGTTCCCCATCAGGACACCTCTGTCATCGTTGGCATTAACCTGTGGCCACACACAAAAATAAAGGGATGAGGCGGAATGAGGCTTAAACACCGGGGTCTCTGCCCACCCAGGGGCTTCGCAGGTGCTCCACAGCCATGTGGGACCCACCAAGGCCGCTGCTGCTGGCTTCCCTGGTTGGAAATCTTCCACCTGGGTATCTAGAGGGAGGTGGTACCACTGCTCAGGGCAGTCAAAATTAACTCTGCTCCTTGTTTCTTAAACCACRGAGCTCCAAAAGGGTCACAGCAGAGAGAGCAGTCACCCCCACAAAACAGAACCCTTGTGCTGGCCCCACAAACCCAACCAATGAGGAAGGACAGCTGCAGTCTTTGGGGATGGGGACATGCTGTGGTTTTGTTCACCTCTTCCCTCCACCCAAAATGCCTCTGTCTCTTGATCCTTGCAGTTTGCGAAAGGAATCCATTTCAGTGCCTCCTGAAATGGTGTTCACAGTCCCAGAGAAAGAGGAGCAAGTAAGAAGCACGAGGGAATGCTGGAGGGGCAAAGCCCTTCACTGAGAGAGGCTTACCAAAGCAGACATGGCTCTGGACACAGTTGCAGGACTCCTTCTATCAGACAGACTGAGGTTGCTTTTGTCCAGCAGATACATGCAGGCATCCAAGATGAATTCCTCAAACTGTTTTGGGGAGAAAATGGTGATATTTTCATATGCTGCTCTAAAACAGAATTTGCTTGTCACTGAAAAGCATGTGCTTGGAGGAAAACATCTGACTAGCTTTAACTTCTAAACTTCCTTTATGATAATGAATTTTCAAGGCTGTGGGTCTTCCCAAAGCTATTGTCTCCAAAAAAGAGCTAAAATGAAACTCAGCCTTGGACAACAAAAGCAAACACAGTTAGAACCTGACCTAGCAAACTTACTCCTGTGAGTAGCACAGTCACCAACGTCATATCCCCACAACCCTGCAAATTACTCAAGAGTAATGAAAATTTAAGATCTCTGCAGATATTTAATCTATTGACATAGGTACAAAATGAACCTTGGAAAAAAGAAAGGTACATAAATACTAATTATTACAGCAAAGATTCCTAATTAGCAATTGCTGATAAAGCTCCCTGAGGTCCAGTTCAGAGCAATGTCAAACATCCGATCCAACAAAGCTTGTCAGAATATCAATATCAATTTTCTTTGTTCAACAGCAGAATAAACATTAGGATAGGAACAGCCCTACAGATTATGTCCTTTGGCCCCTTTTGTGTTGTAAAGGCATCAGTGTGAGCACCTTTGTTGGGTTATGTGTATTCTGCAGATATATATTCTGCAGATGTCCTGCAAAAATTGCAGACTCATGAACCAAACCAAACCAAACCAAACCAAACCAAACCAAACCAAACCAAACCAAACCAAACCAAACCAAACCAAACCAAACCAGAAAAACCTCCCAGATTTGTACATTTTTTGGTGGGGATTTCTGTCTGGACAGGGTGCAGGATGCTCCACTTGGGTGCATGTGTGCTTTCTACAGGGTGCAAATAAATCTGCTCTGGCACCCACCTCTTATCTCTAGCCCAAGCCAATGTGACATTCCACTCCTCTGGAGTTATCTGAGAGGCAGAGGGCAGGAACACCCTTCCTGACAGAGTGGTTGATTGTGTCSTGCACACAGCTGTCAGTGAAGGCAACACTTGAAAGGTGATAACCTCTGCCAGTAATTTTACCCTTTTTATTCCTGATCCCGATACAACAGGTAAATCAGTTTCTTTTTTCCCCCTGTCAGCGCTCTCCTTGCCTCATTAGCTGATTAACAACACTTACATTTGCATGAGACCAGGAATTGCTTTATAGGAAGTTTTTCACCTGGAAATACTCTATCCCCAGATTCCACATCCTTTGCCAGGGGATCACATGATCTGACTAWAAATGTTCCACTAAACCCCATTCTCCAGCTGTGGGTGGGGAAAACACGTAGGCACATGGATTACTCTGAGCAGGTGAGCCCTCCCAGTGAAGCTGGATCTGTCATTCCAGCGTTTTGAGCTGCTCATGGGCTCAATGCCAAAGGGTTGAGGCAGGGTGATAGGGCTGACAAGACAGCTGTGCTTTACCTGYCCATAATTCCAGGGCTTGTCATATATCATGTAGGCAGTCCCAGTGTAGATGTAGCCAGTGTCGTTGAGCACGTACTCCTTCCTCTCYGCCTCACTGGCCATGTAGACAGCATCATCTGGAGAGAAAAACCCAAACCCTCAGATGTCAGGTGGCTTGCACATATGTGAAATTTTCCATGGAAAACTAAACTGGGATAACCAAGGGTCTGTGATATTCACACCAGTTGATGACCATGAAGCATCCCCATTTTTTTGCTCCTGTTGTGAAAGAATTCCTTGTAAGACTAATCTTTAGTTTCCCCCTGTAGGTCCATTGCTACATGATCACTCTTTTATTACAGCAAAAAGCTGATTTCTGAGCACTGCAGTGTACTAGCTAGACAGCAGACAAAACTGGGAAACTGATCCCAACCAAACAGGCAACTTTTTATTATGGTTATTTTTTGTCTGGATTTTAAGCCAATCCAGTCCTCTCAGTTAATCTTCGTGCTGGCTCAGGGAAACAGAGAGGGATGATACAGAGGCACAAAGAGATGTGACGGAGAGATGTCCCTCTGTGTCCTGGCACTGGAGAATGTCCAGTGAGGATCTGGCTCATTGCTACTGTCCAGCTTACCACTGGCTCCATGAGGATGCTGCTTGCAGTGTTTTATGGGGAAAAGCAACATATGTAAGAAGGAGAGGAGGGAAAATATGAGGAAAAGTTCTGCCAAGGGCATTCCCTGGCAGCAATAATTACCACTTCCAGCTTCAGGACCACTCACCTTCACACCAAGGATTGAACAAAAGGTAGACAACACCATTTTCAGGCTTGTAAATGTTAGTCCCAGTCTTCACATGCAGGTTGTATTTTCCCACGGCGGCACTGGGAGAGCTGGTGACAGATAGCAGGCACTGAGGGGGCAACAAGGAGACACAGCATGAGTGACACTCCACCATGGCCACAGGCATGGCACCAATGTGGTGCCACAGGACTGGCATGAGGGGCAAAGCTGAGAGCTGTGGAGGTCTCTGCAGGGCAAGAGGGAAAGGCAGTGGGATGGGGTGAATCCTGCCTGTGCATGGGGACAGCAATGAACCAAGCAGGGCAAGGTTACTGCTCCCTTAAAATCATAGAACTAAGGGATATGATGGGACTTTGCTCTGCAGCTTCTGATGGGCTCGGTGCTGGGCTTTGGGCCCCTTGCCCACAGGCTCTACCTCTTTGCCATTCCTCTTGGCAATGGAGATTTTCCACCCGTTTAAGTCCTCCCGCTCCGGTTTCAGTGACAGCAGGCTCCCCCTGTTCTTCATCGGGTTCTCACCTAGAAACAAACCCAAGACAATAWGTTGGAGGGTAGCACAGGTCTGCCATGCCCGTGCAGCGCCAGGAARAGGCAGCTGGGTGCTCCTGGGGCTCTCAGGCTTTGCCTGGTGGCTGCAGAGGGGATTTTGCTTACCAATGCCAAAGCGCAGGGACAGTTTGTCACCAGCCTTGAGCTCCCTGCTGAGGCTGAGCTGCACCTGGAAGGGCTGCCCACGCCGCACCACCAGGTGCTTGATGTTGTACCCATCCGTGTGGTGCTGCTGGGTGTTCTGGCTCTTGAGAAAGTCAACCCCAGTGACCTTCAGATCGCTCYCTGGAAAGACATTAGGAGAAAAGGAGAAAGGAGAAAGGAAAAAGAAAAGATTGATGGTGAATTGCTCAGTAAAGACAGTTTTGTCCTTTTTAATGCAGTCCCATGAGTCACCAAAATGTCTAGAGTAACAAGTGATCTAGCATAAGA
>NW_026623315.1:334717-355972 GCF_030028575.1 Malurus melanocephalus | reverse complement strand
GAGAGAGGAGGAGATAGAATCATGCTGCAGCAGCCCAGAGCCAAAGAGTCAGAGGGCAAGGCAGGASCTTGTCCCTGCTCTGGATGGATTGCTGTAGTACACTCACAACAGAGCACTGCACCCTTTCATGCCAGCTGCTGCTTTTCCCATTTGGCTTCAGCACAGATTTAGACCCCAACAAGAATCTCTTGCAAGTGATTTGCTCCCATTCATTCCCAACACAGCAGCTGATTTTTAAGACACAGCATTTRATATGACTGCCTCCTCAACTGCCCTTCTCTCCCACAACTCTGGATTGGAGCAGGGCTGGGAAAAGCCTCAAAACCTCTGTGCCCAGTGGCTTGTGGCTCTGGGCTGTGGCGCAGGAGTGGAGCTCTGAGAGGCACAACCCAGTGATACRCTTGAGCAAAAAGAAAGCCCTCAGCTCTGAATGATGATGGGGATTTGGGGGTCACTGCATCAGGCTTTGGCAAGCTGCCCAGTTGTGACAGGAAAAGCCAGAGCATGCTGGAATGCGGCTGAACCGTATTTCTTCGGAAGCGTTTTATGTCTTGTACCTGCCCACTAAGGGCATCCTCAAAGGATGAATTCCGTGTGAACAGTAGGGAGTAACAATACCTCATAAGCACTCTTCTCATGACTGATTCAGATGAAGACATGGGAGAGGCAAGAACGGGTTACGGTAACTTTGAAATTAGCAAGTCAAAAGAATAATGGTTGAAGAGATTAATTCACCAAATGTCTTGACAGATCTGCATGGTACCAGGCAACCATGTTAATCTGAGTATCAACAAGAGCCATCCCTGACACTGAGGAGCCTGAAATCTGCTGATAGCTGCTGCGGGGTGAGAGATGCCACATGCCGGGCTGGTCCCAGGGCTGGCTGAATTCACTGGCACACTTCCTACTGAGACCTGTGCTGGTCAGCGACTGCAGCCYTGAGTAAACTGAACTGACCACCCCTGGATCCCCACCAGACTTCTTAGTAACTATATAAACCATATTTATCTTAATTACATAACAGATATAAGTGGCACAGCAAACAGACTTAAACTGACCAGCACCTTTTGTTAACCAATTTAATCTTTGAGTGTTTTCTTGTTTGCATGCTGCGTATCAGTTGCCARCCTCGGACTGTTGCTTTGCGCAATGGGGTGTGTGCACATTTATGTCAAAAACTTTCATCTGGAGCTGGCTGCTTAACCCTCTTGAGGACAAAGAGGAAGTGCATCTTCCTCAGCATTAAGAAATCTCCAAACACTAAAGCTGCTCAGCTTTGTTCTTTATGGAAGTCCTAGTGCTGGGCTGAGGACATCAGAAAGCAGCGCTGGTGCTGGGAGAGGGCTGCAAAGGGSTGTGGGAGTTGAGCACATAGAATGGCTGTGGGAAAGGGCCCTAGKAAATCCATCCTTCCAACATTTCTTAACTTAGGGACTGCATTTCCATCCCATTTCTGCACATCACCAGTGTTGTCAACCTCTGTTGAGGGTGCACAGGGAAAATCCACTGACAACAGCTGCCCTAGAATACAGCCTGACTGTGCTAAGCACGGTGCCAAAGATCTGTCCCCACTCAGGGCTGCCCRTCAGTTGTGCTGTGTTTATTCCAGWGCAAACACACCTGTGATASCCTGTGATCTGACTGGCACRGTATCCTGTGCCAAAGAATGCCTCGGAGCGAGCCAGTGGCGCACCCATCACCACATCCGAGGGGGCTTGGCCGCAGCCCGCCTTCCCTGGGCATCTCTCACCTGCTGCTTTTGTCCTCCTGCTCTGCCTCTGCCCGGGCACACAGCTGGGCACCCCCACACCCTGTGTCCGGCTGCCTGCAGGCACCTCGCTGTGCCAACACGGAAATTAATGATTTATAGAATACCAGGAATGTGGCTGCTCACAGGACAGAGGCTCAGGCTGCGAGAGGCAGTCCTGTCTGTGCTCGCTCCTGGGCCAGGCCAGAAGCAATCCCAAACCTCAAATGCTGTCAGGTTTATTTTGCTTTTTAAACAGAAAATAATTCAAGTCAGCATTTTATCTCCTAGTTTCATGATTTATCACGTACAGCGCTCCTTCCTACTCTAACCCACAAGCCCCATTGCATTGCTGCCTGCCTGGAGAGGTGTTCAGGGCTTCAAGAGCACGGTGATTGCCCAGAGCAAAAATGGGGATRTGAGGGCTTGGCATTGGTAAGTATCTGGGGCTTTTTTCCCCTGATGATGATGAGGTGATAGGGTTTAAAAAAGCTATTAATAAGGAGCAGAGTATTTATGGTATATCTGGGTTCAGTGGGAACACTTCCCTTCTGTCAGAAGGATAGAAGGGAAGTGCAATGAGAACTGTAGTTTTTCAAGAGAGAACATAATTGGGATACCTACATTTACTCCTGATCCTTGCTCAGCCTCCAGGCCAACACTCGCACATCCCARAGATGTGAGATCACATCCCAAAGATGCAGGTGGCCAAGACCTCCTGGAAAATTTCAGCTCATCCACACTCAGARTACAGAGGTATAAAATCGAGGGACTCAGAGCAGTGTCCAACCCCTCCCCTCCTGAAGGACATGCAGACCTGCTCCCAACATGTGCACCTGTTCAGCTGCATCCCAAATCCCAGGGGTTTTGGGCATCCTGGGGCTGGGCTGGCCAATGGTGGTGGTTTGGCAGCTGCTGCAGGAGTGACCCAGGCACCTTTCTAGGTTGGTGCAGGACCTCCTGACAACAGGGCAGGCAGGAGAGCCACGGACAGAGCTCAAGCCCAAATAAATCCTCCTTTCAGTTATTTTGAAAYTCCCATCAGATGCAATCAGACATCACTAAAGAGCAATAATCTATATTATTAAGCAGCCTGAAAGAAATTATTTAACACTGATATGGAACAAGTTGAAAAGAGCGGCATTTCCTTCCCATTATCACTGATGGAAACATGTCTAGAGGCTGAAGAAAAGGGATGAAAAATGAGTTGCGTTTKGCAGTCAGTTTACCAACCTGTCAAAAGCAGAATTTGCACAGTCAGAGCAAACTGATCCCCTGTGAGCAGCGGTGGCACCAAAACTTCTTTCATCGAGGTATCATCCATGGCAATCAGAGGGGTGAGAACCTCTGGAGCTGCCACCCTCCCTGCAGGAGACTTGCCAAACTTCACACCTAACATATATCAAGCATTAAAAACTCACCAGCACTGCTGAACATGGTTCTTGTCAGAGCTTCTACCCGAGATGCCTGCGATGCCAGCAGCTTCCAAGCTTCTGAGTAGTCTCTGCCACTTGCCTCTGAGTGTGGAGAAGGAAGACAGGCTGCCCTTTTTATCTGTGCCTTGCTCTGAGGTGTCAGCAGGTCCACTGCCAAGGGGTGGTGTTTTGAGAAAGGAAGTACCCGTGGAAAAAAAAAAATGACTACAACTCCCTCTGCACATAGTCAGACCCTGAAAAACAGCGAAACTTAAATCTCGACTCACATGGAAGGTGAATTTGCACAATCATATGACAGGTGAACAGACCCTTCACTGACAAACAGTAAAMTCACAGGCTAGGTGAGTAACATGAATTCACCTATGCCCTAATATCCAGGTCACCAGGACTGCAGCTCCAGGGCTAACTTTACAAGGAAGCCCACAAACATTTAATCCTTAGGAGAACAGAGTTCCCCATTAGGACCAGTCTAACTTTCTTTGAAGCTAATGAGATTTTTGTCGTCACATTTGGGATAGAAATATTTGAAGCTGTGGGCTAAAATCCAGCATTTACACATGTGGGTTGGAAAGCTGAAGGATCCTGGCACTGGCCCCCTCCCCACGGGGTGAGGTGGATGTCATGGGAGATAGCCCAGTAGGAACACTGAGCGGAAAAGAGGAGAAAAAGGTTATGTCCAGAAAGAGGAAGAAATGTGGTGGAACAGGAGCTGTTTGCTGGCTGCTCTGCTCTGCCTAAGGTCTCTGCCCAGGACATGGTTGAACCCCACAGGCCCCACTGCCACCCTGGTGTTTGGGGTGACCAAAGATGGAGAGATGAGTCTACCCCACAGAGGGCAGAGTCAGTGATACAAAGGCCACCAGCGTCATGGGCACAGTGTTCAGAAAGAGATACAAACATGTCCCAGACACCCAGAAAAGGTGGTTCAGCTATGGGAACAACCTCAACCCCTGATGCTTCTGTCAATGGCAGCAGCCCATGGTCCAGAAATGTAGAATTCTGTTGTCAAGGCTGCCGCATCTAAATGTAGATTGTCCCCAAACCGAATCTCCCTGTGGAAGCCTTCAAAGGCACCGGCTTTTCTCCACTGATTTCGGTAACCAGGCATCTACTTCAGGCACCTTTTCACTCAGTGCATGAGAGGAGCTGAGTTAGCAGATGCCACCCTCCCAGCATGTCACTGCTTGCTGGCAGGTGGATGTTGGGTGTCCTTCCTTGAGAGCGTGACTAGGGCATCACAGGGCGCCGCGGGTTCAGCACACATCCATAATCCCACAGGACATCTGCAAGAACATCTGAACCACCAATGTTCTCAGCAGATGGAGCATCACTCACCATTCAGCCCCAGACAATGTGCTGGCAACTGCATATTTCACTACTGACAAAAACACTGCAGCCCTGATTACCTTTCAGAGTTGCTTTTATTCTGCATTTCCTTCCTCCTAGAGGGTGAAAGACATTTTTGTTTAGAAGCAGGATGGGATGAAGTAAAGTATACACGGAATGTCAGTACAACAACATAACCAGTAATGCATGTAATCTGAACATTTATGATGTATCTTGCTGGTTTCCACTTAACTGCAGCAACAGAGTAATCCACATCATTTGAAGCCACTGACAGTAGCTTCCTAATCCAGTCTCAACCTGTTTCATACATCATYCTATGCTTGGTTGGAGGCACCTTAAACTGTGTTGACACAATAGTCCTGCAGCAAAATTACAGATTTTTGCAAACAGGAACAGATTGATGTTGGTAACACTTYGGTTCTGAAAGAAGTTTTTCTAGATGTCTGCTGGGGGGTGAGAAGGGCAAGCAGGGCATGTATTCACCAGGGACAGTCATACTTCCAGTTCTGTGGGGTTTTGCAAAAGGTTGATTGCAATAGTGTGCATGTTCTGCCCCTCACTTTAACCTCAGAATTCAAGGGAAGATTGTAAAAATTATCTGGGTGTGGGTTCTGCCCTGCCATGAACCTATTCCATCTTGGAAGGTGGCTGACCTTTTTAGGATTTTTTGGGGGCTTTTTGGTCATTGGAGGGGCATGGCTGTAGTTCTCCTTTTGCTTTGTGCAGCTGCTGGTCTTGCCCATTGCCATTATCCTTTCTCTGCGCACTGGTAGTATCTCAATTCAACAAAACTAAACTTGGCACATGGTACCACACTCCCTTCTGCCCCTGGCTCGTACGAGCTTGCCCTGCCAGGAAAAGCCATTGAACTCTAATACTCTCCAAGAGTTGCTGGCAAGGTCTGAGAAGAGGAATTCCAGCTTAAACTACAGGAATGTTTTTTAAAGACATGGTTTCAAATTCTTTCATGTTGTCAGCAGGTGATCTCTATCTTTTTACAGGCAAGAGTGGTCAGAGTGGCTGGCTGTGGTTCAGCACYRCYGCTCTTTTCTTCTTGAAGCACAGAAAAATACCAGCCTGTTTTAATTTATTTTCCCCCTAATAGTTATAACAGTTAATCACCTCAGTCTGTCTCATAAAACTATACTCCTTTAATTAACGAAAGCAGGAGATTATTTTTTTTCACAGACAATCTCCCTATTCCCAATAATTTAAGCAATTTACTTCCTAGCTTGCAAAATCACACAACAGAGGTTATCATCCTTATCTGCACCTGTCTGTTGCAAGGTCACCTTATTAGCTGGCATAAAAAGGTAATGAAATGCAAACAAATAAAATAGAATTCCCCAGAGGCTGCTCCTCTATTTACAAGATTGCCCTTTGTCTCAGGTTTTGTTTATTTTGTGTATCAAAAATGACAAAACAAGTCAAACTTCCAGAGCATGACCACAGGTGCTGATGTCAAGTGGGAAAGACAAATCCTGAGCTTTAAATTTTCATTCATTTGCAACTCCATGAGAATTTGCCTTTTATAATAACAATTTACTGAGCCACATTTTTTATAAACACCTGAGGCTTCAAGTTGCTTTTGTTTTGTCTGGGTTTTATTTTATGTCTAGTCAGAGTAACACTCAAAATAAATAACAGATCAAAAGCAGCACAGGTTTCCTTTTTGGCACACTGGAAAGGTGAGCTCATCCTCTCAGCCTTCCCATGGACTTGCTCTGAGGTGTCAGAGGGTGAGCAGTGCATCAGGCATGGCACACATGGACACAGCCCCTGTCTGGGTCCTGAGGGGCACCAGGAGGAGAAGATGCCCCCACTGACCACAACAGGACTGCTCCCATGTGTACCACGACTGCTTCCTGAATCACAGCCTAGGGAAGGATACGCAATAAGAAATCTTGAAGGGATAAAAAGACAAAAAAAGCACAGATGGAAAACAGATGAGGATCTGGTCCATCTCTTTTGAGCGGAATTTGAGGTGCTACGTCAGTTCTCACAATTTCATTAAGTTGTACCTCAGTCTTCAGGAATGTCCTGGTATCGAGACACATCACATGCACACGATGATCCTGATGTTCCAGTGCTGTTACTCTGAAAGGAGCATTGATTTGATCATTTCTCACACATATTCATCGACCACAGACCATGACGGTGGCCTGTGCCCACAGGGAATCCCATATATCCAGCAGGCAGATTCTCTCCTAATCTAACATGAGCCAACTTGTGGAAGGCATTTGGACGTTAGGGATTGATGCAAGACGGCCATGCCCAGATCTTAACAGATCCCGGATACCTGGTAATGAGTTTCTCWCAAGCAAATACCAGAGAAGTGATTGATGCCAGTAATTATTACAGAAATTCCATGTTTCATAGAATCATTAAATGATAGAATATCCTGAGTTGGAAGGGACCCACAAAGATCATYGAAGTCCAGTTCCTTCCTTCTCATTGAAYGTTGAAAGAGGGGTTTCAGACCTAAGTTAAGGATATAGGTGACTGGCTTTGGGCATTTATCTGCAGAAGGAATGGAAACTGTATCACCCTGTGCTCAACCCAATGTCACCCAAGGGCTCTGCTCCTGAAGAAAGCAATGACAGAGATCAAGCAGTGACCATAYCCACACATATATCAAACGTAGACTTAGGCCTACTCAGGTAAAACACTTTCGTGTAGTAGTCTTTGTGCCCTGAAATAAAAGTTCTGTGGGCATCACAGAAAACTGTGGTTTTAGGCCATTGAAAAAATAGAGAGCTGCTTTAAGAGCAAGCCAAAATGCCACAATGTTAAAATATTTTTTAAGATCCCTTTCCTGGCTGAGGTGCAAAAGGCAAAATTACAATATCAGTCTAGATATATGGAGCAACAATGTGTGAAGGTCGAACTGGGACTTCCAGTACTATGACTTCTTGACCCTCAGTTGTGGTACAGCTGTTGCACTGGAAACACTGAAATACACATGCTCCAGTGACAAGACATCATGTATTAGTCAAAAAACAGTCATCAAAAGGTACTTCTCCTTCTCAGCAAAACACTTTGGACTTTTGTGCAATAAAATACAAAGAAAGATCACCATCATGTCACTTTTTCCAGACAGTAGCTTTTTTAAAAATAATTGCCCACTTTCTGAACCTGATGAGCCAACTAGCCTCTGCTGCTTCCTGCAGGCAGAAGTTTCTCAGCTGAATGACACACTGCAAGAAGAGGAAGCTTCTCTGGCTTTGACACTTGCWGGCTTCCCTTTTGGTCCCCATCCTCATGGCAGAGGAGACAATTGAAAGTTTACTTTCTTCATTATTCCAGATTTCTTTCTCCATGCAACTCACGGTCTTCTCAGCCCCTATTACAAACCACCACAGTTTCTTTTCCACTCTGAACGACCCTAGCCTGCTAACTTCCTCCTCACACCTTTGTTCCACCCAGAAACTGAAATGGGGAGAAGGACCCTCCTCACCATGCCATCCCATAACCTGCAGTGTCTGTTTGGAAGGGGTCCAATGGGGTGGGTGTAGTTATTCCAGGGTAGTATCCACCCTACTGCCACTGACCCATGAACTGGCTTGCATGTATGACCAGACTGACTGATTGCAGTGTGAACACAAATCCGCAGCCTACACCTAAAGCAAACAATATGAAAAGGTACGAGGAAAAATAAAGCAAAAGAGGGCTGCAAAAAATAAATGGTAAGGGCAAGGAAATCAACAGCACAAATATTGAATCAGGGATAAAATAGTTTATCCATGTATTAAAAACAGCTCCAGYGAACAAGGAAAATACTGAAAGAATACCTTCCCACCTACAGGGTAAGTGTTTGGTTGCAAATGTCTAAGTGAGAAAACAGAAACTTGCATGCCAGTGTCTTCGAGTAACATTTCTTTCTGCAGGGGAGGTGCAACAGCTTCTCCCACCTGTCTGTGTGTGTGTGGGTGTGTGTGTGTGTATCTATATACGTCGAGATGTACACGGTCTACAAGACTACAGGTCACATTGTGCCATGCCGCATGCCCACCAGCCAGCACTGCAACTGAAATTGTCACATGGTGGGAAGAGAGAAATTTCTTCGACCAGGGTTTGTAGGAAGGASCTGATCCTGCACAGTGCTGGGAATCTGGCTCATGTGCTGTACCAGAACAGACTAAAAGTGCGGCGGGCGCAAAGGTTTTGTCCCACCCCTGAATGTGGCCATCATGTGGCAGCTTCCAGGTGTGAYGGAACTGACTGAGCCCAGGGATCTGTGGCTATTTGCCCTGAAAAACAAYCAAGCCAGCATACTCCCACCACCCCTTGTCACAGCATCCAGGCTGTTGTCCTTCACAGCAGCTCATGATGCTCTCACTCCATACCCACCAGGGTTTTCTAGGAAGCATTTTCATGCAACACTGGTTCCTGGCAGAATCATGCTTGTGATTGCCTAACTCTGGAGTGTCCTAAGGGGAACAAGTCATTTAAAATACCTCCTCTCTGAATGAGGAAACAGTCGAGTGGCAGAGGAAAATGTAGTATTTGTAATGCCTCATCCTTCCCTGGGGCACTGCTCATCTGTCCCTAAGTGTTGCCTTACTGAAAGCAATTAGGGTCGAAGCCCTGGCTGCTTTTCAGACCCTGCACACTGCAGGTCTCAGTGCCAAGCAGAGCTGTCTGACTCTCACTTCTTGCTGCAAAACCAGAGCTGCTCCACTTGTGACAAGGGAAGACCTGAGCTGCTCACACAGATGATCCCCAGCCCTGACTCTCCCAAGCAGGATGAAACCACRGCTCGTAGTGACCTCTGAGACAAGCGAGACTGAGCAACAGGTTCAAAATGTACAAAAAGTGGTAGCACATCCACCACACCCACCTACTACCACTTGTTGCAGCCCTTCCCTCTCACTTATTTCCATTGTCATGGATTTATCCCCGCAGGGTGCAGTGGAGCCTCTGTGTCGTGCAAGAGCTGTGCAGGGCTGAGCAGGGTATGCATCATCTCCCCCCAGCAAAATGGGAGTGGGAGGCCCCACCCAGGAGCTCCYCAGGCTTTAACCCAGCACCAGCAATCCCTCAGGACTTCAAGGGYGTGAAAGGAGCTGCTTAGGAAGCGTTGGTAATTAGAACAGCCACTCACAGACACCCTTCCTTAAACCTCAAGGAAAAATTGAAACAACTTAAGGTATTATGAACAGTCAGAAACAAAAAAAATTTCCTTGGGGAGTGAAGAGCATTGGCTGGTTGGCTGCTCCCAGGGCAAACACCCTCCTGTGTATGCTGCCCCTAGACACGGGTCACCGCCGTGCTGCACACAGCTATGGGAAGCACTACCACAAGGTCCAGGCTTCCCGGTCATCCCTCCAGGTCCCCCGTGCTGGCAGCCAGCACAGCCCTGCCCTGGGAGCCAACACAAACATTGCACCCATCGTGCTGTCCCCTCAACCAGCAAAGGCTCAAATTMACAAAGCACTTCACTATCGTGGAGTCCTTCTCCCTTGATAAATTTGTTTTCAGGCTRTGAACGCACATGCAAATGTCCATCATGGTTTCTGTGGTTAGACTACAAGCCTCTGGCAGCCTAGGTCTGCACCGTGCCTAAGGAGGAACCTCCTTTCTCTGGCACAGCAGGATTTAATGGAAACTGCYAACATGGAGGCAGAAGGTCAAACCAGTTTCCAATTATAGATGGTGTTGATCATGAAATCAGCCCCTAGGTCACAGGAAATCCAACTGTCTGCCCAGATGGGATGSTCACCAACACTAGATTGAGTCAGTTGAGGTTTTGTCTTGCTGAGGCTTGAAAACCTCCATTGGCAGAAACTCTGCTGCCTGTATTGGCAACTAACTTCCTAGTGAGATTTTATCCCAATGGCCTGCTTGAAAGTCCCAAGACAGAGCCTGTGCCTRTTGCCTCATTTAGTGCTGGCCATTTGTATGTTGCCTCCGTAACTCCTTTCATGCACACGTTGGATGCTGACAGGGTCACCCTGAGCCTCCCTGTCTCTAACCATCCCTCAGCCTCTCCTTGTAAGCCCCTGCCATCTCAGAGTCCTTGAGCCAGACCGGTTTTCTATGCCCCACCAGAACTTGCAGGTCCAGCACTGGAAAGAACGCTCCAGGTAGAACCACTATGTCACAACTCTGACAGCACCACTGGGACTGGATGCCCCTGCCTGATCCACTGGGATTCCCTCTCCTCCCTGTCCATGGCCCAGGACCCCATTTCAGATTYTACAAACAAGTTGCTGACCTTTCTTTTTTTGTGTTAAAGTATCTAGAAACAGACTTGACTTAGAAAGAGCACTGAAACACTCAGACCAACAACCATCTGCCTAAAGCCAGAATGTGTTGATTTACAGTCTAAAACACTTTATTCCTTCCCCAGGAAGGACAACATTTTTAGGAATGTTGTCTTCTTCAATCCCTTCCATTAAAAAGTCACATGGTACAMCACCCATGCACTTGTTTTTTAGGGGAAAGCCCTGATTCTCTTGGGAAGGCTTTCAGCCTTGGCCTGAGCTCACCCCAGATTTTTCTCTGAGTCCAAGTAAGATGCAGGTACCACAATACTTGCTGTGGGTAAGTGCCCCTCCTGTGTGACTTTCCTCTGCACCTCTCAGGTGCCCAAAATAAAAGTTGCTGCTGCTCTTCTGCAGAAGGCAAG
The DNA here is from genome assembly GCF_030028575.1 of Malurus melanocephalus. Lineage (NCBI taxonomy): Eukaryota > Metazoa > Chordata > Aves > Passeriformes > Maluridae > Malurus > Malurus melanocephalus. The sequence continues at coordinate 344,811 of NW_026623315.1, read as the reverse complement.
CAGAGAACCTGGCACACTAAACATGTCAGGATTAGTACTCAYTTATTCTTAATTTCATGGATTTTCTGTGCCAGACAAGGTCAGGGCCACTCTGCTGGCATGTTTCATCATAGGACTTCCTTCTTCAAAAATACCCCACTGCTTGCAAGACCATGTAATTATGTCTGCCTGTGGGACACTCTTGCAATGTGATCATTTAAGGTCTCTGAAGGGTCAAGAGAGGGCACTGATTCAAATTCCTCGAAAATTTWAAATATACCAAACTTGGCAGAACAATCTACGAAACTTACTTATTGCATCTACTTCAAATACTTATCACCCTGGCAAACATACCATCTTTCAAGTGACTTCAATATATGCTGTAATTGAGATGCTGTACAAACTTTCCAAATTTCAGTGACTCCTTGTCAATGACAACAGGGACATTTTAAAGTTTTTATGTATACTTCCTTATCTAATCAGTCAAATTATAATTTMAGGTTCAACTGAAACTACAATTTCATTTGGCTTTGTTCCTTGTAAAGGTGTACATTACTTACCTTAGAATTAATTTACCTTAAGACATTATTTACCTTAGACTACAATACTCCTGGACCTTGTTTATACARCAGATTTTTTTAATGCTTTCCACCAATAATACAAGTATACTTATTTGAATATTCCTGAATGCCACTGTGAGCCTTCCTGTTAACTATATGCCTTCTTCTACTCTTTAACTATAACATGGTATGGCCATGCTTGATGATTAACAAGATGCTCAAAAAATAGTATTGTGTTTGAGAATGAGAGGTATGTGCAGGAAAGACTCATTACAGTCAGCACTTGGGAGGTGAAAGAATCATGGAATGGTTTGTGTTGAAAGGGGCTTTAAAGATCATCCAGTTCCAAACCCTCTGCAGGAGCAGGGACCTTCCACTAGACCAGTTTGCTCAGAGCTTCATCCAACCTGGCCTTGAGGAATGCATCCACAGCTTCTCTGGGCAACCTGCTCCCAGTAAAGATTTCTTTCCATCTATCTAACCTGAATTTCCCTTCTTACAGTTTGTACCCATTATTCCTTGCCCTACCACGCAGTTCCTGATGAAGGGTCCCTCTCTGGCTTCCCTGTAGGCCCCTTTCAGATACTGGAAGGTTGCCWTGAGGTCTCCTCTCCATGCAACCTTCTCTTCTCCAGGCTGAACAGCCCCAACTTTCTAAGCCTATCTTCATAGGGGAGGTGCTCACATCCCCTTATCAATTTCATGGCCTCCTCTGGACTTGCTCCAACAGTYGCATGTTCTTCCCATGTTGGGGGCACCAGAGYTGGATGCAGCACTCCAAGTGGGGTCTCATGAGAGCAGAGGGGCAGCATCATCTCCCTCCACYTGCTGGYCACCCTCCTTTTGATGCAGCCCARGATTTGTTTGGCTTTCYGGGCTGCCAGTCCACACTGCTGGCTCATGTTGGGTTTCTGGTCAGCTACCACCCGTAAGTCCTTCCCCACAGGGCTGCTGTCAATTATGTCTCTGCCCAACCTGTAGGTCTGCCTGGGATCAAATCCACGTCTCTCCGATTTAGAGACAAGGATGTTGTGTAGGACAGCATCTAATGCTTTGCACAAGCCCAGGTARACAATGTCCATGGCTTTGCCCCTATCCACCAATGTTGTGGATACAGCACTGCAAACATGAACGTGTTTATGAGATGCGCACACAGAAGTGTATTTTGCTGGAATTTGTGTGGAAACATGTGGCCAAGACTCTTCTCTAATAATACCTTTTTTCAACTGAACAAAAACCCCACACAAGCACATTGCTGTAGTTCCCCCATAATGGTAAWCCACCTTCTGCCCTGGTAAGCCAAGGTCTTGGGAGTTGGCCATGATCTTCAGATCCACCTTACAAAGTCCACCACATCTGAACCACTGCCTCATCAAACAGCTCACTCATTAGTCTCACATCGCTTTTTTTTTGTGTGTTGTGGTCTAAAACACCTTCAAAAAAATCAGCCATTGAGCTTTGGACACTGTTTTATTTTGGAAATGCTAGCATCCCTTTAAAAAAAAAGTTATTACCTTCAGCCACATTTTGGATGATCACACATGAACTGTTTATCAGAAGTGCACTGCTTTGCCATGCAGTGATTGCAGCCTTCCTTGCAGSCCTGTCCCTCCAGGCAGACATGGGCCAAACCCTGTGTACACAAGAGGAGTGGAATTCTGCTGTAAAATAAATCCTGCTAGGCAATCTTTTCTTCCCATGGGAGTTGGAGGAAAACTTGCTTCCTTTCCCTCCAAGTATTTATGACAGAATTTACAGCTCTAGTTTACATTCACCCACCTTAAAGTAAGCATCACCAAGTAAAGTGCTGTTCACATATTCTGCACACRAGCAAACACCTCCTAAACCTTGACCTCCAACAACAATGGCAATAAAGAAATGTCAGTTCTAGGATTGTCCAGGTTAAAAACCTTTCCATACTGTTTATGAGGAAATGGGGCAACAGGCAAATTAACCAGAGTCTGGTCCTTCTACTGCCGTTTGCATGGAGGCAGCAACGGCTTAGAGCTGGCTAAGGGTTAGTAACAAGGGGAAATAGGTCAGGCATCGTTAATCTTCCATCATGTACAGATCTCTAAGGAATCTGACATAGAAATGTGTAGTTATTGTCATGTCTGCAGACCTATGAGGGATACTRGGTCACTGTGCCAAGTTCCAGCTTCTGGATGTGTCCCACCCTACCCTGCTGCCACCCAGAGAGCTTCCCAGGTGCAAAGACCCTTGTCGGTAAGGAGGAAAAGCAATCCGAGCACTCTGCCCTCTCCTCCACCACATATACAGCTCTCTTCTTTGAGGGGAAGACTTGAGAGCACACTGAGGGGAGAGCCAAAGGCTTTGCCCCTCTTGGGACATGGCTGCCAGATGTGGTGWGTTAGGATGGCAGGCACTGGAGCAAACTGCTCTTGGCCTCTTCTGGGAGACAAGGACATTTCTTTTTTCTGATCAGAGAAGAAAAATGCACGAACCCAACTCCAGTGGCATTTCCAGCCACAAGTCTATTTTACACTTGATATGGCGCAGATTTGCTAGTCATGACAGACCAGACAGGCTCTGATAYAGACACTCACAGAAATGTGTCCTTAGGTTTTCTGCACATGCCACAAGTGTGACTCACCTGTCATTACAAGATGACACAGACAACCTGGCAAGCCCAGAGCAAACAAGTGATATCACCAGCATGATGCATACATTTACAGGCATCATTGTATTTCTTAATTAGGATTCCAAATGAAGAACTTCCAAGTAAAAAAAAAAAATGGTGTGGGCAGAGGAATGAAATGAAGCCGATACCTTAAAAATGATGATTCGTGACATATYCACCAAACTGACATCTGAACACAGAGTGATCACTGATACAAAATTTAACAGATACCTGGATACCAGTGATCTGGTTGATCACATCTCATGAACAGGAATATGCATTATCCACAGGTGTAGAAAAAGCATGACTTGAGAAACTCCATTTGACCAAACATTAAAGCAATTTTCAACTTGAGTGGGGATGGTGGATGGACATTCCAGCTGACTGTTCATATGCTGCCTGTTGTACCAAAATTACAGTTTGTGTAATCAAAACCCTATTCTGGAAAAGGGTTTAAAAGAAAGMGCAGCAACATTCCAGTGAGTAACATCAGGAATGGGTAAGTGAAAATTAAAGATGTCAGATACAAACGGCAAATTAAAAGGTGTATGTGACTGATAGAGGAAGTGGAAGGAATAAATGAAAGGCTCCACAGGTAGCACCAGGCACAGAGCCCTTTCAAGAGACAGAAAGGGAAGCCAGGAACAGCAGAGCAGAAATATCAGCTGCCTTCAGCATCTAATTCTGACTGCTTTTCTGTTTTGGGATAGGTTCTTTCATGGAAAAATCCTGATGCACAAACACCTTCCACAACCACCATGTTTACTTTCAGCATTCCMCGAATTGGGAAAGCTCCACAGCCACAGGGTGTGAAGAGGAGGAGCGGCCGATAAGCCTCTGGCCCCAATTTTCACAATACTGACTCAGAGTTGACCAGCTCCCTCTGAGGCTGTCACTGCCACCACACCACCACCAGGAAAGATGCGATGCAAGTCAGCAGATCCGCAGCGAGCAGGGTCAGCAGCTCCGTGGCCGACGTGTTCAGAGGCCAGTGGGGACTGGGGACGCCATCATGAGACAGGCTGGGCAGAGGCAGCATGGCACCMTGACCCCTGCAGCAGCTGTCATTCCTTCTTCTCTGCTGGAACCTGCACTAGCTGGGGTGCAGCTGTGTGCAGCAGCATGAGCCCACAGACAGTCATGGCAAGGCCGACCCACCACAGAGGCGTCCACATCTCCCCGAAGAGCAATTTTCCCAGGATAGCCTGAAGGAGAAAAGAGACACAAAGCTTTGCTGTGCTGAGCTGCTCCACAGCCTCCTGCACTGCCAGAAATGTGAGGACTTCTGCTGGGAGAGATAGCCCTGGAAAAAAACTTGGTTGAGGAAACTCCTACTTGTAGTAGGAACTATCAATAGTTCCATTGTTTAAGTCTACAGTGGTTGTGATTTTAGACAAACTCATCTCTTTGTAGTTCTTGTTAAACTGGGTTACAGGAACAACTGCTGAAAGTGATGCTGGAGATGACCAACTCTACCACCAGCCTGGAAGCACAGCCATATTGTGATCCCAAAGTAGGATTTTGGCAGACGTGCATGTGCTTTGCTGCCTTCTCAGCACTTCTTGGGAGCCAAGTCTTCCACTGACTGGGCAACTGTAGCCAATTATTGGACACCACCATAACTGTCTGCCAGCTGGAGCACAGCAATAAGGTGGACCGCTGCCAAGAGTGAAAAATGAGTAGAAAAAAACTGCAGGTCAAAGACGCTCTTGCTGTCACTAGAGGTGATGCATCTTCACGCCCAACTAGGGTGAGTCTGGCTTGTCACAAGTGAGGTGCTGCAAAGTAAAAGCAAAATTAAACAAAGCTCCCGACTCCAGCTCCCCCTGGAAATTAGAAACATTCAATAAACTGTGTTGCTGCTGCAATGCATCAYGCTGGGCAGCAGCACCCCTCCTGCACCACCCAGAAAAGTTCTACTGCCTATGCCATGAACAACCATCAGAGCAGCTGAGGCCTGACACAATCATTTCACATCTCCCTGTACCTCTCTGGCTGTGCCCAGCGATGCTGGCTGCACTGGGAGATGAGATACAACCAGTGTGGGCATTCCCATCTCAGGCTGTGCTTCTCAGGCTTCAGTACCTGGGGATGAGGTCTACTCACCGAAGAGATGAAGTTGGAGGCTGTTGTYGTCACRGAGGCAGCAGCTGAGGAGGAGGAGAGTCGTAAGGCTTTTGTAAAGACTGTCCACATCACAGCATTGCACACAAACACCAGGCCAGCACAGCTGAGGCGGAACAGCAYTGGCAGCTGCAGGACAAAATGGAAAACTGCATTTTCACCTTCCATTCATTCACCCTCAATAATTTATGGGCACTTTGGAGCCAAACCCAATGGTGCGGGCTTTTAAAACTGAATTACAGCTGGTTATTACATGAAGATGAATATATTGAATCACAGAAGGAAATGGAAATGAGAAATCAGCCCTGGATAGACTAGCGAGCCTGCCATGTCTGTGAGCCTGCCATGTCCTGCTTCAAGTCCAGCGTTATACTACACGCTGAGAAATGCTGGGATAAGGTGCAGCAGCTGCCATGCCAGAAGCCAAACTGCAGAAGGCTCTCCAGCTCACAATGTGGTGCACATGCAATKCCCGTAAATACCCTTCACTTATCACTTGATGTATGGAAAAGGGTCAAATTCAGTCTGACAAACACGAGAGATGTACGTGCTGGCACCACACGTGCTCCAGGACCCAGCTGCTGTGAATTTGAGCCAAGACCTTCGTGGTCCCAAAGAACTGGTCCTCACCAGCTCCCAGGATCTGGCTGCCTTACCGCTGCAGTGAGGGCAGAGCAGGATCTCTGGGAGAGCTGAGTGGCTTCATGCTTTGTTTCACACTCTGGGGAACAGATTTACTGAGGGGTCTCTGCTCTACCATTTAGCAGCAACAAAACAACCTCTGAATTCAAGGGCCTCAAGAAGTCTCCCTCCTTAGACAACCCGACCAGATGTGAAACAGCTTCMGTCTGCAAAAAAAGGCATCATTGCACCTAAAAAGCCTTCCCCATTCAGTGTCCCCACCCCTTCCTAGTTTTAGCACCTGAGGCCATCTCCCCAGTCCCTGGGTGCCATGTAGTTGATGTGAGGACACCAAGGGAGATCACAGGCAGGCAAGGTCACAACTCTTACAAACASCGACAAGTGAAAGCAGAGCTTTGTCTAAGCCCGTAGCAATCACAGCTTCACCTTTCAGTTTGTGATCCATCTTGAAGCAGACAGAAATGCAGGTGTGAAGCCACCAACAAACACAGCTCAGAGGTGGCACCTGCCCTGTGGGAATGGCTGCCCTGTGCCCTCCTGCAARCTGCCCAAATCAATGGGGAGCCATCAGCTGCGTCCTGACCCCACTCCGAAGAAGAAATTATTAACTGCAAGCACTGGGGGAGGCCACAGTTTTAGGAAGCAAGTGAAGTAGCAAGTACAAAATTAAACAGAAAAAAAATGCAAAGCAAATAGATACTTCATGGCTGGCACAAGCTCTCTGACGCTAATCCCACTCCAGTGAGGGATGGTGCAGGTGTGTGGTCTCGTTTTGTCCAACTTGTGACAAATGTCTACAGCTTGATCAGGGCAACAGTAAAGACCCAGAATGATTCCCCAGAGTGAAGCGCTTTATTTTCCCACTGACACCCTGGCAAAACTCTGTGGGCAAAGAGGGACAACCATGTCCAGCTACTGCCACTCCCCTGAGGAAGAAAACTGCTGTGTTTGGGCTCACCACAGGATGGGGTTTGCCTCCCAGTTTCACCCTCTGCCTGTATGACCAGGCAGTTTTACTCTCCTCTGGCAGTTATGTACATCCTCACACCTCTAATGAATAGGCAGACAAGCAGAGATAAGAGGGGAAAATCATTTTCTATGCCTCACCTAAATTTTGTGTATTTCTGGATCAGAAAGAGACTATACTACTGGGCGGGGAAGCCTTAAGAAAAAGAGATCTTGTTAAGAGATCTTGTTACTGCCTTCAACCATTGGCCTGAGGGCATAGCAGGATGGAGCTCAGGCACTTCTCCAAGGGGCATTCAGATATGACAAGAGGCAACAAAAAAAGTTTGGAACAAGTGAAATTTTGATCTCTTATGAGACAAAGCAAAGGTGATCAAGCACTGAAACAGAGGTCATGGGCTCTCCAACCTTGTAATTATTTAAAACTTAACTGGAGAAAGTCATGTGTAAGCAGAGGTTGGACYAGAGACCTCCAGAAGTCTTTGCCTGACTTGAATTACTCTGAGGCTATCAGTGATGAAGCAAAGCCAGCTCTCACCATCACAGCAACTAGGTCACCTTCAAAAGTGACTCTGAACCCACAGATTSTTCTGCTCTCCTCATGCAGAGCCAGGGAAATCAGCTGCAGGTGGCACATGCCAGAAGAAAGGTTTATCAGAGAAAGGTCAAAATCCTCTGTGCCCAGGGCAGTAGAGTGGTCATGGCATTGGTACGCAGATGGAGAGATAGGAACATCCCCACATATTCCCCACAAGGAAGGAGGTCAATATAAATTCCTCCCCCGCTAAGGGCTCAGCTGAGCCACCCCAATGAGTCAAGGATTACTGTTCTGATTGCTTTTCTAAGCAAAGATTAATTTCAGTGTACATTTCAGATAATCCAGAATCACTCCTGAAGTGGCAGAAGTAATTTTAGATGAAGACTGGCAGGGGAGCGGAGAAAGCAAAGAGAAACTTTTGTTCAAGTGCAATGACCCTTTCTGTCAGGCTGCTCTCAGGCTGGGCCGCCACAACACATCCTTCTGGCCAGGAAATCCATCCCTGTGCTGCCATGAGTATCCTGATACTCTGCATCATCAGCTCTTACAAGCGTCAATACATTTTTTGCTGCCTCATTCCATGTTCCCCAAATGATGGCTGCTCTTTTATACTTATTTTGGTATTTCTGTAGCTCTTCCTCCAACACAAAACCCTTTGAATCTGTCGCCTCAAGGCTGCTCTACTGAAATGCCTTTGCCACGTGAGTGCAGGATTCAGAAGGAGCCCTCTGAAACACTTAAGTGTCTACAGTCCCATGCAATTTAAGCTACCAGGCATTTACCTAAAAATTGGCTAGTTTTACAACAAAACTAAAAAAAAAAGTTTAATTAATAATTGTAACCTAGAATTGACCTGAAAACTGAAAGAAACCAATCTACCCAGATTGGCCACAGAATCACCCAGTCACAGAATCACAGCATGGCTGAGGTTGAAAGGAGTTCATCTGGTCCAACCTGATCCAGCAGATTGCCCAGGTCTGTGTCTGGACAGTATTTGAGTATCTCCAAGGATGGAGACTTCACCACACACCATGGCAACCTGYGCCACCGCCTGGTTCCCCTCATGGTGAAAAAGTGCTTCTGGATGTTCATCAGGAAACATTTCAGGCTGGGCCCATTACCCATCCCTCACTGGGAACAACTGGAAACAGCCTGGCTCCATTCTTTGTCCACCTTCCCTGCAGGTATTTCTACACATTGATAAGATCTCCCTGAACATTCTCTTCTCCATGACGAACAGTCCCAGCTCTCTCTGCATCTCCTCCTAAGAAAGATGCTCTGGTCCCTTCCTAACCTTAATGATCCTTTGCTGGGCTCTCCAGCAGCACCATCTCTTATTTTTTGCAGTGGAAAGCTCAGAACTGGACTCAAAACTTCAGGTGTGGCTTAATTAGGGCTGAATAGAGAGGAAGGATCATYGCCCTTGACCTTCTGGCAACATTCCACGTCAATGACATGACACTTTATCATAGCACATTCAAAAAAAAAAAAGCACTGAAACACATCCCTGAACAAATGGGCAATACTTTCATAAATTTCAACATAGAAAAATACTCAGAGAATATGTTGTCAACATTTTCAGTAATTCCATGCTCTGCCATTCTGTCAGTGCAGAGCACAATTTAGGTTTCTTTTGGGGTGACGGGAAGAATATCTGGATTTTTTTTTTGTTCCCCTTTCTGCCACACTTTCTCAGATATCAGAAAGGATCAACAGAATTGGCAGGTATTGAGTTCTTGCCTTTCAAACCTTCTCTAATAATCACACAAATCAATTTTCTTTTTTTTACCTGGTACAAGTGTAGATTAATTTCAGATCTATGCTTCTCTTGTGGGTTCTCTTTAAGACTTCAAATGCAAATGTACATTTGCCACGAGAAAAACAACCTATACCCAAAAGAATCTCCCCGAATGTTTTTAGGATACATACGCTGCCTTCCTCCTCTCCCCACTCACTCAACTTCGAGCACATCTCCACTTCCTGCATGACCGTGCCAGAGGTGTCCTGGAGATAAGGACACTATCTCTGAGGTGAAAGGCCAGCAGTTCCATGTAACCCCGTGTAACCCGAGAAACACGACCGAGATAAAGATCATCACCCAAGGATCAGGTGAGAAGCAGAGTGGAAATCAAGGGCTCCATCTCTCTGCTCTGGTCATGGCCGAGCARTCACAGAATAAAAGGGAGAAGGGCGCTGGTATCAGCAAAACAGTGGGCTAAGAAACAAGCATTTAATGCTCAGTCATACTAACATCCTGCGTTTAAAGAAACACTGACGTAGAAGCACTGCAAACGGGCTSCCGAGCTGGGCTTGGCTTGGTTTGGGGCATTCCCGTAGCACGCTCATTCTCTTTACACCCGGCAGCCCCGCTGCGCTCTCCCCGCTGTTTGCGTCGGCACCGCGCATTAGTCAGCGCTGCAAGGCTGGGCTCCCCAGGGTGAGTCACGGCCCCGCTCTCCCCGCAAATCCAGGGCAGCCCCTGAGGAAGAACCAGCGCGCTCCTTTCCCTCCCCGCCGCGATAAGCAGCGCAAGCCGTGGCGCCGAGCGCGGCCACACGGGAACTCAGGACCCAGCACCGCCTGCCTCCATCCTTACCGCGCCGCCGGCCGCCTCCCCGCCCGGACCCAGCGCCAGCTTCGCCGC
>NW_026623315.1:218391-334631 GCF_030028575.1 Malurus melanocephalus | reverse complement strand
CGGGCCGGAACGGAGCAAACAGCACCGCTGAGGTTGGCTTATGTACAAAGGCTTTATTGAAACAAACAGGAAAGGATGGGGGAGGACAACAACGCAGCTCTTGCTGCAGCCACATACAACATAGAAAAAGAGCAGAAACTTCTGCCTACATGGATATAGTCCAGAAACAGAAAAGGGATATTTGTAAACCTGGAACATGGCAGTCACAAATAAAAGCACCCTTGAAGAATCTCGGTCTGAGTGCTCCTCAGCTGTGGTCCTTCTGACCTCTTCTCATACTTGCTTACAGAAAAAAAAACAAACCCCAACACCTCCCCCCGTTAAGGTYAGCTTTTTATTCCTATATGTCACATCACAGTCCAAGTGGGAACAAATCTGCAGGCTTGGGCAACTTGAAAATTARTACATAAGCTGGTGGAAATAATTCTTCCCCTCAGCCAAGTAACATAGAAAGTCATTAGGTATATCCTGCCCTTTACCAGACACACATCTTTCCTCTTTGCTCCCTTTCGTCCCAGCACTTGTGGCCAAAATTAGTATGGCCAGAAACCAGAATGATGGGACTAGTGGCAGTAAAAAAAATTAGTTTGATACTGCTGTATAAATCAAGGTTTTGTGTTCCACTTATAAACATTTCAGTTATTTGCAATAAATCTTAAGTGCGATTAAATGAGCTTAAGCTGTACTCCTARAATGTTCTGCATATTTTCACATCTTTCCTAATATTTTTCACTTCTCTGATAAGAAAATGGTTGCAAAATACTTAGAATTTCCTACAGTGCTAATATAGACCTCTATACTAACAGAAAAAAAAGGTCTGAAAAGCATTTTATCTTCAAAAAAGTAACAGAAATATATTTATAGTACTATTTACAAGCCTGTTACTAAATTCACATTTAGTCTTTATTGAATGAAGTTCAACATGAAAATTATTCTAAAGCAACCCAGGAAAATCATGCTGTTCAACTAAAGAAATAATCACAAAGAAATTGTGCTTTTTCAGTTTTTGCTCTGGTGGAAAATGTAGCATTTTAGAAGAGGTAGGAACCTGAATAAAAGCACAAAAGGAGACAAAAATCCAGGTGTGTTCCCAGTGAGAAAGCTTTTCCTTGGCAAGGTACAAAAGTTTCAAGGAAGTATCTACCAGTACCTATACAAAATCAGTTTYTGAAATTGAAAAATTAAAAAAAGGTATTAAAAAAATTGAAAGCTGCCCATGGAATAACAATCTTCACTTAAGAGTTATTACCAGCAAAAGAATCTACAAACTAAAATACTTGATTATACCAGAACCACAGCAAAAGTCAAGTTTGACAACTGGCTTTTGCCGATTCTGAGCACTTTAAAAATATGGCTSTGCAGTTTTATTGGGTCATTATAGCTGATCATAATGTCTACAAACGTCACATTTTTTTGATTCTTTCAAAAAAGCATTTTCAACTCGTAGTTTTTCAGTCTCCTGTAAAACAGAGAAAAAACATGGATATATTAAGGAAATTATCCTCAGTTTTTTTTATATTTCTAAATTAGYGGTATCTAGACTTGACTGTTTTATATACTATATACTTGAGGAAATAAAAACAATAATCCTTATCTGGGGCCTGTGAGGAGACAGACCAGCCATGACCTACTCAACTGCACAAAATCAGAGATATCTATATTCCTTTCCAACAGAAGAGCAAGAATTTTACTTTTCATTCTCAAAGCTTAGCTTTTTTTCTGTGTCAGGCCATTATTTAATCTGTAATGTACTCTGCAACTTACCTCAATAAGTTTAGCATTATCTTTCTTCAGTTTCACAAGATACTGAATTTTCTGGTTTGGGTTTTGATGACCAAGTAATTTCCCATTCTCCTCAGCAAGAAAGTCAACTTGCTTCCTCAGCAATTCTGTTTCCTGTAATGATATAATACATTGTGCACCTCTTAGCAGTAGCCTCTCCTTCTCTTTTCAGAAGGAATAGCTTCTTAGAGCTATTAACATACTAACATATAAGTTTGTTGTAACATATGATGCAAGAGTTGGTTCATTCAGGAAACACATATTTGTCTTATGTCTCCTAACATAAGGAGTCATATGTCTCTAACACTATGTTAGATCCCTCTAAAAGGCAAAAAAGGACAATTATTTGATTTGTAATACGAATTCCAATGCTGATTTCCGTACCCAGACTTTTGCTAGTGCAGAGAACATTACAAATACAACTAAACRGCAAAACAGCTGTACCTCTGCTAGATAAGATTCTACCGTGAAGATGACAAAAACATTATACATATGTAACCTTTTCAATCCTGTCTCTTTCTTCATATGCTTCCTCCAGTTTTGATCTAATTTCTTCTTTCTCATTAAATGCTTTGAGCTCTAAAGTTCTTGTTCGTTCCATTTCCAGAGTCATTCTGTGACAGGTGTTCTCTTGGATTCTGAGGATATTTTTGGTCTCTTCTAATCTGCCAATGTAAAAGAATCATAAAACATTAAAAACCAACATAAATGCCATACAACTGAATTAATAAGTCTTGGACATGGATGGAGGCTTCTTTAAAAGCATTTTTTKGAGATATTATATTTCCCTTAGAATTTAGTGTTAAGGAAAGGAAAATTTTCATTCTGTTTCACAGTTCTTGTGTYTGATACTATCAACTAGGCAGTGTTTTGGAGTTGCTCTTCTCTTTGGGAACTGTGCTGTTGGCAATCCCAGATACTCAGCTCCACTCATGATTGAAAACAGAAGCTTCACCTACAAGAACACTTTGAATTAATTCACCTAAGGAATGTAAACTTTCCAGCTAAACTCAGCTGCTCTTCACGTTTCCCTTAAATTGCTTATTTGGCTGTGGCTTTTCCCCCAATAGCCTTATTCCTCAGAAATATCTCTGAATAGCTCAAATGGTCTGAGCTTGTTTGATGTGATAGTAGAAGGACCACTACTTTGGATAGAATTTAAACATTTTCACTCACAGGACATTAAACAATGCCATCAAACTTTGCAGCTTATCTACTTTTTGTGTGAACTTGAGTAATTTTGCAGATSAATTCATATATTGCATAAATTACATTATTGTAATCAGTTTTGTTTTACTAAAGCCTGGTATTTAAGACCTGCTCTGTGAAAACAGCATTCATTTGCTACCTTTGTCAAGACATTTTCTTGATGAAAAATTAGCGAGAAACTTTTTCCTTTTCCCTCTTTGTGCATTATTTGCTTGTAGGAGACATTGTAGCACTGTTACAAAGTGTAGTTCAGAGACCAGACAGGAATGAAAAATCAATGCATCAAATAGAAAAATGATTCCTAATTTCCAGACTAGGATTTCCAGAAAATTCAATGTAAATTACTTTTGAAATGACCATATGCATAAAAACTATCAAATGAAGATAACTCAAATGTTAGGAGATTCAGTCATTATGGATCCTCAAGCAATACAGATTAGGAAAAGAATTAGCAAGACCAACATTTCCAAACTAATTTTTATCTACTAATTCAGTATTTTCCTTCTTTGCTATTATCCATCCAAGGTACAAAACACTTGAATTTTGAGGACTACTTGCCTAGTAGTGCAAACACCATTGAGWAATCCTCTAATAATAAAAATTTTTCATTATTCAAGCTTAATTGCAAAAATTTWAACATATGGCATAAAAAGCAAATATAACTACWTTATGTTTAAAATGATAAAGCATCTACAGTGCTTAAAATAAAGAAATGAACAGTACAATTTAATTTGAAAGGAAGGTACTTGKAATTCACTGCATATGAATAACTTAAAACAATTAAAAACATCCTTCCAATTTATGTTTTTATGGGTCTACTTATGAGATTTATTGTCTTACTTATGTCTTACTTATTGTCCTGATATAATGCTATGTAATAATAGGTGCTACTACCACCTACTGATGAGAAAGAGTAAGAACTCAGGGCATCTTGCAGAAGTGTAAACATTTCCAAATTATGTCTATTATCATTTCAGATCTTGGACTTCTGTTGCTTAAATATATATTTTTTGTCATTAATTAGTTTAATACAAGTTTCCAGTTCAAGGAACAATGGCTAGACTTACTCTGCTTTGATTTTCAGCATTTCTTCCACTGCTTTACTCTGTAAAAGTTCAAAAGCATTAGATACAGTTGTAATGTTTAACATACACATACATATATTTACAATTATTTGTCACTTAATTGATGCTACATATCTCATTCCAGATCATCCTACTGCCTAGCAGCTCACATCTCTAATACTGTGAGTTCATCTCTTTGCTGTAGGCACTTATTTCCTGCTCCATGCCAGCACAGCTGACTCACAGCAGTGTCCCTCTGCCCACTCACACACAGCTCTAACAGGGGGACCTTCTGTCTGGGACATCCATGGCAACCTCCGCTGTGACATTAACTTCCCTTTGACAGAGCCCTGACATTAGCAAGTGACACAATCATCWCTTTCCAACTCTGGAGATGAGTCAGATTTAGCAATCTGAATATGTTTTTGCTAATTGTGCAATCTGACATCCMGTTCACTGGTGTTAGGCCAAGATAGAAACCCTAAGAGCTAAATGTCAGGCTGTGCCTGTTAGAATTCACTAGAAATCAGTGTTTGTTTTGCTGCCATGAAAACAAAAACTTCAAATCAAAACAAAGCAGAAAAATCACATTAGTACTTCACGGCAGGTCTAGAGTGACTGACATGAGAAGGATAATATACCTTGGCACGTCGCTCTTCAGCAATCTCYTCCTCTTTCTCTTTGAGGTACTGAACATCAGGATATTTCTGATCACTAGGAAATTCAGGAATGAGAATAAAGTTTCTCACAAACAGAGGAAACCAGTTGTAAAAACATGTTAGCCAGATGAAACCAGTAAATGTGTGCAGTTGTTTTCACATGTGTGCTTACTCAAAATACTGAACATCACGAAACAGCTCTGGAAGGGTTTAAAACTTCTATACACATTTTCTTTCATCAGAGTATAGAAAAATTAATGTTTTAATGGAAACAATTACAAATGTAATAAATATGCAACCATTTGTTAGACAGCTGTGCTGGTTWTGGCTGGAGTAGAAWTAATCCTCTTCACAGCAGCCRTTAYGAGGCTGTGTTTTGGATTGGTGCTGAAGACAGGGTTGATAATGAAGAGATGTTTTTGTTGTTGCTGAGCAGAGCCAAGGCAACACCTTTTCTGCTTTCCATAATGCCACACTGGCCGGCAAGTTGGAGATGCATGGGAGGCTGGGAGGWAACACAGCCAGGACAGGTGACCCACACTGATCAAAGGGACATTATAGATCATATGGCATCATGCTCAGTGTATAATAAAGTGGGGGAAAGAAGGTGGAAAGGGGGGATGTTTGAATTGATGATGTTTGTCTCCCCAAGTAGCTGATGTGTGTGATGGGGGCCTGCTCTCCTGGAGATGGCCGAACACTTGCCTGCCCATGGGAAGCACTGAATTAATCCCTTATTTTGCTTTGCTTGTGTGTGCAGCTTTTGCTTTCCCTATTAAAATGCCTTTATCTCAACGCATGAGTTTTCTGTCTTTTGCTGTCCTGATTCTCTCCCTGATCCCACTGCTGGGGGAGTGAGTGAGTGGCTGAGTGGGCTATCTGGGGTTAAACCACAACAGCAGCTTTGGGATAAAGGTACATGTTGTATTAGTTCACRGTGTTTATGTGTGTGTAGACTGCAGAAAAACTTCCTACACGGTCACTGCTCGGTGGTTTTGCCAAGTTAAGAAGGTAAAAGATTCTTCTATCCAGAAGATTTTACTACTTTTAATTTTGTTAGCTTTTAACAAACATGACATTGGATGGAAATAAGAAAACACATACAATTAAAATAACTCACAAAATGACACACTAGTGGGATCACTTCATCCTTGTAGTGTGCCATAGGGGAAGAACTTAGTTGGTTAAGAGTTTTATAGTTGTATCAAATTACAATAAAACCACTATTTTCAGTAACTTAAAATATTTGTGAACAAGTCAGGTAGGTTACTGAACAATGATGTAGTTTCTAAGGTCTTCTGCTTAGTTTGCAACAGATTTTTTAAAGTGTGTTGTGAATTGAAATGGAAATCACAGGAAAACAACAATGGTTACATTGCCATGGAACACTAGATTCTGTGGCTTTGTTTTTCAGTTTATGTAGGTTTTCTAGACCGACATTTTCCACCAAAAAGCATTACTTTTATATTCCTCACTTGTTGGATTCCTGACTTGGGGCTTTGGGATATAATTTGGATATGCACTAAGAATCCCTGCTCCTTTTATTAGACAGGAGCTGTGGTTTGAATAGACCAAAGACTAATWGTATCTCAGAAGCTTTAAAAGTTCATTTATGTCTTCATTAAAACTTGTGTTGCATTCATTTGGACAACCTTTACTGAATGAATCCAAAATTACGCAAGTGACATGGCAATAAATAATACCCAGGAATGACGATGCATATAATGATTTTACATTCTGTTTCCCTTCCCTTTATAAAACTTCATTGCATTTAAGAACTTGTGATTTAAGGGCCATAAAGTTTACAAGCCAGTAAACAATTTTAATAGAAAAGTTTGAGTCAGTCTGTAAGGATACAAGCAATGTGTAAGACTATACTTCAAATAAAACTGCAAACTTTATCTTAATTGTTTCAAGCTAAGATAGATTTTTTGTGTTTTATTTTACTTTACCTGCTCTTGCTTGGTCTCTGAGCTTCTACAAGGCTCTGTAAACTCCTGTTGTTCTCCACTGATATCTGCATTTCCAGACGCAAGTTTTCCAACTCATTTAATTGCTCCTAAGCAAGTGAAATTTSAAACATTTTATTTGAAGACCATATTGCAATTCCTGTTTTCATTTCCAGTTTAACATGTTTTTGACTAAAATAGAAGACAAAACTATTTATCAGGAAACAAGGACGGCTCTCTGGCAAATAACTGCATCACCCCACCATCTACAATTGCATAAAAAACTATAGAGGATAGGTTAGAACTGTTTATTTTRTAACTTCAAATGATGTTACCATTTGACATTCATGAATACAAAACAGCACAGTCCTTGGCAAAATCAGATTTATAGACATCTCAAGCAGTTTTCACCGCTTGTTCCCAGCCTAGGTAAAGGGAAAACCAAAAACTTAATGGACATACTACTAAGCAAAGCTCACTAAAAAAAMCTGAACTCTGCAGTCTGTCTCACTTTAACCTTACAAATTGCAGCAGAGATTAACTCACAGTACCTTCAGCCTTAGAATTTCATCATTTTTTGCTCTTCGTTCTTCATTCAGTTCATGTACAAGGTGCTCCAGATTTATTGTAGAGGCCCTTTGATCAGCTATTTCTTGCTCATGAGTTTCCAAAAGCTTGGCCAAATTCAAATCAAAATTTGGAGGAGTTTTTGGACCCTGGCAAATCAGAAAAACCAAACCACACAAACTATTAGTAGAGGACTGTTTCCCCTATGTATTGGTTACATGTTTTAATACTTTATTAGAGACATAAATTAATAAATTCCTGTCAGACTTAATATTAAAAATTGCAACTTATGCAAAAATAGTTGTCTCAAATGCTATACCTGAGGAAATATTACTGAAGATGAGTCCACAAAGCAATCTATTTGCTTCATTTTCAGTTCATATTCATTCTTCCTGTTCTCCAGTTCCTCTGTCATTTTGTCCAACTGTTAGAAACACAGTAAGAGTTAAAGTAGCTCATAGTAAACACAAAATAGGAAACAAAACAGCACACAGATGTCTATTTTGAGCAAGCTTAAGTACACCACAAGTTATTTTAGATTAACAAAGACTTCACTTTCATAACTCTCGTCTACATTTAGCCAATGTTGAACTTTCAATAGTTGTATGCAACAAGCATTTTTGAAAGCATCTATACATCTGACTACTGTGTAGTTAATCTTAATTTTGTTCTTGTTAGTATTTGATTTTCTTGCATTGCTAACATGATCGACCTTTCAAAGTGCTTGCTAGCACAGAACAAAACCTATTACGRATGTGGTTATGAAACATTACTGGTCAAAACATAATTTGATACAATGATCTTAGTGGTATAGATTTGACCAGTTTCCCCGAAGAAAATATGCTAACTTGACAAAAGTACTCATTTTTTAAGAAATAACTTATTAGTTTTTGCCAACACAAATATGTTACTTAGCACAATGATAGTTGTGACAACTAGAGCTAAAATTTGGACAAAGGTTTAACATAGCTATTTAGTCTGCTCCAAACCATTGCATGATTTATAGAGCTCAACTGTTATCACTATTGCATAATTACATAGTTTGTAGGTAAGTGTTAAGAAGAGGAAAAAGTAATCCCCTAGGCTACACTGTTGATAACCTCAGGTTGCTCTGTTCTCAAGTACTGATAATTTTACTCTGCTATCAGAGTAAACATTTTTGTGATCTCTAGACAACATTTCCAAAACATTAAGAGTTACCTAATCTTTGTTCAGAAGTTTTTGATCTACTACTACCACTTTGCTTTTACAAGGAGCATTGCTCTTCACCAAGAGTACTATGTACAAGATGCTCTAAAATGACAAGTGAAACCTTTTTCAGAAGCTACGATTCACTGCAGCTCCCTCTCAATGAGCTAATTGTGAAAATGTCTTTGTTTTACCTGTTCCCTGAGTTCCTGGATTACAGTTTCCTTCTTTGCTATGTCTTCCTGTGCACACTGGAGCAATGCATCATGTTTCTTAGAAGCCTCTGTCAGACTTATSAGCTGATCAGCGGTATGACGCAATTCTTCACACAGAAGGTCCCTCTATTTTAAGTCATTGAATGAATAAAGAAAGAAGTATTAAAGTTGTTGCAAGTCAGGTGTTTCAAGATGTTTGTCATTGATGCTAAGATTGCTGACACCTACAAGCATCTCCCTTTTCCTTCTACTTTTTCATCATGTATTGCAGCAAGCATTCATCTATAAAGTTCCTATTTTAGTATKTTTTCATATTCTTGATATTGGTCGCTGAACAAAAATGAGAACTTTCCCACCGTGTTGTGACAATTAAGATTCTTGTGGAAGATCTTTGGAATTAATCACTGTTTTAAAATATAATATGTACTTAAAAAGATACACAGTTCTCTAAAGAAAACAGAAAAGTTTGTAGATTAGATAAAGAATTATATTTTAATCCACACTGAAGTAATTACAGCTTTTTTCATGCTTGGATATTCTGTAGATACCGCTGGATTTGTTCTAGGATCTATACTCCAACCCTGTCTGATGTGGCACCATACATATACATGGTGTGTTAACCTATAAGAGTTAACATAATAATACTGTATTTAGTATTTTAAATTCCACCTCATATTAGTTCTTCTTGTCCAATTAAGAAAGCATGAAAAAATCAGTAACTGAAGTATAAAGTCAAGGAGAAACACTATAATTTCATCAGAAGCCAGATATACCCAAGGATTATATTGAAATAGGAGCTGACACTTTAGTTAAAAAAACAAAACAAAACAAACAAAAAAATCCTAGAGTGATCCATTTGCCAGACAATTCAGCTTTGAGTTTCAGAATGCCACTTTTAGATTTGATTATTAATGAACATAGTGTGTTTATTTTAAAAGATTTCCACTATGTTTAATGTGCTTTGAGACACACAACCCTCCCTGAAGMTTTTATTGGTGCTATATGATAGTAGTAAGCAAATCTAATCGCAGATGATSTTGTAGAAATTGCAGTAGCGAGGTGCTAGTGGTTTTGACTGATGGACATGTTCAACAAAATAATGGTAACAACAGTAATAGAAAAGACAGAGTTAAAGAAAGATATGATATTAAAAAGCAAAAACATTGCTGAATCAAAAGTGTGACCTAGCTCTGCTTCCAACAGGTGGAGCTTTTAGTTAAAATTATGAGTAAAGAAAATATATTACTGAATATAGTGCAGTGGGGGAAGAGAGTATTTAAAACATAATATATTCTTCTACCTATTTTAATTTCTCAGCTGCATCATCTAAAGCTGCCATTAAATTCAGCTGATGATTCCTTAGTGGCCTTAACAAAATTAAACCAGGCTCTTAGCATAGGCTTTTATGAAGTAGCTTATAAAATATTTATATCGAGTAACGTGACAATTTAACAGAATTTGTCAGGTATCTCATGAAAAATTCTCTTAAGAACAGCTTAACTAGCTATAGTTTGAACTAAAATGAGGTTAAGTTTCACATGAGCATTTTAAGCAAAACCACATCCAGTTGGTCTGGCTGAAAAAATAATCATAATAAACCAACGTTAATGTTTTTACCTCAATGTTATCAGCTATTTCTCTTCCTTCCAAGGCTTCCTTCAGTTCTTCAATCTTCTTCTCCTGATTCTCTATGATTCCCTTGCTTTCTTCTTTTGCCGCCAGAAGAATATTGTACTTGTACTACAAAAAACATTCAATTAAATTTTAAAATATTTTAGAAAGACATGTTATCAGGTAAATTTGGCAAATATAAGACAAATAAATGTGTGTCACAAATCTTATGATGACAACTACATTTAGAAATCAGGGTCAGTATCTGAAACCAGAATGATATATTGTACTTGCTAAATTATACAAACTGCTTTTCAAGATTAGTWGTCAAAATGATACAAAAAGATTATTAACATGGATTAGCCACCACAATACATATTACTCACTAAAACCATTATTAAAAGGTAGCCATATTAGAAATCTGTCTCATTGACATTTTTTCTATAGAACCTTTTGAATTCATAGTTCGCACAATGTATTATCTAACACATTCTGTTGCTTGCTTTATCAGTTTGCAAACCAGACCTATTTTAATAAAGCAGAGTCATATTTATTCATAGTTATTCAAATACACAGTTTTAGTTCTTTATACTTGTTTTCAGATGTAGAAAACAATAATACCAGCAACATAAAAATTCACTCCATCAAAAATGAATTTACAATTCAGCTTCAATTGCTGAGGTCTTAAATTGCCTGTTTCTGAGGAAATCTAAATGTTACTGTCAACTGAGTTGAATTTACAGGATGTGAATAGGTCCCTTTAGAGACATGGCTTTTTACCCACCATGTGCAGAGGGTTTCGTTATTGAGACAGCCTTAGGCATAAAATGTTCAGAAGATTTCAACATGTCAAAACAAAGAAGTTTCGTTCTAAAACACTCTAGCAAGTTATACTGTTTGAGACCCATGATAAGACATGTCATTGCCTCCYATTTCTACAGAATGATACCATGTCCTTCAAAATGACAGAACATACATTTATATCCTCGAGCTCTCTTGTCAGCCCATCTATGGACTCAGTTTTATGATTAATTGAAGACCTCAGCTCCTGGATCTGTCTCATCAAGTCAGTTACAACTTCCTGCAACATAAAAAAAGTTAATCCTGATAAAATCCATATAACGTATTATTTTATTGGTTTATAATTTGTTAATCCCAAATTTAAATCAGTCATGGAAAATGAATCCTCAAATTACACATATAAAGAATAAAGAAAAAATTTGTTGCTAAATCATTGGCTTTTGTTCTAAGCATTTAAACAAAGAATTAAATAACCTGCAGTGTTCATTAGAAGATTGATTTAGTCTTAAGATGCAATGGATTTCTAATAGAATAGATTACTGTAATTTAAGGGTGCAATTGTTTGTAATGGCRCATTCAAAAAACACCACTGCACTGACAATACCAGATGATTCTGACCTTATGCATGTCAGATTTTTGGGTGGATAAAGATGGAAAAAGCAAGACTTAACCATTGCATTGTGCTGGTAGTAAACACACCATGTGATTTCTTATGCCTGTTTTACAGACAGCTTATATACTTTCACTAGGGGGAAATCTGGCTRTTTAAACTTTCATACTGCAACAGAAGTATTCTTTACAAAAAGAAGTGCTTTGATTTTATTAATAAAGACACGCACAGTCAAATTTTTACAGCACCTTTCTTACCTTTACTATCTGCTCATTACAACATAGACCTGACTGGAAGGCTCTGTTARTCATCTGGGGAATTATGCACTGTTTAGGCATTGAATGTTTTGTCCAGTACACAGCTTTAGCTTCAAGTCTTTTATTTAACCTYCAGTTAACTTGTGTTTTCTCTGAATGCATACCAGTTTCCTACCTCCCTGCTAGGAAAAGGTAGGATTTATTTTACCTAGCTATGTAGCCAGGATTGCCAAAAGCATAAAATTACTAAGCAGCATGGGAAGAGTCTGGGCTTTCACGTCTACTACAGAACATAGTTACCCACCAGACTGTGTATCAGTAACAGAAATGTGCCCAAACCTTATCTGTATCATTTGTCTTCCTCAAAGAAGCAATAGTCTCTTCAGCAGCAGCCAGCTTCTGTTCCAATGTCCTCAGTTTTGCTTCCTGGAGGAAATAATATTTGTGAAGGAGAGTCTTCCCTACCTTTGAAATGTGTTTTATAAAGCACCAAATCATGAAATAAAAAGGAAAAAAGTTGTTAACCTTACGCAAAAAAAATTAAGCAGTAGCTTAACAAAACAATATATAGCCTGAGCACTCTACATTTATTTTGTTGGTAATCAACCCAACAGTCTGTACACCAATAAAATTGTTATTAATGCCCAAGCAAAGCCATGAACACACAATATAGATATTCAAATCTGCTGTCGTACCTGCTGCTCACACAGTGTCACTGTTTCAGAAAATGGTTTCTCCACCTGTGCTTTTTCAAGTACTTTCAAGAGCTCCCTGGTGAAAAAAACCACATTTCTAGTGAGCAATATAATCAAAACATAGGAGGACTTAAGAACGAAGTCAAATGAGTTTATTCTATTTGCACTTAATTTTTTTAAGAGTTCTTCAGTTATTACATTCTCAGTGCTATACAAAAGGCTAATAGTTTAGTAATTAGCCTTACACTGCTATCAGTGGCAGAACTTTATCTTTGACATGAAAAACTGTATTTAMAAATGAAATTACATTAAAATGAAGTGCTGTTCTGGTTTGGACAAAATAAAAAACCATCTGGGGAAAAATACCTCCACAAATGGTATCCCCATCTGAATATAAAACAGCACCAATGAGGTCAGAGGAAAACAAATCCCACTGCTAATTAAAACTTACTTTGAATTGTTTTCTTTGTCTTCTTGTAATTGTAATGTTAGTTTTTCATTATGTTCCTTTTCTGTTTTCAGAAGTTGCAAAAGGTTCTAGAATATCAAAATATATGTTTGCAATAAGAYGTTACAATATAAGGTCTCTAGAATAATCTAAACCAAAAATCTAAATAAATCCTTAAGATGACTGAAAAAAACCCAACCACCCCACAAAACCTTCACTGGAAATCGAAAGATCTTCAGTTTCTTCTGAACAATTTCACAAGTAAACTCTTATTCATATTAATCATATCATAGTAATCATATCTTTTCACCTGCCATTGATAATAAGTTCATATAGCTATGATGTTCCTCACTATCCAAGGCTATGAAAGGAAAAACGAGTACTTGCAATTGTAAATTAATTTGGGGGCATTTTAAAATTATTTGTTCAAAATATTAAAAGATAAGAAATTTAAACCARTAATATCCAATCTGTAAGCATTCGTTTAAACACTAATAAGGAAAATTTATATCAAACTTCCTAAGCACAGTGTAACCTGCAGAAATATGTGCAAAATCATTTGCAAAAGCCCTTGAGCAACCTTAGTGCTGTTTTGCAGTCACTGCAGTCTGACAGGCTTTCAAGGACAGCATCAACTAAATTGCAGGACAGTGATCCACCTCAAGCCATAGATCATTTTAACAAGATCACATCCACTATGAAAATTTTTAAGAAACTGCGTTGTAAAGATAGAATAATTAGGATAGTCTTGGCTAGACCTGAGATAAAAGGTCATCTCAGCTTTTCAATGTCAGGATTCTTTTCCAAAGAAGTTTCATATTCCTTTACTAATTAACTCATCTCCCTCAATATTTCCAGAGCAATTTCTTACGGTCTAAAAACTTACTATTTCATGATGTGATTGGATATTTCTTATGGCCTGTTAGTGCAAGATTTTTACAATCAATTTGGAAAAGGATTTTGGGTACATCTTCCAAATGAAACCACCAAGAAACCTATTATTACTGTGGAATGTATCAGTGAGACAATAATRGGAATTAAACAATCTGGGCTCTGTATAATCAAATCCTTTAAAATCCTAGATGTCTTACACAAAGCTCAGTTTTCATTGCTTCTGCTTCTTGCTTCCTGTCCTCAAGTTGTTGCTTTAGTTGGTCCGTCTCAAACTTCGCTACCTCCTGCAAATTGTCGTAGTCATCCTGCAGGCTTGCCTTTTCTTCAAGAATCTTTTCATGTTCTAGCCTTTATAAAAAGCCCCAAACAAATACTCTGATAAGGGTTTGTGTCATTATAACAACAATCCAATTGACTGTATTTAAAAATATTCAAATAATATACAGAGTACAGTTATTACAAAAAAAGTGACTAACAAATGTTAATTTAAAAAAAAACCCAAAAACCAGACACCAAATTTATGTAGTGCATGGCAAACTGAATGGGCATTGGCAGAGAAGGTAGAGTACTTTTTTTGATCCCTAGAAATAATTTACTACCTACAAAATTCTACTGAAATATCAGTCCCTGTGTCTTGATAATGGAGTTCATCATCATTAAAAAAAAACTTGGTTATGGCCAGTTGTTAGAAAAAAGACTTGGCTAGAAGGATCCTCAGTATCTACATCTGCTTAGTTAATATTTATGTTATTTATCCCATATAAAATTTTTGTGTATTCTGGACAAGTTTGGATTAGTCCCCTCGAGATTGTTGCACTGAAAATTCATTTCATTTAATTTTTCACAAAAGTGAAAAGCAAAGAGGGATAAAAGAGCTGTTACACAAATGTTATGAATCATGTTATTAAAGGAGGGACTATAGAAAGAATACTCTCCAAACAGTATTTCTGCTAACACAGAATGAATCAATGCAACCACAGCATTTAATTTGAGTTCCAGGTTCCTGGTCTTACAATGCCTCACTCAAAAAATTACTTCAGCTAAGACATGACCTGCTAAAATGCAAAATGTAGTAAAGTTTTCCAGGACAAAAAAACAAACTCAAAACATAAAACCAAAGCACAACAAAATAAACTAAACAAAATAATAACAAAACCCAACATTAATAATTAAAAACCTTATTGATTTTCATCTCCTGATAATAATGACAATTATTGCAGACAAGGCAATGAGCTTTTCTGGCTTTGATAATCAAGCTTCAGTTATTTTTTATTATTTCCTTCTGCCTGTATTTTTAGAGTAGCATCATTATGTCACCTGCTTCATGTGACCAAACTGATAAAGTGGCTCTTCAGCACTTAACTTTTGGAGAGCAGCAAGTTTATAGATATACCCTATTTAATGGGACAATGATATAGCAAAGCAAAATTAAGGAAGCCACATTTTTTCTTTCTAATGATTTCACAATGTTGCATGAAATAGACATGGGGAAAAAAAAAAGAAAAAAATAAGCAAAGGAAAACCACAAAACAACTTTAAAGAAAACATGTAAAGTGTAAGTTCAGATAGAGGAGAGGATGACTAAATTACTGGATGCCTCCAGAAGGGATGATAAGCCATTGCACCAAACTGCCAACATACCTGACACTGTCCAGCTGGAACTGCACATCCATATGTCTGCCAGAAAGCTGACTTATTTCTTTCTCCTGCTTTTCCCTGAAGGCATTATATTCCAATTTTACAACAGACAGTTCCTTGTCTGCAGACTGCAGGACAATGCGCAAATCATGGACTTCACTTTTTAATACTGTCAAAAAATCCCAAAATAATTTACATGTTATTTGGAAAACTGTGCTAGATATAGGACACACAATGCTACACAACCTGCTGGGAAAGTCTCACAAATCTCTGCACATTTTCAGTGGAATTAATCTCTAAAGTCACACACAAAAGGCTTTGTGAATGGAAAAAGTCAATGAAACACTGACTTGAAGTAAAGGTGAATCAAAAACATTCCAGACAACATCACCATAATTTCCATAGACAATACAGGTTTTATCCTTTATTTTTATTTAATATTTTCTTTCAAAATACTATATCTTGTACCTCCTTCACATTCAGAGTAAAGACAGAACCATATTGAATATAGTATACTGTGCAAGATTAGGCGAAGATAATCTGCAACTATTAAAGATTACTTTCTTAAAAAAAAAATTAAACCAATATGTTTAACAACCCAAATAGTTACTCAGCATGTGCTACTTAAAACAGCAAGACGCCTCAAAACTTAATGCAATTTCAGTATTAGAAAGACTTACTATCAGCCTTGCTTTGACTGTCTTGAAGCTGCTTTTCAAGTGATTTTATCTGCTCGAGGAGCTCCTGGCGCTCTTTACTCCAGTCATTCCTTTCAGATGAAAGAAGCTTGAAAAGAATAGCACAACTTTTAAAATAGAGTGAAGTGTAGGAGTGGCTAAGTCACAGAGCTGCAACAATAACAATGATATATTAAAGCATTTCATCAACTGATTATAAACACATTTTTCTTTAAATTCAGTAATTGGTAACTCTGAAATCCCTACAAGTCCAAGGAAAAAAATAATTTATATAACTTAAGACATTACCTTATCTAAAAAATTCATTTAAAAGGAACTCACAGCTTAGGAGCTGATATCACAGATACCAGAAGTGAAACTGATCTGGAAAGAATACAGGCCTTATTTCCTTTCCCATGAGAAATCAACCCTAGCAATTAAGCAAGACTTGTAAATATTGGATAGGTAGTTCCAACTGAGACTAGTATTTTCAGCATTCCAAAGTTTAAAACTTCCTTGTTACTATTGTTGTTTTCCAGAAATCATGAAGTTGGCCAAACCCAACCACAAGTATTTATTTGCTTATATTTAAGATCAAGCAGGATCAGAATCACAAGATATAAAACAACAAAACCAAAATCAGAACTGCAGTGTTATGTTAAATGAACCTTCTCTGCTCACTCCAACTCCAGGGAGGTTGGATTAAATGACGTTTAAACCAAACCAAACTATTCCACGATTGTAAGTCCTTATCTTCCTTCACAACCCTTTATTATGATGCTACATAGATTCTTCAAAAGTCAAAATGTAAGTAATATTGCAAGACCTCAYTGACAACACAGCAGTATGACTGTGTTATAGTTACACGAGCCCTGTATTATGCTGTTCTCTCACCTCCTGTATTTGTGCAGAATGATGCTCCAGTTTATTAATATGCTGCTGGAGTTTTACATTCTTGCTTTCCTCTTCATCCAGCTTTGTCTGCATTGTGCTCAGTTGCTCCTGTGACACAAGAGATACACAAAATTAGAACACCCATCTTCCAGTTATTGTCACATGCCATATGGCAGTCTGTGCATATTAAATATAAAAATGTCAACAAGTTTCTATTTTTATGATCTGAACCAACAGAAAACAGAACACTCAAAATAAACTRGTATCTTAAGTAGCTAATTTCTCCTCTTTCTAACTAAACCGCCAAAACACAAGAAAATCCATCAGTGAATACAAGGACTGAAGCTGATAAACATATTTCAGATGCATGTTTACCTTGGAAAAATAAGGCTTTAAAAAAATTATTCAAAACATACACTAGCAAAATTCCTTACAAGATCTCTGTATTATGGTAAGCATCAAAGAGGTTTTGGCTGTTGTGCCAGGGATTTACATGCACTGAAGTTAGTGCCAGCTTCTAAAGAGTAGTTCAGATAAGTTTGTAGTGCCAAAAGTCACTTCTATGTGACAAAAGACATTCCCTGCCCACTAGAAAAGATACAAGACAATTAATGTATAATGGTGGACAAATATTATTTGGCAGTTTTCTTCAAATGCAATATTATATATTAACCTTGTGTGCTGTTCCAAATGTAGCTTTTGACTTATAAAGAGGACTCCTCAGAGACAAGTTATCAGGTTAAAATAAAATACAAATTCCCTGCATTAAACTACTTAGGATATCCGAGCCTCAAATCACTTTCAGTATTTTTGTTGTAAATCCTCTTTCAAGTGCAATGTATAGAGAACTGTTTAGTGTTAAGCATTCATGAAGTGCTTCAGTTTCCCAYGCAAATGAAAATGCACTTGGTGAAGGGGAAGTACTTCATGGCAAAGACCACTTGATAACAAAGTTGCACATACACTTCAGTTTTTATTCAAARCATTCACCTGTGCCACTTTGAGCTCTTCAGCAATGGCTTCACATGCTTGTTCACTCATCTCTGGAGGAACTGGCTCTTTCAGAATGTCATCCATCATCTCTTCAGAATGCTGAAAATCTTCAAAATTATAGTCTGGGCTTATTCGCGGCACAAGGCGAGATCTTAGCTGGTAAGCTTTGGTTGGAGTGGTTATGTTCTGTTATAAAGATCACAAAGAGGTCTTTATTTTAATTGTAAAATGAAATTAAGACTTCGGTATTGTATTTCTTAATTCTATAAGCAGAATAATGAAATAAAATGCTCAAAGTGGCTAGTTCTAAACCACTACCACTTTTCAGACATGCAGATGACAGCAGGAGTTGTTCAGTTAATGCTCTGGAAAATGTAGCCTATTTGGTTTAACACATATGGAGAACTAGTCCAGAAAACTAGTTAGGTTAAGGGATCAAACAAATGATAGTCTGTACTCTTGTACACCCAGGAGTAAGTATGTGTAAATAAACCTATTCTCATACCTTAAGACTTTCTCTATGTAGCTTATGTAGCTGAGAGACTTCTCGGCGCTTGTGTGCTTTGGTTGCCTCCAGAATGTTTTCAAGATGTTGGTTTGCTTTCTGAAGGGATTGAAGCTCTGATTCCAGTTCCATCTGTTTTTTCCTGTTTAGGAAGTATATTACTACTGTCAAAACTACTCCATGACTGTGCCTTCCCATCAGTAAGAACATGCTGCACTATTGCCAATGAGCAAATTGCAGCTGAACTTTTACCCAACACTGGAACTCATTATTTTAAGAAGAAAGCTACCACTGCTGTATTAAAAGGTAAAAATAACRTATAAAAAAATAAAAAGCTAAGCAGCTTATTTGTGCCTGCATAATGAAGCAAGCAGATGGATAACTACACGTGGCAGAAAAAAAAAATCCATTACATGGTAAGAAATAAGCTGAGAGCTCTGCAGTTCCTTTTATGAGAAAGTGATATCACCCATACCAATAYGGTTTTAAGCTTTAAAAATGTTATCCAGTTATATGAGAAGTCTGAACTGGAGCTTGCCAGGATTAAAGAAAATCCTTTAAAGAATTTTTTTTAAAGTGCTGGTCTGTTAAGATTATTTTGCCCTCTAAGAGTACTTTAACTGAAATCCAACAGTTAAGCAGAAATTTAGGAATAATTTTYACTAGGTATTTTGCAGAGCTACATGCTGTTGCTGTGATAGTTGGCATTACTGACATAATGGTAGGGTCAAAGTCTACAGACAAATGGAAACATACTATTTCATCTTTTGGCAGTTTAATGCAATCATTTTCCCTCATGCTCTTGGTATCTTAGGGAATAGAGCAGAACTTCAATTCTGATTGCTACTGGACAGCAGAAAAATTGCTATTTTACTTATTTTTGTTCAATTACAGCATATAGTTATACCTGCATATAAAATGAAGCATCTAGTTACTCTGAAACTTGAAACAAGTTTATAATTCTGTGAAATTTAGTTAYGCCAGAGGCTGAAAAGTACATTTGTTTGACTGCACTCCACTAAGAAAATGTAGGTAATTGATAATGAAATGCATACATACTATCAAGGAAGCAAGACATGCAAAAACACGGAATAAATAAAATAAAAATATATTTGATGGGCAGAAAAATRAAGTAATCAATATATGGAAATATAAATAGACACTTGTAGTGAATGGCATGAAACAATTGATGGATTGCTTAATTGATAACCTCAGTAGATTGTAACACTATTATTTAGAAAGTTCATTGGATTTGCTACACAGAAATTTAACAATAAAAAMCAGATTTGTACAATTGCCTGAAAAAGCAAAAAAGGACGTTACAAGCTACTTTGAAAAAACAGGAGGGGGGAGGCAAAAATGGAACCATCTTTTGCCTGATGCTTTTAGAATTACACTCTATATTCAGTGAAATCAACAGAAAGCAACAACATCAGGTACAAACTAAAAATGACAGTAAATAAAAAAAAGAGGTCCCTTTTGCCTTTCAGGTTTGCATTACATTTGCTGRAATTGCAGTTTTTTCTTGTATCTGCAGTAACAAGATCTGAATTTTTCAGAAATGGGGTTAATCAAATGAAGTCATGTATTATTCATGTGTATATGAACACTGAAGGTATTAGTGAGGCCCTTCCCATTATCTCATGCTGCCCTCCAGAACAATAACACTAAGTTCTTTACTGCATTAATAAGGACAAAGTAGAGCCTTATCTCATGTTTAGATGCCAAAGCAAATGGACATAAATGTACTACTGACACCATGTCTTTGCTTTGATTTTAATGAAACCTTTGTTCCAATAAGAAGTCTCAAGATAGCAGTATTATTACCTTCCTAAAAATCTTTGAAATTGAGATAAAAAATTAACCAACAGGTTAGCCAGAGTTTTCTGGGGTGCTTGGATTCTACATTTATGGTGACTCAAACTTGTAGACTGCAAAACTACTGTTGCACAAAAACAAACCCCCAAACACCCCTCTCATTCTCCCTCACCCYCATCAACATTTAGCACCTGTTACTGCTTCCACCTGTAATATTTCAGTTATTGAAAAACATTTGCTCTACATGAAAACTAAGCCAAACTCTCCCGGTGCTGTTAAGCAGGTGACTGTCAGAATAAAAGGTATRTCCATCTCTGGTGTGAAGCATTTTATTGCCTCTTACTATCAAGAGTGGCTTTGGAAAAGACAAAGAAATCTGCAACAGACAACTTCAGGTTTAATAATGGTTGTTCTCTAGCCTGGGAATAACCAAGTTCAACAAGAACATATTCTGTGTGAATGCCATTGTTCTGTTCTGCCTGGCCCTCTCTTACAAGCAAAGAACAAACCTAATCGGAATAACTAGGATTTGAGTCTTTCAAAAATCAATGAATAATATCTTAAAGACATTTAATTACAGATATTTCAATACTGTTTTGTCTCACTTGGTTAGCTCTTTAAATTCTTCGTATTCTTGCTTTGAAGTTGCCAGTTCAGCTTGKGTCTGTAGCAAACGAGCTTTCAGCCTTTCAACAGATGCCAGTGAGTTGCCTTCCCCCAACATGGTGGTGGAATGTAAGCGGTGACCTAAAGAACACAGACCCTCTGAAATCACAGAGTAGCTCAAACACCTAAAGTTTTACTAAAATGAAAGCATTTGTGGGCTTTTGAAGAGCACAGCAGTAACTGAGATTGACAAAAATAGGTATTAGCAACAGTCTATATGAAAACCAGTAAAATAATTAATAATACTGCAGACTTCACGATAACCAAGGACCACAAAATGAGATTATAGATGGGTTTCACAGGATGCAAATCCAAACTCCCTATTGCTTAAAGGCCAACATGAATAAATGTAAGTGAAATTGTTTTATCAGTCTTCAGGGACCACTTTGAAGGAGGGAAAACTACATCAATACAGACATTTTCAACACTATGATGCACACAACAGAAATACAATAAGCATATTTAGCTGAAAAACATTAGTATATTTTTACCTCCAGTACTTTTCTCTGTGGCTGAAGCTTCCAAAAAAGCTTTTTCTAGCTCTGCAATGGTCTGAGCATCAATTTCTTGGGCCTTTTTAACTGACTGTAAGGAACGAAGTTTTTTATTCTCCTCTCTGAGATTATGGTTCTCCATGGCATACTTTGCAATTCGTGGGTGTTGTTCCATCTGTGGTAAGCAATATTTTATTCAACAATTCCAGACAATGCTATATCTATCCAGCTGTTACTCTACTACCTTTAACAAACATTAAACTGTAATGGAAGAGCAAAAGAGATGTTCCCTACAGTGGTTAAAACTGCTCAATTTCTTTTGGTTAATTTTCTTATTGCCTTGGATTCTACTCTCAAATCAAGACAGCGTGCTTACATCTTACATACTAACTCTTTTACTGATAATAAAGCTGCAGATACTTTTCTTGCTGCTCTTGATACCTTTTCCAGTTTCAGCTTTGAACTTCGGTTTTCTTAAGACTATTCTTGCACCCCATAGTAGTGTTTCTGTAGTCAAMAAAGGACTGTCAAAATGTACTCCTTTTCCCTACTTGTGCTTGGAGGAAGTTGTTTTTCAGGAATTTGCCTTCTCTCTCGAGCTCCTTTGCTCTTCAAAACTGCCTCACAAATGATATCACACCTACCAGATACCTGAATAATCCAAAGTGTTCTTTAAACAGCTCCAGGACCACATCACCCCTTATTGKTCCACCTGGCATCTGTGTTATTATCCTTCAGAAACTTGTTGCATTATTTGCATCCTGCTGTCTTTCCCTTTCAACTGATATAGAGCTTGAAGTATGCCATATGAATGAGGATTTGTGATTTGGAGACTTCCCTGAGTTGCTGAAAAGAGACTTGGTCCTCTGCCTAACCCAGATCAGGTGGCCTGTGGCAAGCTCCCATTACATCACCCTTACCAAACTCTCCTCTTACACAAACTCAAGCTCTAAACCCAGCCAATGTCCCTTCCCTAGGGAAGTTCCATGCATCTGAGATGCTTTGATAATGGAACCCACCACCCATCCTTTTCTTTTCTGCCTGTCTTTCCTAAAAGCCTGTATGCACCCACCACAGGACTATATGAGCTATTCTCACAAACCAAAATTGTTCCAGAAAAGAAAAACCAAAGACTTTACCTGTTCYCTGAGTATCCGCACTTCCTCCCTCAAGTCACTGAGGAGATCATCTTGCTCTTTTGGCAATAAAATTCCACCAGACTCTTTATGTAATCTCTCCAAGCGCACAATATGGTCTTCCCGGAATTTAACTATCATTTTATTGGACTGAACAAATTTYTCCTTCTTGGCACA
Source organism: Malurus melanocephalus (assembly GCF_030028575.1). Lineage (NCBI taxonomy): Eukaryota > Metazoa > Chordata > Aves > Passeriformes > Maluridae > Malurus > Malurus melanocephalus. The sequence goes on along the minus strand of NW_026623315.1, from coordinate 311,684 downwards.
CAGTTCTTCCAGCTGAGCAACTTTTTCTAATAAATTCTTAGAAAGTACATATACAGATTARTGAATTTTTAAGGTGCACATCTTACATACATGTGCATAGGCAGACCAATCATGCAAAAAACTCATTTAACAGTAATTTTGTGAATATACAAGATATCATTCGCAGTGGATTTGTAGAGAGAATAGCTCTATCAAGAATCCAAATTACACAACATATTACAAAAATTGTATTTAGAAACTCCAATATGATCTGGCAGACTAACTATTCAGTTAAACCCCTCAGATGCACACTATGAGAGTTCCTGTTCCAATTAATTTTCTTTAGAAAAAAATCAAAATCCATTTTGGCTGTTTCATACTATGCCATGACCAAAGAACAATAAAATGAGAATGACTATGAGGTTTGTCTCAAAAAGCCCACTGTTGATCCAAACACTTAAAAACACACTCAATTTTGAGTAAAACAGAAGCTTGTTGTTCTGTTCAATTTTTTCAAATTAKAAAACCCCAATAAAAACCCTACCCCCTAAAATTAAACATACTATGAAAATTATCCTAAGGCTTGTTGGAATTTGAAAGACAGCATAGAAGCATAGAACTATTTTGGTTGGAAAAGACTTTTATGATCYTWGAGTCCARCCATTAATCCAGCACTGCCAAGTCCACTACTAAACCATGTCTTTAAGCACCACATCAACTTATCTTTAAAATATATTCAGGGATAGCTACTCAACCACTTCCCTGGRCAGCCTGTTCCAATGCATGACAACATTTTTCAGTGAAGAGTTTTTCCCCAATATCCAGACTTTTGTGCCTAARTGGTRYAGCAGAACACTGACCATTTCCCYTTGAATTATGSGGGTTTCATTCTGCTCTCCATTCCTATCTTACAGCTCAGGGRGCTGGGTACTTTGAGAACAAYTGTTCTTAYTCTMYTAAAGACTAAGGCAAAAGCAGCATAAAATACCTCAGCCTTTTCCTCATCCTTTGTCACTRTGTTCCCCYGCATCCAATTAAGGCTGGAGTTTCCCTTTAGCCCTCCTTTTGCTGYTAATGTATTTAYAGAAACATTTCATGACAGGGGAAAGATTAAGTTTGATTTAGGCTTTGGCTCTGCTAGTTTTCCTGTAGTCCTCCTGAACACTRTGGATTTTATCTTAAATGTCATTTGACTAAGTTGCCTTGTTACCAAACCTTGTTATCTTTGGACAGAGAACTTTTATTCAAAACCAAGGAAAACCATTAAGAGAGTCAGTTTCAATATGCTCGTGGTCTCTCACCAGAAAGTGTACTGAATGCACTTAGAAATACCAGTGCTTTCTTACCTTCTTTTCACCTTCTGATTTCTCCCAAAACAACATCGCTTCAAGAAAGTTGTTCATGTAATTTATGTTGTTCTTCCCGTTTTCAACAGYGTCTGTAGGGGAAGTCAAAGCAACAAATGCCATATTTATTAAAATACCACTTATCTAGGTTTTTCTATGTATATAACATGACAATTGTGTAAAGAAAATTTAAATAAATTCTTTGAACAGTGTAATTCTTCCACAAAGAACATTTGCCAAACCCAGACCACACTGTTTGGACAGTAATTCCCAGTCACCTGCAAGTGGTGATAAAGAACAGAGCTGACATACATAATTGTATAATTAACAAAGTTGTTCAAGCATTAAATGGCCTTGCAATGAACTTTTATTAAAATAAAAGAATCAGTCTGTTCAGCTAAGCRTATCTATAAAATGCAAAATCCCTCTGAAATTAATTTGATAACACTAAGCCATTATTAGCATTATTAGTACAGTTTGTACATATTAAAAGTGGACCAACAGGTTTATGAGAAGGAAATTTAGGAAAATAAGCTTGAATTATGTGGACAATTAGTGGCTTAATCTGGAAGGAAAGCATCCACACAAGGGATTAAAAGGGTTTAATAATCCACTTAGAAATTAATTCAAAAAAGCTTTTCTGAATATTCTAACACAGACAAGTCTACTTATTTATGGAATACTAATCACCATAGTATCTAGGAGCATGATAACTACATTATTGTAATTTAATATATTTTAAAATGCCATCATGTTTCTGAAGTAGCTAGAAAGCACACTTTATATTTGTGTGATTGAGTGTTACAAATATAATTTAACTGCACAGAAGAAACACAGCTCTGATCTATTGGGTTCTGCTCAAAACTCCTTCTCATTTTTTAAGCATTATCACTTGTTTTCCCTCTGAACTCTGTCATGGGTCTAAACATTGAGCCCTCTGTCAATATTCATATATTTATGAACCATCATTCAGTGTCCTGCTGCATCACTGATTTGTTTTCACTGGTTAAACATGTATRCTAACAGAGAAGTACTTTTTCCTTAGGAAAACTCAACCCTAGGTGCTTTATATTAGACAAGGCTTCCTAACTGCTGYAGTAACTTCTCTTGCTGTATCTTCTATTTCTTGGCAAGGTCGGGAAAGAGTTGACTCAGGAAAACAGTCAGAGTTACAAGACAAAGTTTACCACCTTGCAATCAAACATTATCAAGTAGCACATTTCAGTGAGAAACATACATACTAGGAAGCTCTGCTGGGATTTGTATTGCAGATAAAATGGCTTAGTGCAAAGCTTRTGGAAGATTACCCAAAAACTCTATTTCCAACCTACATTGAAATCAAACTTTTATTGAAAGTAAGCATCCTYCTTAGGTTCTTCTGGAAGAGGCAAAAAATGGAAGAGGGAAAAAAATAATCCAGTCTTGAGCTTAAAAAGAATGCAATATTATTAGTTTCTTTGTGCCTTCCCTCTGACCTAAATGTACAAGGAATCACAGGCAAGCTTTTGGTTACTGAAAGGATTGGCAGCATATCTCCGAGGAAGTGGAGGAATATCTAAGTATCATATAATAAAACCATGGTCCAGTACCCAAACTTATGAGGAAGAAAATAAAACCACATTAACAATTTCTTCAAGGTATCAGGTAAAAGTATTGGAAATGGCATCCATAAGGCAAATGTGACCCCAGTAGCTTAGTTCCTACAAAAATATTAATTTTTCAGACTTRATGAAGGCCCCCAACATTCTATGCTACAGAAGCAGCAAATTCCCTCTCCTCCACCTCCAACTCTTACCTTGGGATACAGAAATACTGCACACAGATGGCACTGAATTAAGTTGAGCAAGCTGTTCTTTCAACTTCTTGACCTCCGCTTGCAGCTGGCTCACATTTCCTTGCGTGTCTTCATTTACTACAGCCTTTCATAAATATGAAAAGATTAATAAAAAGTATGAATAAAAATCTTACATGATAAGAGAAAACTCAAAGAATGCAAACCAGTAAAACTATGGAGAACTCTTTCCATCTTAGGAAAGGAAGAACTCACAGGAAAAGTAGAGCTCCATTTACTGAGAAATAGCAAGTTGCACTTCAGATGGAATTACAGGTTAAGAAATGTAAYGTTTTATGCAGAATTTTGTCTGGAGCTTTTTCACCAACAGAGCAGTATACATCAGAGACAGTTTCAATTAAATGCCAGCATGCTTTTAAGAACCCACTCATGAGAAATTACATTTTGGGCACTAGCATTTATRTAGAACTAGTTAACAGAAATAGCATTGAATCAGAAATTTTTACAGCAATTTTATTCTTTAGWATAGATTTACTTTTTACTTTTCTAATAAAGTGCTCTGAAAAAAAGCAATGAATACATAATATTAACAGCCACTACTTAGTTCCCAGCTGTTGTCCTTTAATCCTAACCTAAAGCAAACAAACCCTTTTCAAAAATAATTTTTTGTAAAAAAAAAAAAAAGCAAATTTAGTATTTTCAAAAAAGATAAGTTAAACTAGTGAAAGCACAGTACTGCAGTGAAGCTACCTTGCTTGCAGATATGGAACTTAAATTATAAGAAGTTGTCTGTTGCTACAATAAAGACATTAAGTAACTCTCTTACCTTGTTTTTGATCAACTTAGCTCGCTGAGCRAAATTAAGAGTGGACAGTGTTTCACCAAAACACTTGGATCCTGGATGCACATTTGCAATTATGCAGGTTTTCGCATTACCACCAAGAGAATCCTATTTAAAAACATGGAAGTTAGTTTTATTTGCATGTTTTTGATGACAAAAGGAAGTAATCACCTAAAAGATACTGTATCATTTTGAAAAACTTGCAAAAATAATTTCATTTAACAAATACCCACTCTTGGTAAGTTTCTCAAATTTTATTTCAAATGTGGGTATTAAGGATGTGACTGTAAATAAAGCCTTTATTTAGGGTTTCAAAACCCTTAGTATGTTATTTAACAATTTGAGATACTTCTTTCACCTGAACAGCAGGAAGGGGAAATAATTTTAAACAACCACAAAAATAATGGTAATTAGCAGATTAGTGGTCACACTACTTTCAACATCATCCATTGATTGTTCCAACCTATCTTYCTTCTGGAGGCAACTGTCAAAACAAAATCACAAAACAACATACTCTTGACCAAGAATACAAAAGGATTATCTCCTTTTTACATGCATATCCTCAGGTATTTCCATGCTGTTAAACAAACAGCTCTCAAATCTCAGGAGAAGGCAKCAATTATACCTAAAGACCAAAAGTGTAGTACTGCAAAATAGTCCACAACCTTCGACAGCATTCTCTCTCTCTCTAGTAGTGAAGGTCATGTTTGTGGGCTTCTTTGTAGTAGAGACACCTCAAAAAAATAATCACTTAAAAGTAACAGCTGATACAGTTACAATCTTTGACTGCTTCTGTCTTTCTTTTMTCTTCATTTTGAAAAGAGCCTATATATAAGGGCTGAGGTAGGAGACTGTAAATTCATCTAACCCTTAACATCAGACCAACACTAAGCACACACAGGCTAATCCTGGAAACCCTGTCAATAGTTTAAACACATCCCTAAATATTACACTTTGATATATATTACTTCCCAAGTTATAAAGATGAAAATGTGCTCTTCCTTTTCATTAAAACTCCCAAAYATGTAGTAGGAACTTACAAGAATAAATAGATTTGCCTTCAGTTAACAGCAATATATTGATGAGAAGTCTGTTTGGGTTAAAAAAAAAACTTTTCAAGATTTCTTCCACTTGCCCAATACTGAAATAACTTTCATATACTTGAATCAGCTTTTTATAGTAAAAACCCCCACCAAGTATTTTTTTCCTACATCTCAAAAAGCAGATAATATCCAGAGGATATATATTACCCGTAGCAGAAAAGTGAGCTTGGAATCCCGGTAGCAAATGTGTCTCTGTTTGCCATTGCCCACATCAACAAGTGCTGTGATTACTTGGCCCAGGCAGCTTAGTGACCGATTTATGTTACCTGCTTCCTAAAAATGAGGAGGGAACAAGAATGAATGGATTTGGTGGACGGAAAAGGGCACTGCATYTAAAAGGAGAAAGATGCCAGAGGTTACAGAACTAACCTTTAACCTCAGTCCTTCTGTATGGGTGTCTTTTTGTCTCTCAGATCCTGCCAAGTCTACCAGGTTGAGCAGGGAAGACCGAATGTTAACAACCTCATTGTTTTTCTCCATGGATTCCACTGTGATAGTGAAAACTGCATGTGATCTGGAGGATTCTCTGTTCATTGAGGTCGATGCTACACGACGGTTTCTCCAGCCYGTAGTTAATACCTAAGCATGAAAAWGACATCACAATTTCAAGTATCTCAGGCTGTACTTTAAAAGCARGTGACATAAACAGCAGTAGACACAATTCCATCCTTTTAAAAATCTCAAGGACAAGGACTTTTTTTTTTTACTGTTTTTCAATAGAAGTATTTTCAAAGTGAAAAATGCATAGTTACAGTCAAGCTTAGTAGCAGAAATAGTTGTAATATTCACTTATTTTCTCCAAAAGTGCCATTGCTGTTTGAAAGCAGAACATATCCCACACTGGTGTACGTTAGCAGTACACAAAAAAAACCAAAGCAAACCAACCAAAACCCAAACAAAATAAACACTCCAAAACAAACAAACAAAAAACCAAAACCAATTTAAAGTCACACAAGTACTATGTGTATGCAAACCAATTATGAAGAAAGAATTGTGGAACACATGCTGCCCACTTAGCAGGAAATGCAGTTATGTAGTTTTCTGTTGCGATTTCAGAGATGTGTAGGGCAAGCATTAGGGAAGGATTACGGTCATTGCCAATCATATACTCCAAACTCCAGAGCTTTTAAAATTTCTTAAAGGTGTGGGATAGTGAGGAAATAGATAGTAATTGCTTTAAACTAGCCTTTTTTTACAGAGTGTTTTGGAGTATGGAGATAGGGGGAGAAGGCATCACAGATACAAAAAACAGGCAAAAAATGTGCTTTAATCAAAGAGGAATATTTACCAAATAAGCATCAAGATGAATAGTCTAAATATTAAAAAGTGCCAAAAAATACCTGGTATGCTTCAGCAGCAGATGACAACACCTGTTCAACAGCACCATCAACAAAGACTCCCTTCTTGATGTGTTCTCTGAGAAAGAGTCCAGCTGAAGCAGAATCTAGCAAGTCAAATATCTGCTCATTGTAGATYTCAATAAATGAGCATTTGCAGAGAAAACTCTTTCCACTGCCAGCCTGAAAAGCAGAGTAATTTACACTATAAACAGATTGGTTTTATTAAGTCTGGCATTGTATGGCAGCAAGTCACTTTTCACAAGTATCTAAAGCTCCTAGTTTGCATATACATCCTGCATACTATACATTTCTGATGCCCAGGTGACAACCAACATCCAGAAACCTAGATGCATTTTTAGACTCAAAATATAAGCACACTTGTGTCTGAAGAAACTGCACCATAATTTGTTAGAGTACTAGATGCAAGCATTTTTCATTAATAAATTTGATGCAAGATGGCAATAATCTTGGTAACTTAATGGCTGCACACCCAATTTACCATCCTCAGCTGATTTTTATTGTGAGACATTACTTTCACTGCAATAGTAAGTATAAAATAAATGTACCTTTTCCTTTTCCCGCTCAATTAGAAAAAATAAGTATTCAAAGCTCCGTGGAATTACACCTCTCAGACTGTGAGTGAAATTATCAGAATCAGATGGTCCTAAAGAGATTTTTAAATTTAAAATAAAAAAACTAATTAGTACTACTCAAGAGTAGTGGTGGACATAGGAATACATCTCAAGATGAAAAAGAATTAAGAAACTGCTGTAAGATTAATCTCTCTCATGCACTTACCCATCATAGTAAAGGTTTTTCCTGACCCAGTCTGGCCACTAACAAAAAGAAATAAAATAGTAAGATAAAACTTTGTTTTGGCTCTGAATTTTTTATTAATCTATATATTTTAAKCAGAAGTTAAAGCTGAAAACAAAGAAATTCTTCTAAACTAAAGATAAGGAGAAGAAGCAAACTGAGAAATCAGCCAGCCAAAACGATATAAAAATAGAACAGCAAATTATACCGAGAAATTCCATTAAATAAATCACCTTTTGTCTGCCCTATCACCCACCATTTTCTTCCTTATTTCTGTTGGAAAGGGAAGTTGGCATTAAAAGGAAGACTTTCTAATATATACATAAGACTAATTTTTGGATCAATCTTTTGAGWTTTATGTCATTCAGTAGTGTACATAAGGGTATATTTGACTTAAWTTTTTTTTTCTTTCAGAGCTTTTTATAATGTAGTTATTAATCAAGCTAGAGAAACTTCAGGGCAATTTAATTTAATTTTTCTACATTTGTATATTTTAACAAATAATAAGGGCTCCATAATTTTGCAAAAGCTGTGCTACATAAAAAAAAAACAGTAAGGCGTAGATTAGATGAGCCCTTTAAGTCAGCATTTTCTGACCAAAGTGCTTCCTCAGTTTTCAAAATGAAAAAAATATTGAGGTAATATAATTATATTCATACTACTAGCCATGGATATGTTTCTACCTTGAAAATATTCTAAAGTTAAAATTATCATTCATGCATTTTCCCACAGGCAGCCAAGAGTGACTGAAGAGTTGAGCTGGCCAAATATGAAGATAAAGCATTTTTCTTACCCTTTGACTATGGACATACAGAAAACTACTAGCTTTCTCTTCAACAGTACAGTGAAACTCCTACTATTTAAACAAATAATAGTAAGATTGAAATGAGTTTATATCCATATTATTAGTCTTAAGTGTTTAAATCATAACACCTACAAATAGATTCCTCCAAAAGAGAAACAAGTACCATCCAGTGTTGCAAGAACACTGCTTATACTCTGCTACAGTAAGGAATCACTTTTAAAGTTTACTGTTCATTAGGCATGCTCCTGACTCTTAAAACCAGAACTACTCATTAGCACAACCTCCTTAAGTGTTGCYATTGCTATGAAATGACTGTAATTGCTATGAAATTACTTACTATGCAAAGATGGTTCCATTGTAGCCATTCATACAAGATTCAACAATGTTTTTAGCCACACTTGAGAACACAGACTCCTGGGGACAAGGGAAAAAGAAGGCACTTGGCAMCACCTGTTTAAGTATCTTTTACATCAGTGTCACTTATGCTATAAGTTTATAATGTATATAATACATGCATTCCTTAAGGTTAGACATGTACCATGACCACTGGAATTCTCACAGCGAAGCAAGTCTTTGTCTTTGACATAAATCACTCTCTCTGAAAAAACTGTATTCTTTGGATAAACCCAAACACAAATAATAAAATCCAGCATCAAAGTAACAGTTTCAAATAGATATAATTAATTTTGATTCAGTGGTTTTGATTATGTTATGCAATTTATACCATCTGAAGGTCAGATGCCTGTAACACTTAAAAAATCTAATTAGCTTTCAACAATTGCCACTGCACAATAGCACATTGAACAGACTAGCACAGTTTACTCTTACCTATTTTCACATTTGTCTCTTAGATTTACAAAAAGAGCCTAGCTACGAATAACAGCCTACAGCAGGAGAGRTTTTTGGGTGTTTTGTTTGTTGTTTATTTTTTTAAATAAATTAAATGGAATCAAAGCCTTAGCAGAATTAAAATTATGCTCAGAATGTCAAACACATTATTATAGAAATTAAATTGAAGGATTTTCTTTCCAGTATTACTTGCCCCAGATGAGCAGTGCATCCATTTAAAAGGCAAAAGTATAAGAAGGAAATATAGTAAATATAGTTCTTTAAATACAAAAGTGCAGGGCCAGGAGTTGATGATCCTTGTAAGCCCATTCAACTCTGTGAAATTACATTGTAATATCAGCTACTGACTGCCAGTTATTTTTGTATGTTTGTGTCAACAGGCAGATTTATTTTCTGTCTATGGTGTTACCATAATGTTTACAAACAAAAACTTCAATTTCAAGTCAAACTCCAATTAAAGAAACAGCTAAAAATATTACATGATAACTACTGGAGAGCAAAATTTCATGCAGCATTTCTGTACTATAACTATGCATTTCCAATCTAACCACTGCAAAAAGTTAGACCTAAGTCACTCTATCTTTAGAAAGGCTTAGCATAGTAGTTGCCAAAACTTGGGCAAAAATTGCAGTAGTTATGAGATTCTAAAGTGATTACCTGAGTTGTGTCCATATTTGCAACATAATCAAAAGTGAAGATCTTTGGCTCAGGCTTGGAATGCAGGCGGATGGTATTTGATGAAAGAACAGATAAACACAGGCCTTGGTCTCCATCAGTTAATGCAATTCTGTCTGAAGGGGGACGTACCCTCACAAAAACTTTGATAGCATCACCTTCAACACTAAATAAATATTTATGCATTAGATTACTCCAATATGGATCTATCAGCTGTCTGATAAAATTAAATGACAACTATCAGTTTAAGCATGTGAAGTCTTACAGTTTGTCCTGAAATCATGCTACTTGTAGATGAACACCAGTTCGCTACAAGAGTTGTTAAAGGTAAAAATGTGRCAGATTAAAAAAACAACATGCAGTTATATGTCAGTATAACTTTAGCTCTAAAAGAACACATTGCACAGTAAACTTGAAATGCCCTTCTTACTACTCAAGGTTTTAATAGACAAAGGGAGCAGATAATGCCACAGTCCACCAAAAAAGTTGTTAGCATTTTTCTTTGTTGCTTATGAAAAGGGAAATAAGAATCAATTCTTTACCAATGAATCAAATAAAGCATAGCATGGGCCTGTATCTAAAACAACCATAACCTATTTCATCACATTTATCAGTGGCTAAATTTAGCTTTAATRATTAACTGTACATGATTTATATTAAGGCTCTGAAAAGTTCTGCCATAAATACCAAAATACCCATAAAATACTAGAGAATTAAATCCTTACATGAAGCTGTAGCAAACTTGGATTTACTTTACTGCATCGTTTCCCAAAAGACAGTTAAAGCAGCAGTGTGTTATAACTGCTCTTTTTACTTTTGGTATGTAAAAGAAAGGAAGACAACAGTTTTAAAAGTGGAGAAGGGTCTTCATGAATGAAATGAGTAGTGACAGAGGAAAGGACTAACACAAGCAGCAGCTGAGACAGGGAAGATGTTATACTGGATTTAAGACACACCAAATTAATTTGCCAAATGTGCTTTCATTGTATAACAGTACTCTGAGTTGTGGCATAGTTTACACTCAGAGGAGGGCTTTTTGGTTTTTGTTTTAGTTTAGGGCTTCCTCACAGAATTTAATTTCCTAGTGGAATATTTCTTCAGATAAAATCTGCAGTCCAGCTGCAGAATTAGTARACAAATGAGACTTCATTGCATGGCAGCATTCCAAGAGGAAACCAGCATGTCAGTCTAACTGTTTCATTATGAGAACTTTTCTTTTAAACTTATAAGGATGTCAGGAGAGAAAGGTAGCAATSTTAGGCAGGAAAAGATTGAAAGAAAAAAAAATTATAAAATTATCTCACAAAGTTATGCTAGGTTTCTTTGCACTTTTTGTGCAATATGATTATTCATATATGGGAACTGGCCAGTGATACTTTACCCAGGTGAGTTCAACAAAGGTATTGAAGAGTCACGCAAATCTCCTATAAAAGGGACACACAAAAATGAAACAAAATAAAATTACTGCTAAAAAAACCCCACTTAAATAGAAAATACTGTAAGCAGTACAGAAGGAAATAAATGGAGAGCCTTATAAAGATCCATTTTGTGCATGAACCAGAACTGCACAAAAATATTTTGTAATTGTCTTCCTTTGGCAGAAAGATTTCAGTTTGTTACAGAGGTGGAAAAAGCTAGTCCAGTAATGTGAGCACACTTGTCAATGTGTGTGCAATGAGTAGGCTCTTAAGTTAAAGTATTTAAGGTTTTGCAAATGTGTCASAGAATTAGAGACAAATGTTGATGGTATTATACATTCCATTATATTTTTAAAATTGTAAACTTAACACAGATAAACTATTACAGCACAGCTTAGCTTTCCTGATGTGACTGCAAAACCTCAATATCCTAAACCAGCACAACAGAGTAGCTGTATAACTTTCACTTCCGTGAAGTAATATTGATMACCCTGTAATGGATAAAGCTGTCCTGTAGATATCTGGAGCACAGCTTTTATGAGGAGCAGCTGARGGAGCTGGGCTTGTTTATCCTGGAGAAAAGGAGGCTCTRGGRAGACCTTATYCTACAAATGCCTGGATGGAAGTTGTAGTCAGGCTGGGGTTGGACTCTTCTTCCAGGTGACAGGACAAGAGGACATAGCCTCAAGCTGTGCCAGGGGAGGTTCAGGTTGGACATGAGGAGGAATGTCTTCACTGAAAGGATGATGAGACTTTGGAATGGGCTGCCCAGGGAGATGTTGGAGTCACCATGCTTGGAGGTGTTTGGAGTGGCATTCACTGCCATGATCTTTGACAAGTTGTTGATCAGAAATAGGTTGGACTCCACAATCTCAGAAGTCTTGCCCAACTTCACTGATTCTGTGATATGAGCCTCATTTTGTACAGCTTCAGATTTCAAGGAGATGGCACATACTACCCCATAGGTAGGTAAGGTGACTTATTTTTAACTAGACAATAAATCTGGCATGAAAGTACATGACATAGTCAAAATATTAACTAAGTAACAAAATTGCATTTAGAAAATAAGCAAAATTACAATGAAAAATAATGCCTCAAAATTATCCCAATAATAAAGACTGTAAAATCCTTAAAGGCACACAGGTTTTATTTTAGGAAGATTGTCTTTAAAAAAAGAATGAACAAGGATGTACAAAGGCGCTAACCTTCTCTTTGACATTTATACTACCTAAATAATCTGCTGCTGTGTGAGCCTATACTTGCTTTGACTCACGCAACATCTGAGAAATGTTTTAGCTTCTCATTCAGTTATTTATTCTTCAATTGCACAAGTAATCAAGGAAAGGAGTGCATTTTAAAAATTGAAATCAGACMGATAGGTACTTGCACAGTCTGGGGAATGGCCTGAAGTTGTGTCGGGGAGGTTTAAGTTGGATATTAGAAAAAAGTTTTTCACCCAGAGGGTGGTCGGGCACCGGAACAGGAACCCCAGGGAAGTGGTCACAGCACCGAGCCTGACAGAGTTCAAGAAGCGTTTAGACAATGCTCTTGGGCACATGGTGTGACTCTTGGGGACAGTGCTGTGTAGGGCCGGGAGCTGGACTCAATGATGCTTGTGGGTCCGTTCGGACTCAGCATATTTTGCGCTTCTGAGAAGGGGCCGACTCTCCGGTACCGCGACAGCACGGTGGGGCAGTGCTGTGTCCCGCGGGCAYCGCAGGGCAGAACCCCCGGGGCATCGTCCCCCCCGGGACACTGAGCCCTCCCAGCACAGTCGCTCCTGGCCCCGTCGCTTCTCACACGCGAGTGATGCCCCGCCGTGGGCCGGCTGCCCCGGTAAAGCCGCCCCTCGGTCCCCGAGCCGCCGCAGTCCACCCCTGCTCCCCAAAACAGCAGGCGCATCCTTGAGTCCCTTCCCGGCCAGCCCCGCTCACCTCTCACGCCGGGCGCCATGGTCACACCGGCCCCAGCRAATCCCGCCCGCCCGCCGCTCCAAAATGGCGGCGCCTTTGAATTTGGCGCTCAGCGCTGCAGCCCCGCCCCTTGCCCGCGGCCGGCGGGAGCGCCGCCATTTCCCTCCGCGCCCTCTTCGCTCGCCATTGGCCCAGAGCGGCCCCGTCCCCCGGTTCCTCCSGGGRARGGRRGGRRGGAGGAGGGAAGGTTCCTCCGGGGCGTTCCGGAAGGGAGGTGCGCCTTGGTCGCCTTGGTCCCGGAAGCGCGCACGGTGAGGGGCGTGCGGGCGGCGGCCATGAGCAAGAGGAACCAGGTCTCCTACGTGCGGCCGGCCGAGCCCGCCTTCCTCAGCCGCTTCAAGCGGCAGGTCGGGTATCGGGAGGGCCCCACGGTGGACACCAAGGTAACGCCCCGGCCCCGGGGGTGGGAACGGACAGCGCCCGCTTCATGGCGCTTCCCGAGCCTTGATGCCCGCCCATCTGCGCCCCCGTCCTTTTCCCGTTGCGGGCGGTGGGGAAAAACTCCAGGGTTTTGCAGTGTAAGGAGGAGCCGTAGTTACCCGCTTGCAACTGACTGAAATCGCGTGTGTAACTTATTTTTGCTTCTCTGTTGSCGGATCCAGCGAACAGCGCCAAGTCGCAGTGCCCCTTGCCCGCGGCTGCTGTGGTGGCCTTGCGCAGCAGCCGCTTCAGCCCCTCAGTGCGGGGATGTGCCAGGTTGAGCTGGCCTGTAAAAGACCCAGGCGGGAGGGAGGCGATGTTTTAAAAATAAAAGAAATTATTGGAAAAGAATTGACATGGGTTCGAACTGAAAGAGAGTAAATTTAGGTTACATACGTGGAAAACAATTCTTCGCTSTGAGGGTGGTGRGACAGGTTGCCCAGGGAAATTGTGGCTGCCCCATYCCTAGAACWGTTMAAGGCCAGGCTCTSAGTAACTTGGTCTAGTGGATGTATCCCYRCCCACGGCAGGGSGTTTGGAGCTGGATGATCTTKAAGGTGCCTCACAACCCAAACCATCTTGCTGTAGGTCAGTGGTCACAAACTGTGTTATGATGGCCAGGAAAGCAGGACAGGGGCAATGGGGTCTGAGCAAACTTGTTAAAAGGCAGCCTTTCCTGAGACACGTTTTTTTCTGCCTCCGGTGTGCTGTTGGATATGTTCCCTCTAAGCAGGSTTTTACAGGGTATCTTAGGAAATGAGCCTATCATTACTGTGGTATAGCACATGTAAARCTGTTTCTTTTTGATGACTGAGAAAATTTAAAGTTAAGCTATGGTAGCACTGTACCGTTACATTGTTACCTAGTTGTACTTGAACAAATGTCTTGTGATCCCACCCTGATCTKTATGTTGCCAAAAATTAATCTGGTGAAAAAAGCTTCCTCTTCCCAGTGGCCCATTGTTATGGCCTGGATTTACACTTGTGCCCATGTGGATATAAAAGTTACCTGTGAAAATGCCTTTTATTACAAACAATGTATTGACTTTCACCACTGGCTCAATTTGCCTGTGCTGCCTCTTAAAGTTCAATTCAAATCTGTGGTGGATCTTGACCTACAGAAGCCAGTACCGCCTGACCTCTCCAGAGTGGTCAGAAAAGTAATAGTCACAATGATTCATTAAAAAAAAACAAAAAAAAACCAAAAAAACCAAACCACTTCACAAGCTGGAATTTCAGATAAATGGTGAAATGGTGGCCTTTAATCTAGTACAAACTATTTCACTTCACAAGAAAGACTGCATTTTGTCTATCTCTTGGTAAATTGAGTAGATGTAATGCTGTCTGTACTTTTACTTACAAAATGAAGTTTTCAGTTCCTCTAATATTGCCAAACTTCAGGTTGCTGCACTGAGGTTCACATGCCAGAAGGTTTATTTTGTGAATAAAATGATCCCAAATGATTCTCCTGTCTCAGAAMACAAGTTTGAGAGATTGGAAACAGAAGCACTATCTTCCTTGCACTAACTTCCTTGTGTCAGTGCTGCTTGTAGTGATTTGTTTAGGCAGKTTTAATAACCCAGCCATCATGGACCCACATTTCCCTTTGTGCTCTTTTGAGTACAGCTTAGACAGTTCAAATTTGAAACCACGCATTTAAATCTTTTCATAGTGTTGCATGGCAGACAGTGCTTGTACAGTCAAGACAGTGAACAGAATTAATTTCTTGCATTCCAAGTTCCTGCTGTTCTGGTCTCTAATTGAAGGAGCCCATACTCTGATGCTGTTTCTTTCCATGGGAAGCCATGTCTCAGTGACAGAATTGGAATGTCCTTTGGACAAYGTGTGTTGGGAGGGCCCAGCACTGGCAGCTGTGCCAAGTGTCCTCACTAACCCTTCTGCAAAAGTGAARCCAAAGGGAACTGGCCCACAACTGGAGTGATGATCAGAATGGCTTTTATTTCTCTCTTGTCCAGAGGGAGCAGCTTCCCCTTGCGGATGATGACAGTGACAACGGCAGTGACAGGGAAGATGAGCAGCCTCAAGTGGTGACACTGAAAAAAGGGGACTTGACGGCCGAAGAAGCAATGAAAATTAAACAGCAAATCAAAGAGGCCTTAAAGTCGAACGAATCAGGTAAATTTTAGACTACTGATTTCTTGCTTTGTGTAGTCAAAGAGATAATCCATAAAAAGGAGCCTGATATTTGCTCAGTTTTCTACCTTTCACTACTATCTTTGATTAATTCTGAATTTTTCACTTGTGGTTCCTWATCTCAAGTCATTAAGTACATATTAAGACTGTCTGGCTTTTTATTATGATGCAGTTCTGTGCCTCTTGATTGTGCACCATCCTTCCTCCGAATACCACCTTAAATTATTTTTTTTTTTAATGTAATGGCATGTCATTATCCCAGTGCAGTCTTTTGACATCACATATGATATTTTTGAACTCRATAACTAGTTCAGCCAAATGTGACAATGGGGTGGATGTTTTAAAGGTAACTATATGCGTCCATGGAAGAGAATGTTAGGGCTGTGCTTCAGTGGAAAGAGTGGCACATGTGGCTTGGGAACATGCTCCCTTAGCATGACACTCATGTTCACTCACATGATTGGATCTTGTATTTACTTGCTTAAAATCAACCCCAGTATGTGTTGTGACTTGCAAATACACAAGCAAAGGTAAACAGATGATAGAATAGTGCCAAAAACTAGCAAGGTACAGAAAWAAATGTTTCTTCTCTACAAAGAATTAGATAGAATGGAAAGATGGAAGTGGTGTGGGAAGGGCTGCTGCAGTTTGACAATAACAATGTGAAACTACAGCTGATGGATTCAGTTATGTTAAGAATTTCTCAGTATTCATCATTCAGATGTGATTGACATAAGTACTTAGAGCGTCCAGAAACTTCAATCATGTGTGAGGAAATGTAGCTTTATCTTTTGCTGACAGAAGACTTGACAGATAGAATGTAGTGTAGCTACTATTATCTCTACTGGAAATGTCTTGACAATTAGAAATACAGGACTGGAGTCTCACAAGTACAAAATGGAAAGGTGAATCATAGAAACTGGACATCTTCTGTGGTTAGCCATTATGGATATTTACAAAAGCTGCCAATTGAATTTAGAGCACATTGTGAGGCCTAGTACATTGTTGCTTTGAACGGCCAGTTTTTAATAATGACACGGACACGGTTAAGGGAATAAAAGGGTTTTACCTCGGTATTTGGGATCCCAGGTGCACAACTTGATGGCAGAATGCACACCCATGTACAGCACGGATACAAGTTTTATAGATTTCAGGAATTAGCATATCTATCTAGGATTCCCCAATAAGAAACTTAACAAATGCAGTAATGTCCCCCTATTCTAATGAATCCCCCCCCCAGATAAGGCCAGATCCCAGTTTACACAAGATGTTCCAGAGAGAAGGCTTCACCCAAGGCTGGAGCCTCAGGTTTAAGGTAGAACAGGGCACACTGACTCTTTCCTGAGGATGTTTGGTCTCTCTGCCCAGCAGAACTCCTAAACTAAGCTGGAATTTCAGGCACAGGAATTTGCAAATATGTGGGCTAAGTGGTACAGGGGAATGCGTAGAGGGTACARCAAGCRTAAAAAGGAAAAGCAAAAATTATCAGGCATCAACATGGCTATGAATATTCTTCTCTCTTTGTTTGCCATTTRGATTTGAAAATTCAATTTGTGCTGTCTCTGTGTAGATGTATGTGTTAAAATTTCAATGGTATAAATGGAGAAACCAATAACAATAGTGGTASAAAATAACTTGAGAATCTTACATTTTTTGAGAAGCAGATTGATGCGAAATCTTAATTTTTAATAATGTRGGTTAGCTTGAAACTAAATAAAAATGTGTCCTATTTGTTTGTGCAGGTAGGTGTGTATTTGCTAGGTCTAAGCAAGTACAGGACTAGGGCTGTGTTTATATGACTTGAGCTCCTCCGAGAATATATGTTCAGCTTTGGGCTTACTTCCTGGTGTCTTGGTATTGAAGTGTAATGCACATAAATGCTTAGTGTTGCAGTTTCTAAAGTCATCAAAAATTTTCTTTTCATCCTCCTAGTATTGGGAGAAGTTTCAACTTATTGGAAAGAAATGTCAACGTTCTTTCTGAGTATTGGCTTCCTTTTCATGTAAACAACTTGAACTTTGAATGATCACAGTAGGAGGAARAATGATTTTGTAAGGCTGGGCAAAAAGAAGTAGTTGTCCATGACACTCTATTGAGGTGGAGTCCATGCTGTGAAAAAAGTCCAAAAGAGCTACCAAGCTGAATACACAGTGTGAAATGGAAGTGTGTTTGAATAGAGTGACTGAACTTATTTGGTGGAAAAAGACATTCCTAAGACATAATTGTATGTAGTGAGGGTGGCAGTATTGAGTCCCTGTAGGCCTTTGTCACCTCTGCTTATTACCCCTTCAGCCTTTCAGTAATAACTTGAATTTGGAGGAGAAAATCCACAGAAGTAGGCAGCAGGAGTGTTGGGGACTGCTGCCCTCTGTTCTACATTATTGTGTTACTATTCATTCATCTGCCTTTGCAGTTAATATGAGGTCTTCGTGTCCTTTTCCTTTTTATGGCTTATGGGAATAAACAGGGGAAGTGCTACTGTGTTCCTCTGCCATGGAGAGAACYCAGTGTGATATTTTCAGTGAAGGAAGGTGTGTGTGTGACTATGCTGCAGCTTGCTGAAGTGAAGGCTTTTTTGCATATTGGGCCATTTTTACACTCTCAGTCTGACCTCTAGATTTAAATCCTGATTTCTAGTCTGAGGCAGGTATTTAGGTAAGTGGTTACTTCCAGTTTAATGAAGAGAGTTTTGAGTAACATGTKATTTTCTTTTATTTTTTTGGCTGTCAATTCTGAAAATGGGAAGTATAAAGAAAGTTTGGTGCTGCATGACTTGACTGCATTTCACGTTGCTTTGATTTTTATCCCAGACTTGAAAGTCAAATTAATTTAATGGCTACTAGACCATAATATATAGTCCCAAATCAGATCATTAGTGACATTACATGAAGCTGAAAAGGTAATAGGGAAGTAAATTTACCAACTGATAATCTTCCTTTCCAGCATGCATCAATGCTAAGGCACTTTGATAGATCATAAGAAATGTGCTACTGACTATCTGTTGTGAACACRAACGGTTTTTCAAAACACAGAAAGTACTCAGTTTTGAGATTCTGCCCTCTCCTCTTTCATATCTGTAGCAGTTGTCTTCATTTGAAGGACCTTGTCTTCAGGCTTTGGATTGGGATATTATTCTAGAATTTTCTGTATCTCGTTTACATCCTTTGTTTTTTTTGTATAACCATTTCGATATGGCTACAGTTCTTGGTGCTTTTTGGGTTTTGTTTGTTTGGTTTGGTTTGTTTGGTTTGAGTTGTTTGTTTGATTTTTGTTTTGGTTTTGTTTGGTTTAGGTTTTAAATTGTAGACACCAGATGTTCTCATGACTTGCATTTTCTTTTCTGGATGAACAACACTTTTGCATTAATTTTGTMAAACCAGCTGATAAATGTCCTAGCTTCACTTACTTACTTCCTAAGGCAGAACAAATCCTAGTGAAGCTTTTTTGTTGGCTTTTGCAAGCAGAGTCATAGAGATTTGTTTTATTTAGGACCAAACTTTCTTAAATGAGAATACACTCTTCTATATTGAAATGTTTTTCTTCACGGAGCAGAGACTTAGAGGCTTTTTAAGAAGAAATGTTTTGTTTATCAACAGTGATTTTGCTTAATGTTTTATGCATAATTTTATAAATKGTTACTGTTGGTTCAGAGACAAAGAAAAATGGTCTTATGAAAAATTTAATTTGCACAAAAGAAAATATGTCAATTGCTGTAAGAGAGTTATCCCAACATTTGTTATAGTCTATGAAATGAGGGTTTTTTTCCTAGTGCTTTTCTAGTTCATTTGGCCTCTGGGACATTCTGACATATGGAGATGACCAAATTTGGCAAAAGGGGTTCTTTCTTGTTCAAAGCCTTATAATATTTATCTTGTTTCATTCTATATGCTGGGTTCTGGGAGAGGATGGGAGAGGGAAGAGACAAGGAGAGTACAGTCCATGATGTCTTGGCTGTTGGAGCTCTTTCTGATTAAGCACAGGCTGTTCTGATAGGGCAGCTGTTACATCAGATACATCTCACAGAGTTAATGCTGCTCTTCATCACATGAAAAAGCAGGAACCTAAATCAAAGCTAACTTTGCTGTACTTAGGTAAGGAAAACTTTCCYAAGTGTTCTCATAAACAATTGAGACTGACTACCGGAGCAAGACTGGCCTTATGTTTGTACCACCTGTGTGTCAAATTCCTAGAGTAAATGCTTTCAAGGCATGCATAGAGAATTGGTGGCTAGAAAGCAGTGGAAGGWGCATCTGAAATGGCTGACCTGAATTTCTAACCTTAGAAACCATTAAGAAATTTCCCAGGTTATTTTAGATTTTTTCCCAGCCTTCTGTCTTTGAATAGATGTATATGGTTTCCACTGTTCCTTCTGTTGTTCCACTAAACTGACAGTTTAGTGCCATTTGTGTTTCCTATCACTGACCCAGAAACTGCTGAAAAGTGATGCTGCTAACTACACAAATGAATACTAAATAAAAAGCCCTGTAAACTGAAGAGTGGTGTTTCTTTTTCAGACCCTCATTTCTGCTTTTGGAGGAGAAAAAGTAAAAAGTTATGTAAAGCATAACTTGAAATGAAAAGAAAAGAAGAAATTTCTGGCTTTGTGGCTTCTTAAATTGATGTCACTTGTAAAGTGAGTTTCAGCTCACATTCTGACTGTGCTTGTCTTGGTAAACCAGTATAAAAGTTTGTGATCTAGGTAAAAAGCAGTAATGACTAAGAACAGTGGGAATTTGAACTGCTAGTGTAGTTTTTGACCCATTTGTCAGAAGTGGATTTTATTATTTCTCCTGTAGTGCTTTTATGTATTTTGCTTTGTGTGTTTCAGTGTGCTTACCAGARATCCTGCTTTGCATAATTGTAGTACTAACAGAGTCTTTTACTGGGACTCTGTTTTTAAAGCTACCAACACTGAGATTGTTTCTTCAGTCTTTTTTTTTTTTGTTTGTTTTTGCATTGCATTATACAAGTCAGTTTTTTGGTAGGTCTTTGATGCAAACAAAAAAGATAGCTGACACACAAGAACCTGGTAAAATTACGGAGGATAAAGTGAAGTCATTTTACTAGCTGGAAAAGACAATCTTAACAACTCAACACAAATTTCTTGAACTGCTACAGCAAAATCTTTGAGAAAATGTAGTCTGTCCTCACTCTCTTCACACTTCGGTAAGGTAAGGCCAGGCCTACTGTGTTTCCTCCTCTGCTTCATTCTTTGTCAAGCACTGCTAACACACATTGCTCTCTGAAGCTGGCCTGGGCTTCCTGCAGAAGGGAATATCCTTGAGCATATAATGAAATTTTGACAGTGTTTAACAAGGCCAAGAGGTAAAATAATTTCCTTTGATGCAGAATGACCTGTGAATAGAATTGTGGTCTTGGAGGGCTGASTAGTCTGGGCTGACTAGTTGCCATTTTGGTGGAGTTTCTSAGCTTTGCTGTTTGTGCTTCTTGCTTATTAGATGTTTAAATTCATTTTGCAAAGGTGCTTACCAATTCCTCCATCTGTTTGGCAAAACAGAATAATTTAGTGGAGTTTGCAGTGTKCATAGCAGGACAGTTGTGAGTAAAATTAAAATTTCTGTCCTCTGTTTTTCCACGGGTTACAAATACATAGCTSTTTATCTGTTTGCTTTTGTGGGTATGCTTTGATTACATTTTTAGGGGTTAGGCTTTTAAATTTGCCACTCCAAGAAAATGTAGTAATCAAGTAATCAGTTTTTTAATGAGTGTCCAATAAGATTTGATTTTTTGCTCCTCATGCTTATGCAGTAGCTGATTGTCCCATTTCCACAGCTGTACGGATACTTTATACGTTGGCACTCCGACTGGCTCCAGTACATAGACAGCTGTGTCTACACATAAGGGAAGTTTTGCTTATAGATTTTTTTGGGGGGTTTTTTAAAGAATTTGGCTTGTATCATGCCTCAGATGTTGTTTAAATTTGAAGATCTGTGTTTCCAAATAATTGTGTATTCTGATTCATTAGGTGTGATATGTTTGCAGGAGTTCTGYTTTCCTCCTAATATTTACTGTAGGCACTTTCTTAACTTCTGTATCACATGTACTGCATCTAAACACCTAAGTTTTCCATGTAGAGTTCACAGTGGATCCATTGAGAAACATGCTTTTCATATCTACAGTTTATTATTGTTGGTAATCCTTTATAACTGTAATGCTTTTCTAATGCACCAAGACTGARATATTTTTTCCCCAAACCTGGTTAGTTATTTTCTGCATAGTGGTATTTCCTCATAAACTAGTGTAGACTCATACAAGTAATGAATTGTTTGCTTTGGGACCTCTAAAATCCATTGAGTCCCACTTACTAGCCTTGCACTGCTTTGTTGCCACTAAACCATGTCCCCAAGTGCCATGTGTTTTTTGGGCACTGCAAGGGTTGGTGTTTCTACTGCTTCCCTGGACAATTTATTCCAATGCCTTACCACTGTCTCAGTGAAGAATTTTTTTCCTGGTGTGCAATCTAAATTTCCTCATGCAGCCATTTCTTTTCCTATTGCATGTTACTTGTGCGAAGAGACTGATGCCCATCTCACTACAATCTACTTTTAGGTAGTTGCAGAGAGAAGGTCTCCCTTGAGCTCCTTTTCTCCAGACTGGACAATCCCAGGTCCCTCAGCTGCTCCTCAATAAGACTTGTGCTCCAGCTGGTCACCATATGCAAGGATTCATTCTGTGGAAGCCACCGACAGAATTGGTGCTTAGTTTTTCAAGCTAGATTTCTTCTTATAAAGGATCTCTGAAACTTGAGGAATTGTAGTGGAATTTCCTGCTGAAGTTGATGTCTTCATTTGTGCCACACAGCCCTTAAGACATCAGATTTATTTGTTTTATTGTTTTGAGCATGCACTGGAGAGGGTTTCAGCCAGTGCTATGTAGATAATGCTGAAATGTTAAGTCTTCTGCCACAGTGCTGATATACCAAGGAAAGAACTTGTGCTAAAGAGAAGTTATTTATTGGTTATAATTAAACAGTACATAATCTTGTCAAACACATTTTTGTTGAGTAATGAATTTCACAAAAGTAATTTAGGAAAAATAACTTGCACAGAACCTATGGCTCCTTAGCGTTCTGTCTCATATACATTACAAAAATTGCAAACTATTGCAGCATGAACCTTCGTGTCTGATTCATGACTTTACAATTACACTTTCTCTTCCAGAAATACTTCCATTATGCTGTTACTTATACAGTAGCTTTACCACTCTGCTTGATAATCATGGAAGGGACTTGTGTATTTGAGATTGCTGTCTGCTCCTCTGCATGTACTATAGCAAAATTAGTCAGGTGGAATACTTTTGGTGATTTTGCAGATACAAAGAAACCCTGAAACTTGCATCCATTATGGTAATTTAGGGGAGATTTATTACCCTGTGATGTTCTTCAGCCGTCTCAGCAAGACAGAATATATTAAGGAAAAACAGTTCTTTTTGTATATGTGCCATTTTGTTATTTAAAGAGATACCATAATTCTGAAATAAGTGCATTTGTTGCCATGAATTTTACAAATATTGAAGCGGTGTGAGAGGATCCTATGAAGTTGTCCTCTCCATTTTGTTAAGTGGATGTGAATAGAATGTGTAAGAAAAGCTCTACTGCTCACAGTCTCTTCTAAGTTAAAACTGGTTAATAAAACCCCTTTTCTAGCAGGAACTGCAGGAGGATTGTCTTCAAGGGCTGGCTGCCATGGAGCAGGTGTGTGTACAGGAAGGATGTTCATTGATGCAGAGTTTATGGCCAAAAAGTACRTTTTAATGGTGTATTCTCTCAGAAGTCTCACTGATCTTGGTTCAAGATCATGGTGGTTCAAGATAATAGCGAAGGTCTGTACTTGTTTGTGAACATGTGCAGATGAGTTCTGACTTTACTGTCTTTGTTATAGATGATGACCCAGAACCTGCTGATGGAAAAATTATGTTCAGGAAACCAGCCAAACGTTCATCAGAGAAGTGTTTGGACTTCAATGTAAGTTCAAGTAAGAAGATGAAAGAAGCAAAGAAAACTAAGAGGGAAGCAACTACTTCTCAGAGTACAGCTAAGCAAGTGAAAAACAGCAGTCTTCTCTCATTTGATGATGAGGAAAATGATGATTAGGGGTTGTATTTTTTTATATTTTACTTGCCCTTCTAGAGACCTGAATAACACTGAGGGCTTTCATAGAAATTGAAGCATGGTGTCTTGAGTCTTTTCTTACTTTGTTATAGTCCAACTAGAGAAATATAGTATAAAATCAGCAAGAGCTAAGTCTTTGCAGTTAGTTGGAACTGTATGTCATGTCTTTATTTTAAAAGAGAATTTAACCATGTGTGTAAAAGCTATTTGAGGTCACAAATGAGTAGCAAAATATACCTGTATATATTCAGCTTATAAATTTTCAATCAATACATTTTAAAATGCCCTCCATTAGTAAAATGTATTTTYCCTGTATTGAATAGGCTTATTTGGCATTTGTGTGGTTTTCACCTGTTATTGGTGAAATTCAAAAGAGAGACACTTCATTGCTGTGGAACAGAGACTGGAGTTTTCTGGCTCATAGCTTAACTAAAGTTTGCACAAGCTTTGCATTCTGTGGTTTGCAAGATTAGCCTTGCAGTAAATGAGGCTGCAGTTGTTAAAGTCATGTAGTCTTGATCCTGTCTTAGGTTGTAATAGTAAGGTATAAAGATTTTGATTCCAGTTGATGGTATCAACTAATGCAAAACAAGCTTAAACCGTTGGAGATTGTGCACTTCGGTTTTGGCACTGATGGGCTCAGTGGTTTGGTGGTGTTTGGGTTTTTTTTTTAAAGTATATTTGTTCCAGTTGACTACCTATGTGTTTGTAATTATTTGGGATCTCAGACAGCTTGCTTTTAAAAATGCATTTAATCTTTAAGCTGTGGAAAACCATTAGTTTGGTTTTCTTCAAGTAGGAAGCTGTAAATAGGAAATTTAAGTCAAGAAACACTATAACTGTGTGTGTCTTAGTTTAAGACAATTTCTAGGGCTGACATTCCAAAATGAGTTACTGCCCCATTTAGTTTTAACCACTCCCCTTTCACCAATAGGGAGAGATGAATGCAAGAACATAAAAGTGAAAAAGAAACAGTTTACTAAAAAATGAAACAGCAATAGGCAACAGTAGTAATCTCTAAATACAAAGGTGCAAAATCCCATGGACTGCCTGGGAACAAAGAAAACAAGATGGCAGAGGAGCCCCTCCCCGAAAATGGTGGCCTCCATAGAAGACCATGTGGTCCAGAGGACAAAGACAAACTGGCTGAGAAACCCCTTCTCCCAACCATCTGGTGGACAGAACAAAGGAAAAAGAAACCTCAATAGTATCAGAACTCTGTAATTTTGAAAGTCCCTCTTCCCCTAACCACGACTAACAGGGAACAAGGACAAAACCTAAAGAAACCTGGACTCCAAAACCCGTCAAATGCTGTCGAACCATTTGCTCCACATCACCTGATAGAGTCTCTCTCCCAGTGGCAGCAGCTCCATTGACAGTGGCAGCTGGAACTGGTCAGCAGCTGGAACTCATGGAGGGACTTGGCCTCCTCCTCAGCAGAAGATGAGAGGCAGATGRCTGGGGCAACCTGGACTCTGCTCCCTCCTACTTCAGCTGAGCACTGCTGGTGGGCTGGAGTGACCATATGGAACAGGGGCTGTTCTGTTTTTCCCATTTTGGTTCCATGGCTGGCCATCCCGGGTGACAGCAATGAAAATGAAAGGAGGAAAAGGTCTAAAGAAAATGTCCTCATTGGCCCAGAGACCCAGACAAACCGGAGCTTCTGCCTTGCGCTGCCTCAGCTTCTCAGTAGCCAATGGAAACAAAAGAAAGGCCTGTCCAAGTGTTGTCCTGCTTTTAAAGGGATCCTGGCACTTCCTGCCTCTGCAAACCCTGGGCAAGACCCTCCTGTTCTTCTGATCCCCAGGTCTTAAAGGGGGAGCAACAACCTTGGGCAGATGGGCATAGAAAGAAAGTGACCATTTCAGCACCTTTTATGTAACAGGATGTGCTGAAATTCAACATGACACTGAGACCTGATGGGATTTGGCAGAACAAGGTGGTAGAAACATGACTAGTGACTTTGAAATGATTTGGATGTGTGATGTGTTCTGTAACCAGTTCTGCTCTGTGACAGGGCATTTGAAATTATTTGGCCTGTAAAGCTTCRTTGAGGAGCAAATTTCAAGTTGCTGTGTGAAACAGCTGGTTTTAGTTTGTTCATGTGGTATTAAACAATAAATTATGTTTTCTTTTACGTAGTCCARAGATATTTTATTAAAAATTTCAGTACATGAAATGAGATTTCTTTTGCCATATGATATTGGAGGCTCCTGTCCCTGCTGCCTGTCTCTCTACATACCACCTTCCTGCAGCACATCAGATGCAAGTCTGCACACTGTTTCACACTGTTTGTGTGAGYACACATTACCTTGATTTTGAAAATKAATACATCTGTTGTCCTTGCAGAAAATTGAAATCAGACCTATAAATGGATATTGAAATCTTCTTGTTGCACTGGTCTCGTATCGGAAYTGCAAGAGAAGTGCTGTGTGAAAATCTGATTATTCCCATGAGGACATTTGTAAATACATAATTTGTCTGTATTCTCTCTATATGATAAAGAAGAACAAATTTAGAAAGGATAAATACGAGGACCAGAAGTTTCCAGGGATCAATATTTCTCTTTATTTTGTATACTTTAAACTTGTTTTAATCCATTTTATATATATATTTATATACATACATATTCACCCTTGAGTAATTTTGTAGGATTCCAGCATACAAAAGGGATATTTGTGCATATGTCAAATATTGAGTAAATACTCTGACTTGCTGAGACTCATCTGAAAGAATGAACTAACCATTGACTCCTTACTTAAAGTCTTTCTGTTTGTCAGCACAGAAATATACTTGCTCACATTTTTCTTTCACAGCATGGAAKCTCTTCACTTGAGGTGTGAGGCAGTTTAGGAGACATGGTTATCGAGATAAATCTGCTAAGCACCAGAGGGAATTTGGTTTTARCTTAAAATTAAAGGGGCCTCACAAATATGCAGTTGATCTGGCCTGTTCAAAAGAAGATTGAGATCTTGTTTGGGTCTGGTTAGTAATTGTATCTAAACAAAAGTTACCMCTTTTAGTGAAAGACTTGGGAGACTGAAGTCCAGTAGAAAGAGTATTACCATACAGTATTGAGTGCAGTACTTTTGCTTAATCATGCTTCTTGYCCTACAACCTGATGACAGATGTCTGGAATGCAAATAAATTGATTGAGTTTACTTGGAAATAATATATTGAAAGGTATATTGTCCTTCAAGCAACACGGCAGGGAAAAGAAAGGTGGATAYCGAAACCCAAGTTCTTTTCTTTATCCCAACTGATTTGTAGTGCTCTGACCAGGAGGAGACTTTTGTATTCATTGTATTTTACTCCCAGTTCACCTAACAATAACTAATTGGATATACTTAATAAGGAGTGTGAGTGATACACAAAAGCATTTTAATCAGGTAGTCATGTGAAATTTCAGTGTTCTTACCATGACGCACCAGGAAAATCACACACACCATCAATTCCCCATGAAACCTGTGACTAAAGAGAACAATTACTTGTTCATTCAGGAAAGAAATGTGAAACTCTTAAGCAATCCCCTGTCTTATAGTGGGGCATGGGAAAATAATRATCACAAGACCTTTCTAATAAAGGGGAAGCCAAAGTTAAGTACAACATGAGGCTAGGAGAGGAAGGGACAATTTTCCTGGGTTTGCCTTCTCTCTTGTTCTTCCTTGCCCCCATTTCCAGTCCTTTTCCCCTCCTGTAGTGGAGAAATGTGTATGTGTTTATTTTCTCATGGAGATTGCCTAGCTAAACGTGAGAGAAGTTTACTCCTAGCTGGAAGATCAACGTGAGAGTAGYTGAGGCTTGTTACACAGTGTAGGAATCTTGGTCAGATGTGGCCTGTTACCTCATATGGGAATCTTATACAGTTTTGATACATAAAACAGTTGAAATTTTCCAGTTAATTCAAACCTTTATTGATGGTGTTAGCTGAGCAGTGAGGTGTGCCAAATCTTGTGAACTGTAGTAGCATTGCAGCAATAGATTCTTATAGTGGAGGCTTTTTAGACTGCAGCAGTTCTTGGATGTTAAGAGATGTGAGATGCTCTGTCACTTTCATTTCTTTTGAAGAATCAGGATCTTTTTCTAAAYGATAAGGAATCAAGGGGAATCATCAAGAATGCTGCATTCTTGATAGAATAACCAAGAATGGGCAGGTGGCCCAGGAATTCATACCCTTGGTTGTATTTCTGAAATAAAAGCAAATTTGTTGTACTGCAGATGTTCATTTCTTTGGCCTAAAGAGGAAGGGATGAGTCAGAATTCTATTCTGATAGTTTTTTTTGCCCAGCACTTCCAAGAAATATCATTTGGAAGATCAAAGGCTGTATTTTGCAGACACTGAGCACAAGAAGCCTGTATTTAGCTGTTTTAATTACACATTTTTTAAGTTTCATCATAGGACTTAATGTCCTTTTCTTTTTCAGTCTTCAGTATATAATCCTGTTAGGAAGCTGCAGATTTAAAATGAAGCAGGAAGTAGCAATGCCATCGTTTCAGCTGATTGTTTCCCTTACGCTGTAGTGTATTAACTAAGTAATGCTTCACTTGGCTGTGCAGAGCCAATTGTGTTCTCAAGGACATCAGGCTTGCCTGTAGATGAGTCATTACCTTTTGTGCAGCACAGGAGGTATGATGTGCAGTCTCAGCAAGTGTTGATCCATTGAAGGTGGTTAATAACCTATAGGCCTCTCCTGTGGCAAGATGCCATAAGTCAATCCTTTGTTCATTCAGCAAACAGAAAGGCTGGTGTATCAGCTGCCTCTTCAGTATCATCCCTTTATTCCCATTCCTGGTGCAAGGTATTAACCTGCAAAGACAATTTTTATGTTGTAGACCTTCCCTTCTACCCCACTAACTGAGAGCATTTCACAGGCACCAGTCACAAAGATAGCCATTAAAACCAGGGGAGACACACCACAGAGTTTCATGTGACTGCAACCTTCTGTAGGCTTCCTCAAGATTTTGAGAACCTATAAAATCTCAGAGCCAGCCTCTGGGAATTAACTTCCTCCTGGGAAAAATGAATGGTACCAGTCGTGAAAGTTACACTAGATTGAATTTTACTGTTGTTTACCTCACTGCTAACGTCTTCATTTTTTTTGAAGGTAAAGCAACAGCTGGTAAAAGCAGTTTTTTCCCCTCTTATCAAGAGATGTGAAGTGGCTTTGGTGCCATTCCAATCCATATGGCAAAGGATTCCTATTCCTTGACTCTGGTGGCAGTCCTCAGTGCCATGCCTGATTAGTTAAGRCCATGGGCAAGAGGGAGCTGGCTTGTAAGAGGCAGAAGTTATTAGAGGAAGGTGTTGTCAAGCCTCTGTGGGGTAACAGTGATCACTGAACACTTTTAGTTTTGATATCATGAAAGAGTTGTTCCCTTAGGGACAACACAGTAACAATGAACTTTAAAAGGGCAGATTATAAAACTATGAGGAAAATGGTTAACAGCAGGCTGAAGGGCAAAGAGAAGTACTTAAAAACCTTAGAGATCTGCCTGGAGGCTATTTAAGAACATTGTATTAGAGGCACAGATGGTTTGTATACCTCTGAGCAAAAACAGCCTATGAGGAAGGATGAAACTCACAGGGTTACGTGGGAGAAAAGCGTGAGTATAGAAAAGTTGAAACGCATCCCTTAAAGATGAYGACTGTCTGAATGACAGACTAGGGAATGTTACCAGGAGAGTGGAAAGAGCTGGAAAGGCTGGGCTAAGGAAAAGACTACAGCAGCTGCTGACTTTGGATCCCCAGGATGAAACCCCAAAAAGAGTGAGTCTAATAAAGTCCAGACCAGTCTGCCTCTCACGACCAGGCTACTCCAGATGAGACTTCACTAGAAAAAAATAGCATATTTTTACTGTGAAATAGCTAGAACAAGCCAAAATCTTAATAAAGCAGTCTGCATTTTTAATATGTTACCAGGCCAAATTTGAGAGTAAAGGAGTCCATTCAATCATAGTTTCTCTATGTTAGACCTTTATTTTCACCTTGTGTTACMTAGAGTTCAAAATTGCCTTCAATCTTTGCTGGAAAAGATAAGAGATTAAAAAAAAAGAAACTGAACAGTCACAAAACCTCTGATTTTAGTAAAAGAAAATACCCTACCTGTTCTGATATAGCTTTGGGCTGAGAAACTATCTGATATGGATGAACTAAGGTTTGCAGAGCATTTTGATGCCAATGTGTAATTGGACAGATGCAGAATTTTATTGTTGTATATCAGAACAAGAACACACTGATTATAAATTAGGCAGGGAACATCTCAAGTATCACAAACCTGATGATGTGTGCGAAAAGAGTCCCTGTGAAATCAATGAAAGCTATTTTCTGGTTTAAAACCAAGGCAAGGCAGGGGAAGGTTAARACAACTTATTTTTGCCATAAAACCTTGATGCACACAGTCTCATTGGGACTAGAGCCCTGGCATCTAGGCTGTTTTATTCTGCCCTGTTAAATTGAAACAAACAATTCAGCTGCCCGAGTCCCTTGTTTTCTCCTCTGACATGCCAGCTATCTTGAGAGAAGAGATTAAGCATTGTTCTGATGAGTGCCAGAGCAGCAGCAGCAGCTTTATAATTTAAGGGCTACATAAAATTTATGGAGCACTGAGAAGAGTTTAAATCAATTTTATGATTTTAGTAAATTATTTCAGGCAGATGAAGTTTGTGCAAAAAGCCAATGATGTTTGAGCTATTTATCCATAGGACAACAACATTGAAAATAGGGATTTTCAAAGGCWCCTGTGGGAATGGAATTATGTATCTGAGTTTGATGGGAGCTAAAAGACTTGTTCCTTTGAGCTACTTAGTATTTGAATATAAATTTGTAATCATTCCAAATTGCTTAAAATACTTTGTGAAAATCAAAATTAGAGGAGGGTCAAATTCAGASCAATTTTGAAATTTCRTTTAAATGCTTAATATGCTTTYAAACAGTGGATGGGTAACATGATTCTATTTCAAGTTACAAAACAATTTGGCACTTGTAGAGTTAACCCTTTTCTTACAACAGWGTGKTTTTGGGTTGTTGTTTATGCCCCATTACTGAGGAACCTTGTTCTGTCTGCTTGAGACTGTATCTGCAAATAKGACTGCAGCTACTACAGAGAAGGATCTGCCTGTAGAGCAGAAAGGGAAATGCTAGCTKGTTCCTGATAGCACATTTCAAGATTATATAATAGGACAAATATAATTCCATACATTACAGATATGAAWAGACACTGAACTTCCCTTCTAGACAACAAAAGTAACAAAAGASATGATAGGAGGCAATTCCCATTTCATCCTAATTTGAGTATTATTGGTGATTGAAAGARCCTTCCACTCCCTGGGCATTGTGGTCATCAGGATACAGGTAAGTTGGASACTTTTCATCTAATTGGGACTCCTCTGAGCTATAATGTTTCATTAATAATTTTCTGTGTTTTAAGCTACTCCAACCCCTCTAAACTGACATCATTGTGTTTCAGATTATTTCACACCRAACATACTAAACATGGTACTAACAAGAAGAGCCATTGCTGAATTCCTCTACAGTGCATGGGCAGGTTGGGATAAATTATTTACTGATATTATTGCATCACTCTCAGTGAAATGACTCTGATAGATGYGTGAGCCCCTTACTAAGCCTGAATACGGTAGTCTGAGGTGAGTGGGTTTAAATTCAAAGAAGTTGGACACTCCAGGATCTTGCCACTGATTACCTATAGCCAGCAATATACTAAATAACAGGAGCTTTTGGCTCTGTGGTCATTATTCTGCAGGAGGGCATTTGTGACTTCTGTGAATTAAACACTGAACACAGGATACGGTGTGAGGAAAGCTAATGCAATTTCAGCTCTATAATGTGTCATGGAGAGGAAATGTGAAATGATCTTACCCTATTCTCTGCTTCAGACCTTAGCTATAGTGATGTGCTTTTTTGTGCACCATACTTCAAAAAAGAAAGATATAGTCCAATTGGAAATTTCAACAGAAATTAGTAGTATTGATCAGGAGTCTAGAAAACATAAACTGCAAAACTGAAAGAAGTGGGTAGTATATCCAGAGAAAGAAGATGCAGGGAAAGGAATAAGAATGTGATACTAATGTTCAGTCATGTAAAGCTTGCTGCAAAGAGCAAAGTAGTAAATTGTTCTCTGTGTCCACTGGGAATACAAAAAGAACTAATGGATYTAAATTGTAGCCAAGGTGATTTAAGGAAGACATTAGGACAGGCTTTCCATCTGTAACAGCAGTGAAATATTGAAACAGATTGCCTGGGGAGGTAGGTTGTGGGATCTTCATCGCCAGACATTTTTAAGAACAGGTTAGACAAACTTCTGTCAGGAATGATTTGGGTATAATTGATCCTGCCTGAGGGCAGAGGGCTGGACTAGATGACCTCGAAATGTCCCTTCCAGCCCTATTTGCTATGGTTYGCTCATTAGGAAGGCTGATGTCATATTTCTAGGACCTCACCATTCGTTTCAAAAGAAAAAAAAAAAACATGCTATGTCAAGAGTCAGATTTAAACTAACAGKATCTAGGAAAAGGTTGATATCCCACCCTTAATTACTAATACTTGAATACATGTAACACAGATGGACTTGTTCAACAGCTAAATACTACTATGAGTATTTTTGTGACCAGAYTATGATCTTTTCAACAGCATGAGAATTTGTTTCTTGCAACGTGTATTAATTTTATACAACCTCCTTTTTGTCACTTGAGTACAGAGCAGGCAGTGGTCTTCAGCATTTAACCCGTTCCAGGTGGTTCACATTCTGCRTGCCATGGCACATTTGGCCACATGCTACGCTTTCACTCACTCCAGAGCTCATTCATCTGTTCCAATTTGTCATGATGCTAATGCTCAGCTTCATTATGTGGCTGTGCTTAAATAAACTAATGCCACTGCTAGTGTGCTTGGTGTACTTCTTTCCATTCCAGCCACTGGATATCCCTCCTGCTGCTTTCTGCTCACATGTTCTTTTATTCCTGTTGATAAATTTCATTTTCATCTCTTTTGCTGCTTTCCCTTCAAGATGTGCTTGTGTTACAAACTGCAGTTCAGCAGTTTAGCAGTTGGATTGCATCCAAATATTACCAAATGCCACATCTTTTAATATCAGGCAGAGCAGCTTGAATTTTTTTCCCTCGGAGTGCTGTAAAAGACACACTGACATGTTTTCTGTGCAAATGCCAATTTAAAAAAAAAAAAAAAAAAAAAAAAAAGCTTAACAAAAGATGGAGGGGTGTGAAGCAAGCTGAAAAGTCTGCCTTCCCAGGATTTTCTGTTTTTCCTGTTTTCTGGATTTAGTTCATGACCCAGCTGCTGATCTATAAAACTCTCTGGAACCATGCCAGTTTCTAGCAGCCAAGAATTCGTTGCTGTCACTTTTGTGACTGATAGTACCTTCATGTTTAGCTAAATAACCATATGTGTTTTTATCCCCAAAGGCCATGCCTGGCCATTGATGATCACARTATTGCTAAACCCTTGGATTCTAAAAAATTCAGTGTTGAAACATGAAGTAGTATGTATATATGTGTGTGTGTATAAATATATATATATGYATATACTATATATTTGAGTYTGAATTTGGCCTTTCAGCATTCATGGCCTTTGAATTTTTCTCTACAGATATATGGAGAATAAAAAGTAAAAATAAAAACAAAACCAGAATAAAGTCAGGCTTTTTGCACACTCACATAATGCTTCCAGAAGCAGAGAGATGAAAGAATTCAGCATATATCATGCATTCTAGTAGTGCTATAATTGGATATTAGGSCATTAAATTGTTTTATTGCATCCTCCAGAGAGAAAAGTGTTATCAGTTGTTTTTCATAATGGTGAAATGCTTGTCAGGATGCTTCAAGACACCCATTACTCTATGTATCTCTGGTATTTCCTTGTTACAGACTATYATATGCACTGTAGCTATGGGTAGTGCCTGTGGTTTGCTGTAGAGGACTTCTCTTGATTGCTTTAGGTTTTGGACCAGAGCCCAGATTAACTTCTGCCATATTTGTTCATCCGTTATGCTCAAGATTTGTCCTTCACATATTTTGGAGGTAGATGGACAAACACAAATACTCTGGTGCATCCAGGTCACATGGCTATGTTCCTCGTCCTTGTGCATTTTGTGTGTGTGTATTCTCCAGTTTCTGCTGTGGTTGTATATGTGGGGGATAAAACTGCACCTCCAGGTCAATGCTCAGAACCCATGTGCCCCCAGAGTTTCAACTGGAGGTGCATTGGCTCASCACAGGCTTTTGTCTGAGGGCAGACTTCCCCCACTTGCTTCTACTCTGTGCTTTGTGTTGCTCAAAATACTCCTTTTCTCTTCCCTGTAGCAAGGGATCACTTGACCTTGACATG
The DNA here is from genome assembly GCF_030028575.1 of Malurus melanocephalus. Lineage (NCBI taxonomy): Eukaryota > Metazoa > Chordata > Aves > Passeriformes > Maluridae > Malurus > Malurus melanocephalus. Next base: position 277,683 of record NW_026623315.1, on the reverse strand, counting down.
CAGTTTCATTCATTTTGCCCACTAGATAACACTGAAATTGAGAGGAAGGTAAATGTTGTTATTTAGACACAGCAGCTGGGATTGTTTCCTCCTCCTATTGGATTTTTCCTGTGCAATACTGTTTCTTTATGTTTTGTTTTTCCATATTGGCACTTTTTGGTGGCAACATTTTTGAATTGTGACTGTCCCACTGCATTTTTTCCTGTACCTCTTTGGCTGTTTGCTCTTTAGTTCTTCTTGCCTCCTACAGCCACTAAGACTAACACATCATCCAGCAAATCTGCCCTGCAAGGAGTGAAGGGATCTGTTCACTGCACCTCCTGTGCAGAGACAGTGTGAGTGAGCATTTGCAATGTAAGACTGCTTCTCAAACTCATTCATTTAAGGTGTTTACATCCTGTTGTACCTCTGCAGACCTCCTGTGTTGCCCTCTTTGCCCTCAGGATCAGGTTGGCACAGACAGAGGCCAAATGTGCCTGTGAATGACACTACCAATTTCCTCTGCACCTCTAGGGGGTTCAGAGAGTCCACRGTGGGTGCAACACCAGCTGAATTTGGAGTTTGAGTGAGTTAGAGACTGTTATGTGAGGATGCAAGCTTTCTTAAGGCAGCTTTCAGTGTTTATGAGCCTGTGTAGGTTCTAATAAATAAACGCTTTTTTCTCAGGTGTTGACTTTAGTGCAGTCATTCAGTACCACATGCACAAACACATACCCATGAATCTTRTTGAACTGTGAGGTTTAGAAAGGCAGTTTCTTTGTGATGCATCACAAGTTTGCATTGCACCTACCTTGCAGAGCCATAATCTGAGCTACAGACTCTGGGGTGCCCCTGTAGTACCGAAAAAAAAAAAATAGTAATTTGTAAATGAATCAGGGAGATTTTAAAATCAATTTTCTTCAGCAAGCAGTGATTATTGAAATGGCTGCAGTTATCACTGAGGACTGAACGTGTAAAATGCTTCAAGATAGAGAATTGGATTCTCTAAACATATAATTCTTTTATCAATAATTCTTACGAACAGTCTTCTTTCTATCCTCTCCCTTTTGCCAAAACTCTCCCCTCTATTATATACTGAGCTCATTTGCCTCCTGGATAGCTGTGGATTTGTTGGTATACAAATTAATTTTGTTATTGACTAGAATGAACATTTAGAGGATAAGAATGCCATTGCTATTCATACCTAAAGGTAATCAATACTGGTACAGAGGAAGAARTATTTTCTAACCAAGTAAGCATCCTCTCCAGCCTTGTTTCGTTTTTCTGAACCCCACAGSGCTGTATCCTGGCTCCTGTACATGTGAACAAAGCAGTGAGAGGCAATAGCATTACATGTCATTACCAAAGGAGGATCAAGAGAAACTTCTCTCCTGGTCTTGGCTCTTCCCAGACTCCAGCTCATCAGTCACTCACTCTTAACAGCCTACGTCTGCTCTTTGCCTGCTATGGTGATATTATTTGCCCATCATCGATTTATTGCCTCCAACACAGTGGAGAAGAAATAAATCCCTACTTGATGTCTGCTTGGAAATGGCAGACAGTAGTCTTCAGCTACAGTGTTTGAGTGCTTGTGAGGGAATATTATGATGATTTGGCATTATTTGCTTCATCCTGGGATCTGTTCTGCAAAATGAGTATTACTAGCATGTAAAAAGCAAAGGAAAGGGGAAAAAATAGCAAAAAGTGGTGGGGTTTGCCCTGTTCGTGGCCTATTACACTAGCCAGTTCCAGCTGCTCCTGACCGATCGTCGGTGCCATAGGGAGTGTTTCAGGTTTTCCTTGTCCAGAGACACCCARGAGATTTTCGCTCGCTTGTAGCCAKATTCTGCTTTCATTTAAGCCTCAAATCAGTCGGAGGCGAACAGACCGTCAGAGWCGGATTTTTCACACGCTTCCCGAGRGTTGCCCAAGGACSTGCCGCGGTGCAGGGAGCAGGCCGCACGGCCGCCCCGGTCGAGCCCGGCTCCGCACGGGCGATCCGCTCCTTCCCGGCGCTCCCTCCGGCCGGCAGCAGGTGGCGGCCGCGCCTCAGGCTCGGCAGCGGGGCCGGGCCGGTCCCGCGGGGCTCTGGCGGCTCCGGGAGCGCTCGGCGGCGCTGCCTGCCCGCGGCACCGTGCCGGCCTCACCGCGCTATCCGGGCCTGCTCTGCCCCGCACTGCCCGGGCCTGCCCTGCCCCGCACTGCCCCGGTCTGCCCCGCACTGCCCGGGCCTGCCCTGCCCCGCAGTGCCCGGGCCTGCCCTGCCCCGCACTGCCCCGGTCTGCCCCGCACTGCCCGGGCCTGCCCTGCCCCGCAGTGCCCGGGCCTGGCCTGCCCCGCACTGCCCCGGTCTGCCCCGCACTGCCCCGGCCTGGCCTGCCCCGCACTGCCCCGGTCTGCCCCGCACTGCCCCGGTCTGCCCCGCACTGCCCGGGCCTGCCCTGCCCCGCAGTGCCCGGGCCTGCCCTGCCCCGGTCTGCCCCGCACTGCCCTGCCCTGACAGCACACGGCTGGGGACTGGCGGGGTTATTCTGTTTGCGTTTCTCTATTTCCCCTGTCTTCCCTTTTTCTCCGTACCTCCTCTCACTCTTATCTCCTAACTCTGGATCTTGGTTAACACCTGCTGCTCGGGTTTGTATTTCRTTTAGTGTGAGTGAGGAGCAAAGTGCTGCAGGGGGCAAGATAGGGTGATGCTTTCTTCCGGTCAGAAAGCTGTTCTTGGGTTCACAGAATCACGGCAGCACAGAACATTCTGAGTTGGAAGGATCATCGAGTCCAACTCTTGGCCCTGCACAGGACACCCCACGAGTCACACCATGTGCCCAAGAGCATTGTCCAAATGCTTCCTGAGCTCTGCCGAGTTTGGTGTTCTGCCCACTCCCCCTGGGGAGCCCGTTCAAGTGCCCAACCACCCTCTGAGTGAAGAACCTTGCTCTCATATCCAGCCTAAACCTCTCCTGACAACTTCAGGCTATTCCCTCAGGTCTTGTCCCTGGTTGCCAGCAGTGGCTGTTTGTTGATGGCTGCRCCATGGGGCACCTGCTTCAATTGCAGTTCCCGCTGTTGTACCATTGCTGGTTTTTGCCAGGCACTGTGCCACCATGGGTGGGTAGGAGCTGGAGCCCAGGGTGCCTGGCTGAGTGTGTCAGGGCCTCAAGGCTGGTGATCCCCAGGGCCAGGATGGGGACAGGGATGAGGCACACCAGGACTTGCACACTTGCTCTGGCCGCTGACTGCCACGACCTTGGATTAGTGACCTAACTGATAGGAAGGCAGAGTCAGGCCCCTCGTGTTGGCTACAGATGGATGGGAGGTTACTTACAAAGAGCATGGGGGACTGTCTGTAGAGCACCTGGTAAAAAGACCAAAAATGAAGCTGACAGCCTTGAAATTCAATTAAGAAAAACCATAGTGGAAAAGATACTCCATTCTGATGTAAGGTACTTATCTTGCAGGTAATAATATTACAATTATTATACACACATTTGGAAACTTTGTTAAGTGAAAACCTCCATTGGCTTCAGTGGGAGCCTCCGTAACAGCCTTATGGGTGTGAGGGAGCCACAGCACAATTCTGTGTGCTACTATTGAAACTTCAGTGGCATTAATATCTGAATCTTGCAAGTTCTCTTTGATTTGGCYGGCTCTGTTTGCAGTGCCTTGACCTGTTATCTGTACACATTATTTATCACTTATCTCCCAGCACAGATGTGCCCAGAATTTTATTAAGCAGAACAAACTGTAGTTGAATATTTAGGCTGAAGTGCAATTGGTAATGCAAAAGCAGTGGCCCTAGTAAGGTGTGATTTCTAATATGCCATAAAGTGCAGAAGAGTTCGGGTCGATTAATCAATATTTGTGGAATTGCAGAGTAAAATTTCCACCTACTGGATGGTTGCTACCTGGATGTTTAATCATTAGACCATGTATACTTACTGARCCTGTATGCATAGGTGCTGTTTTTAAAAGGCAGGCTTTTTAGGACTGTCTAAAAATACCCTGCTGGAGACATACAATCATTTTGGAGGTGATAAGATTTTTGAGTATCTCTGACCTCTTATGGGAATAGAGAGACCCATGCACACACTGGGTGATGAAACTTGCACAACATGATGTGGAACAGGAGCTCATCTAAATGAATCTGCCATTTAGTGGCTGCCTGACTACTCACAGCTTCTCTTGAGTGCCAGTCCCTGCCTTTTTGAAATGAGAACGTTAAGATAGCTGYTCTTAGCAAAATATGATGAAATCTCCCAGTGAGCATTTTCACATGCTGTTTTCTCTCTGTTTTGTAATTGTATTTTTAAATAGAAGTGAGCAGCCACTGAGATTTTGACCCAAACATTTAGGAATGTAGACAGAGGTAGAAAGCCAGTCCTAGGTCCACAAGGTCCACCTTTCCTTCTTAAAATATCAGTGCCATAACCTTGGAGACATGCATTTTGGAGACATCTGTAGCCTTAACTGAATGAAAGCAAAGGATGAACAAGACATTTTTGCTTCTCAAGCAAATAAATATATCTGGTATTATTGAACATTAATGTCTGAAGTTAAGCATCAAATATCTTTTTGAGCATCTGAGTATCTGTTCTCTGCACTCTCATTGGTTTTTTAGGTGCTAGCTTTTTAGCTTTCCGTGGCAAAGACCCGCCCTTTCCCCATGATAACCTCCAATTGCTTCAGCAGAGCACTTTCTTTAAGCACCATGTCTTTTGAGCATTTTGAGATATTGAGCACAACTTCCCCACACCCACAGTTGGCTGCTGTAGCTCTGCTGATGGGATTCCATCCAGACGACATTGAGATACGCACCAAAGAGCAGGGAGAGAGGAGGAAGAAATATGGTCTTGTCTCTAGACACCTTGATTCTGTTCCACCTTTATTTCCCTGCCACTGGGAAGCCTGATTTCTGTATAGGCTGTTTGTCTTCATCTGTGCGAGGGGGAGGCAGTGGTAAGCCAGACACCAAGACAGCAGAGCCATCACTGCTCCTCACAGCCCATGGAGATACAGACCTGTGGGAATAGCAATGCCATYGCCACTGAACCAGTGCAGGCCAGGGATGATGCCACAGCCATCAAGGTGACATCTCACTTAAAGCTGGAATTTTACCATTCTGTTTCTCTGCCAACTGGGCAAATGCCCATATCACATATACCTCTGGTTGGCCCTCTTTGCACCCCCAGCGATGACAAGATGCTCCTTAGTGCAAATTATTGCAGATCAATGGGCATAAATATCTATTAAGAATTACAGAAAGTAATGCTACTGATAATTAAATTGGCAACCTCATCTGCTGTGCAGCTGACCAGGGTTAGAGCTTTGCTTTACTTCAGCAGCTGTGTCCACACCRTCTTGASGTGAAACTTAAGTTCCTCATTGCCYRTCTGGCARGCAATGATCCTCTAGAGTGTAACTCTTTGAAGGCAGGCCTCTTTATGTGGCTAAGCACGTCCAACATGCTCCAGTGCCACCCTGTACGCACAGGGAGCTGGGCCACAAACTGTGGGGGCAGCAGAGCTCCCAGTAACTAAAGCCCCTCCAGAAGTTGCYCTTTCAGAGGGGTCCAGATGAAACCAGGGAGGCTGTTTACTTCTTGCGAAATAAAGGTTTAAATGCTCAGGCATCCTTTCGAATCGAGAGCGAGGGGGGCTCTGTTGGTTGTGTCGTGGATATTGCTCTATTTCAGGAAGTCTGAGTGTGGGGCAGTTGTCCCCCCTCCCAGTGGGGGACCACAAACAGGTGGCAGAGTTTTATGACCATCCAGGCCTTCTCAGGTTGCTAAATGGGTGGGGGAATCCCTTCTAGATCCTGCCCAGCTGAGAAAGGCTTTCCAGGGGGTCTCTTCTGTGGAAAAGGCTGACAACCCAGCTTTGCTGTAATTGCACTGTCAGAAAGAGGCAATACAAGRGGTGCAGATGATGGGGGTTATTTACCACTCCCCCACTTTCTCCAGGAAGCCCTTTCTGTTCTTTGCACCCAATTTTAGCAGCTCAGGAGTACTGAAATCTCAAGAGCTCTTGGTGCTTAAACCAAAAATGAAACAAAGTAAGAATGAGAGACGGTTGATTCAGTTTCTTGTATAACAATCTCCACCCTTCAAACTCTGGGATAAATGTTTGCAGAATGAGACCCTTCAGTGAAACACCCGCTTTGAATTTCAAGCCCAAACTTCTCCCACCATATGCAAAGACTTTGTCATCACACAGATCCTTGTCATCACATCTGCTTGATCAAAGCGTTCCTGGACAGAAAGTGGGGGTTGTGACTGCCAAGCAGAAAAAAAAAAAAAAAGTAACTGTATGCCTTATCCAAGCTTGTCGTTGCTCTTATGGCTGCACTCACAAAAGCTGCTGCCTTTGGCTGCACAGCCAGTGTTTAACACCTTTATTTACCAAAGCTCCRCATAACCAAAACTGCAGTTCTCTGCAGAAGGTGCTACAGAAAAGCAAGAGTCTCCCCCAGCTTGTTCAGAATCCCAGGATTTCTGAAAAATGTACAGGAAGGCCTGCCTAGGAATTAATATTCCCACTATCRCTTGCTTATTTCTCAAAATTTAATTTTATTTAATGGGGATTTAACATCTAGATAGTATTCCCCACATCCCTTCTCCTCCACAGTATGGTAGTTCATTTCTGGACTATAAGCATTTGCCCCAACCAAACGTATCAGCAGGTTGAAAAAAAAATGGAACAGGTACTTTACATGTAATTAATTTAGTGATTTGTTCAGTTGCTGATTCACGTGCATAACCTCAATTAACATTAATGAGAGTTATGTAGGCATGTCAAGGGCAGAATAGACCCCTAATAATCTTACATGGAATGTTATTACATTACTGCAGTAATTATATCCTGCACACACATCATTTCTACTTTGCTTCATGAACTGCTCTTCAAATGTGGTGGCTACTCATCTATTATGCTGCATATGTTAATGCTGAGGTTACACTAAGCATTATCTTTTCTTCTTCATTGTTCTGCTGCCTGTCCACAAGAGATACACTGAACTAAATAAGTAACCTGCCAGTTGGTGTTTTTGCAAAGCTACAAGTTTTGGATTTTTTGAAGGTGRTATTGGAAGCCAGAAACAATCACAAAACAACAAACCTCAGCAGAACAGCATGTCATCTCCCCTTCAACATTTTTTTWATTTATTTTTAATTGGAATCTGAGCAAGCATGGCTGAGACACCTTTAGCCTCACGGTCAAAGAAAGTCACATGTACRTGAATCATACCACTGAAGGAGGAGTTGAAACAATTCTGCTCTTCTGGAGGAGTTTTAGCCTTTGTTAAATAGTTCATCTTTCAGGAGGKAGAAGAAAGAGAAGTAGCCCTATCCTGGTGCACTAATTGAATGTTACTGGAAGCTAAAGAAATTGAGAAAATTGAATGTTATCTAATTGGTGTAAATAGAAATTTTCAGGCAATAAAGCTTAACACAGCTGGCTCACTCTGATCCCTCTCTTGTTTTGTCCAATGAAGTTGTTGTATATGGACTACTGCTTTKGGGTTTTGGTTGTGGGACATATTCTGCCTCTGTGTTTGTACTACAGCTCTCTGAAGTATCACATACATTTCGGTATCTTTGTCTTGAGGCTCCCTCCTGCACTTCTGCAGAAGATAAAGCCTAATAAGTTTCTGAGTATGTGGGCCGCTGTTCAAACCTGAGCATTTGTAGTAGCATATAGTATATCCCTGCAACTAATCATCAGCTCCTTGTGGCCATCTTGGTGTGACAATTGTGCCCAGTACCTTGGGTATTAATACTGCTGTGAAATCARAGCATGCCTGCACCTTTACAGGATCACACAGCTAAGCCAAGTAGTTCAGATTAGCTTGGCAATTAAGGGATAGTGAGAAGCAGGGAATCCTTAATGCTGACTGACAACATGGCACTAGTCGATGGGAAGGGAAAAGATGCACTTGGAAAAACTCAAACACTGTGAAACAGCCAAAGCCCCTGAGTTAATGCATTCTTTATACAAAGACCATCAGGCAGGTAGCATGTTCTGGGCTGAAGGTAAATATTGATACCAACATCCAGCAATCTCTTACTGAGGAATTTGGTTTTACTACTTCTGTTTGTGTAGGGCCTAATGTTAGTTAAAGTGTTTGCTAAAAGAGAGCCCTGTTTCCAAGGTAACAGCTACCTAACTTTATTACTAAAATTATACTAATTCAAACAGGGATCTGAACAAACAGATTCATGTTAATTTCAAGCTCCATTAAAAACACAAGGAAAAAAATCAATGTTCACCAAATGGGAAAAGAAATCAATAAAGAAATTTTATTTTCAGCTTTTTAAGTGGGGTCTTGTAAATAGTAGAGGTTAAAAAAGTAAAACTACTTGAGAGYGATACACTGCATCCCTGTATGCTGTACTGTAAACAGGAGAACAAAAAGACTCAACAATAATGTAGGAATAATTATTAGAGCTGTRAAAGCCTGAAGAACAGACACACAGAAGTGGAATGACCTGTCTCAAGMCATGTGCAACTGGGTGTCCCAACATGTTGTCCAGTGCCCTTGGGCTGTGACTCAACAGCGATTGSCAGAAGCCTCAGAGAGGAGCACAGGTGTGGTTGTGTCATGGCCTAAGTTACTCTGCACGGTGTGGGCGACAGCAGCTGTGCCTGTGTCGCTGTGGGGACTCAAACATTTGCTAGCAACCAACACGCAAACACTCCGGGGATCCTGCTTGTGTGGTTTGACTCCTGCCATGTGCCAAAGCCCCTGCTGCCCCTGTTTTCCCTGCTGTGGTTTCCCTTGCTGGTGGATGGGACAACACAGCTGCTGTTTGGCCACAGCTGGTGGCACGCTGGCACGATGACAGCTGGGACAATCGGGTGGCACGTGCCGCTCAGAGGGGCCTTGGAGGTAGAGTTTTATGTGTGCTGAGACACCAACTTAGCACTTGGGAGATCTGCATCCATCTCCTTCCCGCTCTCAGTGTGTGTAATGTCCCCTCAGTTGTAAAATGGGGATCACAGCTCTCTGATGCCATTTTAAGGCAAAACCCAATATTAGGAGCAGTAACTCAGAAGGCAGAAAGGTCTGGAGAGCGCTGTGTGAGCCATTTTGAAATCAGGCTTTTGCATGGTAATTCAGCTCTTCAAACTTTACTGGACATTTATCTGATTCCAGAAGTTGCAGTTCCTTTCCTTTCAAATTGAGGCTGTCTTGGCACATCCATGAGTTTTGAAACTGTTTGAAAAAGACTTTTGCAAGGAGTAACAATGACTTTTCCCCTTCACCAGGCCGTAWCTTTTCCAATTTGCCACTGTTAATAAATATTCTCATTTTCAAAATATGGATGGAGGAGAGAGGGAGCTATAAGGAGATTTTATTTTTGAATTCTCCATAGTAGTGTGTTTCCCAGACAAAATATTTTTTATTATTTTAAAGAGTGCAAATAATTGGCTGCAGCCTTGAAGTGCCTAAAATGCAGTTAGTGACAATTCCTGATAGAAGCCAGCTCTTCAAGATCCAAATTATTTCAATATTTTCTRGAAGAGGGTATCTCATTCCTTTCTCTAAAACTTCTACTACTGAGCAATCTCCTTGAATAATGAAGTTTTAGATAGATGTGTRATAGTACATTTTACCCAGCTAGAAAACAGTGATGGTAATGTCACATGCCTRCCCCTTGTGAATAACAAATGGTCTAAACAGGGCTCTCCAAAACAAGGAGGTGAGGGCACAGAGCATGCAGCCAATGCTTATATAGCTGCCAATGCTTATATTGGTATATACCAAACATCTGGTTTTTAGTCATTACATTCCTAGTATCTGTAAAGAAAAAATCTGAGAATATGAAAGGCAAAATCTCAAGGTCATGCACTGATAAGGCCTGTCTGGTAAAGAGACAAAGCAAATGGGACAAAAAAAAACCTATGGTGCACTGCAGTAATGTGTTTCAGTAATCCTCCTAAGGAAAACTAATGATTGGAATGTCTTTCAGAATGCAGTAAAAAATACAACCAAATAAAAACTGAGTGCAGCAGTCCTTTCAAAGGAGGGACTGATGACAACAGAAATCTCTGGCCACATTTGTGATGATTTTTGTCAGGACAGCTGGTTTCTCCCAGCATTAGTCTTTTGTAGAGGCACCCTCTATTACAGCAGCACATGATACCCTTTTCTTCCCCTCCTCTCCACCTTCCCTAGCCACCTCACTAGTAATACACTGTTTGCCCCATATTCTAAATCGTATTTACTTTAAATCTTCTTTGATTCCGTTTACTTCACCTTGGCATCCCATCAGCTGGCAAACACAAGTAATGAAATGAAGGGAACACAGTTAAGTTGATATCTTAAATGCACACAAATCCCACATGCTGTGGCAACAACAAAATTAATAACAAACACACTGCATGAAAATCCTCTTAAGTTCCTTTTTTTTTTCAATTCCAGCCTTACATACAAGAGGAGGAACATCTTAAAAAATAATCCCGTAATATTCCTGAACTAACAGCATTGGCATGAGGCACAGGATGGTCTTATGCTTTTCTGCATATCTCAGACAATCACAGCTGCTGCTAGTAAATTAATGGCTGCAAGGGGGTTGGAAGAGGGAGAACGAGGAGAAAAAAGGGAAATGGAAAGYCTCGTAGGTGGCCTTGTCTCTGCCAAAACAAAATATTTTCATTGGAGCTTTTTCCATTCAACCATTGGCAGCTTTATCCAGAGGCCTTAAACAGAAATTCTTTCTGTTTTAAGAGTGCTAATGGGATGCAGCATAATCTGCTAATGTAGATGAATGAATATCTATTTAATGATAGAATTGTTTTTCTTTAAGGTGTCTTTCTTCTTTMTTTTCCTTTAAATTCTTGCCTGCTAAGTCTGCCTTCTTCCCTTTGCCCTGGAAATTAAGCCTTGGTACTTTTTGCAAGATTTATGCTAGAGACATTGGCTGGTATTTCATTGTCAGTCAGGGTGTGATTCTGCTGTGACATTTCCAGTTATATTTTTATGGTAGCTGCAGTTAAACCAACATGAAGCATAAAAACAAACACTTTTTTTCCCTGACAGAGTTCATTTCTGTCAGTGAACCRGACTAAAAGCTGCACTACCCAAAGGTAGGTGCACTGCCACTTTTGGCTGGTTTTACTTATATCTGCCCTAGAGGGCTTTGCTAGGAGGGACATAGCTGGGCTGCCAGTAGCTCAGATGGGGAGCGAGGGTGTGGTGTGTCTGTGCTCTGCACTGCTCAAGTGCAGACTGAATAGTGGAAGAAAAAATTAGTTCTAATTACAMTGGTGTTTGGGTAAAAACCCCAAAAGTGCTCAGTTTAGGAGAAAAATTAGCAGGGCATCCTGAAATATCCAAGTCCCACTGAATCGTGCTGTCTCTTGGATTTGGTGGAGGTGGTTGAAGAGGTTGAATTCTGCCTGATCACCTCASCCCAGCCAGAGCTTACTGCTGTCCAAGGCAGGCTGCGATGGAACGACTGACCTGGCTGTTCCTTCAGCTGCCCCAGGTARCACCAAACATATTTGATTCACAGAAATTGTTCACAACAAATGCTTTATTTGTAACTGTCTGATTTTCAATGGCAGAGCTTCCTGYCTGCACTGGACTTTTTCAAATGGATTAGAAGGGTGGACAGAGCATACAGGAAGAGTGCTATTAAGCTRGAAAGGGATTTGATGGCCACAGTCGGTATTTTAATCAACAAGGACAGTTATCCTTGGGGGTGAAGTGCTTAGTGACAATAATCAATGGCCAATGGCTCTTTTCCTCCTCCYGCCTTAAATAAAGCACAGCCCACAAAATCAATGGTGAAGGGACATTGGAGGAAAGGAATGAAAATCAAAAAGAGATGCCAGACAGCCCCTGTGGTGGTAAGAGAGAGGGAGGGATCCTGTTGAGCCAGAGGGACAACAACAGGAATGAAGACATGCACAGCCCCAGGATGCAGGAGACTGGGAAGACCCTGAGCAAGGAGAGAATGGGAAGTTGTGATGAATGGGCTCACATAATTATGAACCCATATTCTCAGCACGTAGAATAGAGTGAGACTGCCTCATTTACTCACTCATTTACACACTACTTTTTCCCCTTCTCAGCAGAAGATCAGAGGTGACCTCAGCAGTCAGCACTGTTCAGCTGCAATGTCTTTTTTACTGGAAACTTTTCCCAATTTTGTGGGAATGTCCTGTCTCCCTTTTCCCTTTCTGGCAGATAGTCTTTGCATTGTTAAATATTGATGCATTCTCATTCCTCAAAATTGTCTACCACTTCAGTTTCTTTGGCCTTGTATGTTGTTTTCTCTTCAGTGCTTGCTTTCAGCCYCTCTGGACCCAGAGAGAAAGAAGAGTGGGGGCAGACTGAGGTGAATTGTTCCTCTACAGTAAATCAGGGTAATTCCACTGACTAAACAAACTGAATTACTGTAGCTGAGAACTGGCTTTGTCACGTCTCCCTCTTCTGTGTATTTTGTATTGCCTGTTGTGAAAAAAAAAAACCACAAAAACAACAGAAAAACCCCACTCCACCAAAACTCTGGTTCCTTCTGGTTTTGCTCTCCTAAGAGGTGCAGCTGTATGCTAATAGTCTACTTCTCTGGTGGGAAATAGAAAGGACTATAGCATGCTTTGATAAACCAGGAAGCAGACTCTTATGCTAGTGTGCAGAGAGAGAAACATATGGAGCTTTTTTCCCCACTTTCTTCCCCTCACATCAATTTCACAGTCTTTTAGTTCTGTTGACCTCCATGGAATCCCTCCTAATTTACAGCGCCATAAACAAAATCGGAACGATGCCCCCTAAAATGTGAGGAATTGTTTTCAGCTTGCACTGAGGAGCATGGCGTATTCTAGGGATTTGCAAAGACATCTCTGCTTGGTGAGTTTCTTGTATTGTAGACATTCTCTCATGCTTTTGCTGCTATTACTGGCATGTTTTATTTGGATGGGTAAGAAAGACACAAACAGCAATACAATCACAGCAAAATCCTGCTGCTTCGGAGGAATGTGCGAGACTCGGTTTCTGCCATGTTTTCTTTTAAGCAAACTGCTGGAGGTTGCATGCTCAAGGCTGGARCAACAGTCAAGCCCGTGACTGGCCAGTACCCAGAAGATGTACTTGGGTTTGCTGTTCTGCTGATTGATTTCATGCCACGAGTGGACTGGAAGCCCTTTATTTTGCCCTGTGCCTTCCTATGCCCTGGTGCATGTCCTAGGTGTGCCATTAATCAGATTATATGGGCTGTTCCATCTTATTGCTTAATTAAGATTTGTCAGTAATTTACATGAGATTAATACGTATTTATATGGAGCTAAAGCTTCATCTATTTGGGGGATGAGTTATTGAACTGCATTATGTGAAGTAAATCAATAAAATATTACTGGAAATGAGAATGACTTTCTCTCCTTTGCACTTCAGTCCTTTCACCAAGCTCACAGACAAAACTCACTCAAGGGAGACGTTCAGACGTGCACTCAGCTTTCCATCTTCCAGCTAGACCTGGTGTCCATTAATATCTCTGATCACCTTGSTCTTATGACCGGAATCATAAAGTTGAGACCTGAGGGAGTGCTGCCAGGAATAAGAGGTGCTTTTAACCTGTTACAGCGTAGTGACCTTGTTGTTATATGACTCAGAGCCCAGTCTTTCCAGGAGTGACTGCAAAACCAACACCTTCAAACTGGTCTGAAGTTGCTATTAAATGAGTGCTTTGTATGACCAGATGTAYTCATTATTCATGACAGCAGAGATGTCATCAGCAGGTGATGTCCAGGACATTTAGCCTGACTGCAGGGTTTTGTTACACTAATACAACATGTTTACCAAAGGCAAATAGCTTCCCCTTAATATCATGTCTTGACTGTGTTCCAGTGCTGAAGAAGAGTTTTTCCTGACCGCATTTCCTGCCTGTGGCAAATTCCCTTGAATGGGGCTGTCTGAGCAGGACACTTCTCTCATCAGAGACACCCTTCCAGGAAAGCTCTAGATGCTCTTGAAAAACAGAGGTAGTCTTTCTGCTTCATCATCCATATCTTCTCCAAGCTTGACCTCTGGGATGGATCTGAKGTATGCCCTCTCTCCACAAAAACATATAGTTGCTCCTTGGTGGGTGGCTGGTTACTTTTCAGTCCGTTTTCCTGCTCTTCCCCCCAGTCCAATCCCAAATAAAAAAGTGCAGGAGCTTTGTCCTTTTCTCCCCTTCTGTAAAAAAAAAATGCTTCTGATACCATTTGATTTACAACCTGTCACAGAAGAGGGTTTCCAAGAAACTGAAAGCTTATTTTCTCTGTAATGATTGTTCCTATTTTTGTAATAATCTGTTCTAACACATGACCAGAGTCAGGCCCAGAGATGTGAAACRTTCTAACATTTACTGACTCAAGTGGCTGCTGTAACAAGTGCAAGGAGAGGGGAAAATGCTAATATAGAGTGAGGGGTGGACTTCGGTTCAGAGGTGTTCTCTGAGATGGCAGAGTTCATCACTAGCCTGGAGCTTCTCTTGGTTTGAAAAAAAACAACTCATCTTCTAAAGTTTTGGGAGAAGAAGAGGGCTTTTCTTTTACTTGTAAGTAATTCAGAACAGTCTTTTGACTAGATAATAAAACCAAGACRACCCTCACTTCTTAGCAGTCTCTCACTGTCCCTCTTTCTCTTGCTTGTTTTAGCTTTGCTGCCGTTATCACTGAAAGGCCTCCTTGAATGCTTGCACCATAGAGGAGGGCTCAGAGAGCTAAGAAATGAGATGCTGTCTTAACAGCAGGTGCTGTTTAAAGCAGGGGTTAATGTGCTTTTCTGGCCTCAGATGAACCCGGTTTCAGGGCACTCCTGTGTCCCAGCTGTCCTTTTCCTTTCCTGCTAAACATCATCCCTGCTTTGTATCTGCCATGATGACTTCAGGTTGGAGGTGCTCCCTAACCCAGTTCTGTCACAGTAATCTGGGTCAGCCTCAACACTTCCAGTACTATGTTTATTTTCGTAACTCTCATCACTTCAGCAGTAGGGTTAGAAAGCCCTTTCATGTGCAGTTATGCTGACAAAATTGAGGGGGAAGTGAGCTCTGGAGGGGGCTGAGCAGAGCAGGACAGAGGTGCCAGTGGCCATGACAGCAGGCTGATCATTCCCTAAAGCACACAATAAACAAACCTGGGGAGGAGGCGCAGCTTACATCAGTTTTTTAGCATCTTGAGGCTTTTGTCCTCTCCTGATAATGAGAGTAGGTGGGAAGTATACAGATTTAGAAGTTCATTCCTAAATTCATTATGTGCTTGCGTGTTAAGGCTAAATTCCTTAGCTAAACTCCTTTCACCTCACCACAGCCCTTCTTATCTAGCTGAAGTGACTGATTTGAGACTCAGCAGTGCAGTGAGCCTTGTAAGGTGCAGGTACCAATCTACAAAAGATTTTTTGAAGAGAGGGTCATTACAGTTCCACAGGTATGCCATCAAGTTGCTGAAAACATGCATGGGCATCAAAATAGTGCAAAAGCTGATGAGCTCAACCTCCATGGAAACAGCACAGCAGCAGATGGATTTGCTGAGGAATGTTACTGTTGGCAAATGCTAGGATTTTTTTTTTAATATTAATAAAGAGAAAGCTGCAAAATTWGGAGCTGAACTTCCCCTGAAGTTTAGTAGAGGAGCAGGGAGGARCTATTTGTATCAGAAGTTTTGGTCTATCTCCTTTTTTGATATTTAGCTGTTGTCAAAAGGCATCAGTGAAAGAAAGGATATAAATCATCTGGACACTTTRCCTTATTATTAGCTGTTTGATATTTTCCTATCTGCTCTTCTTCTAACCCTTCTCGCCTCTATTTCCATCCTTCATTTCACTGAGATTGTTCTACATGCTAGAGCAGTTTGTCTATAAAAAAAGCCAACTACAAAATCTTTAGACATTTGCCCCTGGAAAAGAAGCACACTGTAAATAATATACAGGAGTAAGAGCCTCATGAGGATCTGAGTCCAAGCAGATGTCACTAACTTGGAACTGAATAAAACAGCTCTGCTACCTGTGAAAATAAACCAGCCCCGCTGTCCCAGCCCCATCACCTCTTCAGTAATACCTGCTCACTGGAKCAGGCTTGGCAATTCAAGGAAAGCTGTCCTTTGCCTCTTGTGAAACTGGCACACAGACATACGCTGCCAGCTCAGTGTCGAATTGTTATGACACCAGAGTCGCTAAACATTTTACACACAGTTGGAAGCAGCTTTTACACGGCTTCCATCTCCTCAGGCTTTTCAACCTCTCATTTCAGCCTCTCTCTTTAGCCAACAGAATGAAAATGTCAAGAGTGTTCTCAGACCCACTCGCCTAAGCACRTTCACCTCCTGAGTGAAAACGAGTTTGTGGCTGTGAGGGCAATAAACATTTATTGAGGTATCTCCAGRGATACCTGTGGTCACTTTTTCAATTCAGCCCTGACTAACTCCATGTCGTGGAGGAAATGAAGTAGCTGATGTAAATAAATAGATGTTTTGTGCCTGTGGTTTAGATCGCTTAAACTGTCTTTTAGAGTTGAGGTAGAGTTAAGAACTGACTGTGGGGGAAAAACCTTAGCAGCTCCTCACATCGCAGTACATGGCCAACCCCCGAGCRAGGGWATCCACTGAGGACRGTGCCTGAGTGCTTGCAAGTGTTTAGATTCACACTTARGTTTATAGCAGTATAATTTTCCTGTAGAGCCAAGCTTTTAAATGCTAAATTGAATTGATTCTCAGRTTTATGTCTGTATTTGATATGCACACACGCACATATTTATACCCTCATATACCCATGCGGTAAACTGCCAAAGCATGTGGTAAATTGTGCTTAATCTAACTTTCACCTTTGATCACCTCAGTCCTTAGCCCTGGTTGTTTGAGACTTTTCTTTGAGAGCAACTTTTTGGTTCTGAATTCCCCTGGGATTATGTAGTTGGAAATCTCAACTCTAATTAGAACAAATTTATCTACTTGTAAATGTGAACATATATCTGAGATTTCAAACCTCATACAATTTCCTTTAAGCTTCTCCACATTGGCCAAGAGCAAAAATTTCCTTTTCAAATACAAAATCCTGCTTCCACTCAAAAATCAACCATCCAATCAATCAATTAGTCTGTCTGGTGGTTTTGCTGTATGTACAATATTAAATCCCCTGAAAAGTGACACTTTAAAGAAACAATTATCAATATATATCATTATGAGTACTTGAAAAGAAGGCTGGGTGGCTGAGGATTTCCAGAGGAACACAGCAAGTGYTTCCAGTTGCAGCAGGTAAGAAAAAACAAGATTTTGAAGTCATGCTGAGTGACAGARCTGCTGTTTTAGGGACTTGCTTGGACATTTTAAAATGCATCATTTATATTTATTTTCCCTTCCAGGTCTCTGCTAAGACAAATTAACAGCATAGGTCAAGACATTAAAAAAGCAGACTTTAWTAAAGTCTCAGATTTAAGGTTTGTGTCTGTAAATTTCTTGGCATCAACAAGAGGCAGTGGTATGGCACAGTAAAAATCCAAGTGTCAGTCATGCCAGGGTGRCTAATAGAACTCACTTGTGGCCTCATTAATCATGAGTGAGCAGGCATCCCAAATTCATGTCAATAGCAGCTTTATGCCACCCYGGCAAATAAGAAATGCTCTATAGATATCCTCAGATAGAGTGAGAAACCCTGGTCCTTTCTGGTGTAAACYACCCAAGCTCTGCAAAGGGCTGACAAGCAATGATCATTTTTCTTAGCTGAGCATCTGACCCACATTTGCTATTCATTATTACTGTATTATTTTTTGGGAGTCAGCAGAGTTCTTCTTCTGGCTCTGAACAAAGTGTTTGTCTTGTAATCTAACCAGACTGGGGATGTCTCCAAATACTCTTTGGGAATTTTATTTAAAAATGCAGCCTCTGCCTCAGTGATAGAAAACAAATTGAAAGTATTTTTCCCCTTAGGTGAAACTGATACCGTCTTAGGACACTTGTGATCCCTAGATAAGAGGATCACACAACCAATCCTAACAGGCATTTGCCACTTGAGTTGTTAGATTTGAAAAGGGTGGTAACTATAAAAGGAAATATTTGGATAACTAAGCCTAAATTTCTTTAAACGCCCTTTGCTTCCTCTTCTTCCAAGTTGTGCACATGGAAGATTTTGTTGTCTCTCCCTGTCTCTGCACCTCTACAGCAACATTCATTTGGGACGAAGGAGTCATGTTGCTGTCAGGACTGACCCAGCTGAAAAGCCATCACTACTTTTTTGGTAGGAGTAGTGTCCAGGTGGATGTGGTCCTTGCTCTGTGTGACCTCACTGCCACACGCACAGAAGGGAGACGGGCGGCAGAAAGGAGGCAACACAGATGCTGGGCTAAGGGCAGGACCCTCTTTTGGGGACTGTCTGCATGTCAGTCAGCTTAGTCTAAGAGCCAAAACACTCTCTGAGGAGTGGACAAGAAAATCCATTTCTCTCCTACATCCTCTCTAAGTACATCTCTATATAGATGCTTCAAAATTCAAATTCTAATCAAAAAGCTCCTCACAGAGTGGGGCTGATCAGGTGTCTTCCTGACTGGTGTCCAAGGCCTCCATGTGGCACTTAAAGGCAAGCAATCTGCCTTTCCAGCTCAGGGTGAGCTGCAGTTTGGGTCTGCTGGCCTGGAGCCTGCAGGACACCCGTGGGGCTGTGCCAGGCTCCTGAGGCCGTGTTGTTGGTTTAAATTCGATTTTTCCCAGCCAACGCACCAAAAATGCCGTTGTTTGAGCTTGACTGAAAGCCAGAAAAGGTACCCATGATGTTCCCTCCCTGGCCCCCACCAGAGAGGCAGAAGGGAGAGCAAAAGCCCAATTAACACTAAAATTTATGGCTCTTAGATAAGATGACACAATTGAGAGAAAGATACATATATGCTCCAGAAAAATAGTCAGACAGGCTGAATAACTGCAGTTGCAAAATAGATTTATTATTTAAAATCTATGTAAAAAACTACTGCACCAGGGAGGGGAACAGAGATAGGGAAAAATTTACAAGGAGAAGAAATAAAAACGGACATTTTAAGATACCTGTTATTCTTTTTGGGAACCTGTGTCTCCAGATCATCCCTCCCCACCCCTCCATGTCTTCCTGGCACAAGAGGGGCAGGAATGAAAGTTTTAACATAAACATAGATCAGACTACTCATTACGGTTATCGTTCAGCATTGTAGGAGATGAGTCCTTACAGCTCCAAGCTGTGGAAGTTCTTCTCCCAAGAAACAGTCAGTGTATAACTGCTGATGGCATGGGATTCATTTCTTTACCTTGTGGGAGAAAGGAAAACAGTCCTCCAAGGCTAACTGCATTATTTTRGTGGTGTAAGGCCACTCTCTCAAATCTCCTGGCAGAAACACAGCTTCTTCTAAGCATCCACTCGCTTCAGAAGCGGGGAAGGGGCAAGCATCTTCCCTCTTTTTGGCTTATGATCAGTACAGTCCTCAAAGGCCAGGTTTGTTTTCTTTTTTATCTTGGTTGCAGGGCCTCTCTTTTCTATACAGATCTCCCACTGAAGAAAATAGTCCTTTCGAGAACAGCTTGTTTTCTCCATGTCGAGCACCACAGCAACAGCACAGCACCTGTCTTCTTCTTACTGTGATCTTGGGTCTCCATTTTTCTYACATCTCTTCACCCTCCTCCTCTGTCCTTTCCCAGTGCATGATACTGACAACCTAAAAACTAAATGGTGGCCGCATTCTATCTTGTTTTGAATTCTTTTTAAGTACAAGACCATTCATCATCACAGAGGTGTAACCAACCTGTGCAATTGGCCAGGCCTGATGGGCAGCCTGTCCATCAACCTCAGAACCATAACAGATTGGCCCTAAAACACAGGGGACAGGGCTCCTTTTGCTGGAGAAGAAGGAGAAAGCTTCTAGAATCTTGTCACAGGAGCCATCTTTGTGGTTTTTTGGTCCCATCCCCCCATCACCAAAAACTGGACCGAGTAAAACCAGGACAGGCTGCATCCGCCACGCCTGCCTCAGCAGCAGCAGAGGAGCATCTGGAAGAAAAGTGAGATTCAGATTTCATGGAGTGTTCTCAGCCCAAAGAAAATGGCTCAGTTGACTGTTCCTTTCAACAGGAGCTGCCATGCAGGGTGACAAAAGTGCAGCTGATGGGCCTCATGCAGCTCCTGAGTGCATCTGCTGCTGCATGTGGTGCTTGGTGAAAACTCCCAGCGAGGCTGAAGTGTGGCAGCCAGATGTGTTCTCACCTCCTTCCCTCCATTCCATATGGCACCATGGCACAGGAGGGAGAGCCAAAAGCAGCAGAGGACACGTCATCAAGCACTCTGATTCTCCTCCCCACTGGAAAAACAGCTTCCTGTAGGCAAAAAGCTGGTGTTGCAATATTTCTCTCAAATCCCATCATGTTTAAGAAGCCCTTAAGATAGYTGAGTACCCAGCTGATGATACTGAAATGCCTGTCATCGGGAAGGTCAGAAATTTTCAGCTAAAGTTGTTAGGCTGTGTTTATAGATGWGTGGAGAATGAAAAAGAAAGACCTGACCAAAGCAGTTTTTCAGATGTTTAGTGAGAAGGTAAAARTCATTCTGTCTCCCTAGGGCAGAGCAGCTCAAGGATGTGATTGCCAGTGGTGGGTGCATGGCAGCATGTGAACTTAGTCTGGACAGCTTGGGATGCTGCAATGTGGGAGAGGATCAGGCTTCTAACAGGTCTGTAGGTTACATCCCAGGGTGCACAAGTAGCTGGTGAGGTGCCTGGTGGAGCATGGCATTTACATGACATGAAAGAGTTATCATTTGGTGTGCACATGCCTCCAAGAGGAATAAAAACGGTGGGAAGAAAAAAAGGAAACCAAAAAAGTTGAGAGGTTTCTGGTTAGTCTGGCCTAGTGAGGAATTCAAAACCGTAGAGAAATATTCATTATTTGTGGGCAGTAATATTTATGTCATGCATTAACAGGGAAGGGAAGTAAAAAGTTGCTCTTAGACACTCARAACCAGGCTGGCATCCCTACTGGTGTTGTCTGTGTTCTGCATCCCATGGATGCTCTTGGTCCACAGAAGTTGCAGTGCTTCCCATGGAGATGTAACGAGTCTTTTGGAACCAGGTTAGTTCATATTGTGGTTTTTGATTCGCTTACTTAACTTGCAGGTCTAAAGCTTCATTTATAATAAACTGACCATGTGAAAGGCAGCATACCCATGGTGGTGGTTGTTCTTTTGGCTCCAGTGATGATGACTGCTTTGCTATCAGGGAAATTCATGGGCAGTTGCTCACACTTGTTTGCATATCCTCAGCTGACTCAGGACAGACCCACTTTACATCTCTGAAGCTACAGTGGATACTTCTTGCCCTGGAGTTCATTCATGCTTTGAAAAAAGGCCATTTCCAGTCACTTGGTAACAGACTTTGGTGCAAATGTTTCAATGCCRGAGTATAATTCCATTTTGGTGGTTGATATGGTTCTCCCCCACGCCTCATATGTAGGGATAAATGAGGTATTTGGGGTCATACCATGAACTGACATTGAGGCAGGTTCCTGGTGTTGGATCCAAAGTGGAGGGGCAGTCAGGGGTTGAGCTGAATGTCTGCCCCWCTGCTGAGCATCCTCGATTAAGGTCAGTGTGTGGTTACAAGCACTGCCAGGGTTGAGCGCTGACATGGTAGTAATTGGATCTCACTGGGCTGGTCAAAAGGGAGCTCTACTCCACAGCAATTATTGCCTGGGGGAAGGGAGAGAAATGGAAGAAACAACCCCCCAAACCTGGAGGCAGGGAATTAGAGTAAGCACGGATGAGTTGGCAGATGCTGCCGGATCAATGGCCATATCATGGCAGGGAAAACAGCGACAGCCCTCTCAGAGTCATAGTCACTGCTGTTTTGGGTAAATGCCAGCAAACAGAGCRAGAGAAGAGAGAGGAGAGATGGGGGAGGGAGGCATCAGCCTGCTGGGCTACTTTTAATTATTTCGGGTCACATCAGACAGAGAACTGCCCACCGTGACAGATCAGTGCCACTCAGAGGGCTTGCACGCAACCCAGGATAGCAACCAGGACGAGCACCTTTTATCCAGAAAAAACCCKCCACAAGTCAAAGCACCACCACAGCCAGGCACAGGCAGAAGCATATTGTGCACATCTACGCATCCCCATGCGGTGCGGGGCTTCCCTGGGCTGCAGCAGCAAGGGGTGTCTGTCTGACAGCGCATGCAGCAGCAGTGCACAGCTCTCCGGGCAGGAGGGAGGGCACGGGAGGCCCGGTGGTGCCATCGCTTCCCTGGATGGGAGCCAGAACATWAGCACATCTGAGCTAGGGCTCGTGTCTCCACATGGCTCAAGTTGTTTGCCACAGCCTCCAGAAGGGGATCTTGGCCATTTTCTCACTCTTTTTCTCCTTTGAAGCCTTCAGTGGGACTTGTGGCAGCGCAAATGCCCTGCRAAGTTTTATTTATGAGTGCTTTTGGCACCAGCAGCAAGGTGTTGTCATAGGAATGGTCACTGACTTTCTGTACTTGGTTGCCATCAAAAATTCCTCAGAAGCTTTACAAAAGGGAAAAAAGGAAAGAAATATCACCATCCTATAAATATTTTTATGCCAGAATYCATCACTGCCATGTATGAAGCTTATATACAATCCTTGGTTTTTTCACACACAGCAATTTCCTGTTCACTTCACTGGGATCTGCATTTGCATTCAAGTTGCATGGTCAGGTTGTTAATTATGCAAACTCACCTGGTCCTCCTGAGCTCAGCACAAATTCAAATGGACATGCCCTCATGAAAATAAGTCCTTCATTGCCCTGCTGCAGATTTTAAAATACTAGTTTCCCCAGTGGAAACACTATTTGGTGTTTCTAGAACACTCTGATGATGTGTGACTCCTCCTACTTTTCTCTCAGTCCCTGTTTAGGTGATGTTTMGTTTCACGCCTTCTGTCCCAGCATCTGTGCTTCTCCTTCAATCTGACTGCTTGTGATGCTGGGCTTTTGGCTGTGTTAATGACCTGATCCAAGTTTAAATAATAAAAAAAGACAGGGTTGGTTTTGCATTGCAAACAATTTTACCCATAGATGATGCAGAGATGGAAAAAAAGTAGAAGAAGGGTAAAAATAATTTAAACTGAAATTTGCCGCCATAGTATTAAATTGCAGTGGGAGTCAAAATTAAACTTCTCGTCAGCCACACCGGTGCAGATAGGGGAATTAGGCATTGTTTTCTGTTTCAAATCAAATGGGTGTATAGTCCAGGGGCACCAGTTTAGCTCACATAAAGGAGAAACCTTCATTATAAATCTGAGAGGCCGTTTTAATGAGCTGTTTTAATCTGACGTAGCTCAACTGATTGTGGTGGCTTTGGCACAGGCGCTGCTGTGCTGTGTGGGGGATGAGATGTGCTGTATCCCCCAGCAGGAGCCAGGTGCCCCTGCTGCCGGTGTTTTGTGTGGGTGTGTACCCCACAGATGTTACAAGCACACCTGGCTGGTGGGTTCTCACTTGCCCCATTTGACTTGGATTTTTTCTCTGCACTTTCCACTCTTCACATTTTCTTCAGCTGGTGAGGTCTGGCTAGCAGCTTTTGCTGGGGGATCTCAGGAGTGGGCAGCTTTTGTTTCTGAAACATAGCAGCTCTAAATTACTGCCAACCTGTTGTTTTTGTTGTGGGTTTTCCTTTCTATGATACTCACAGTAGTGTCTTCTTGTGCTACTGTCATTTMGGGGGACAGTCATTCTGCTGTAAACACACTGCTTCCTTCTTTCTCCAAACACCTTTGAACTCCCACAAGGTTAAAGCCTGGCATTCATATTATTAGTCTGTCAGGTTGCTGCAAACAGAGCAATAGAAAAAGAAGAAATTTTAGTGCTGTCCTAGACTTTCTGTGTGACTTCAGAATGGTTATTGTAATGGCAGAGCTGATCAAATACAGTAGAAATGTTGTTTTTAAATATTTATTGCTATTCCAACTGATGACTACTCAACAACAACTCATACTTTATTCACTTATTTGTTTGCTATTTGAACATCTACCTAAATAGACTTTCTTGCACAGATGTTAGGAGAATGGCTGTTCTTTGTACCAATGCGCCTGTTCAGCTTCACGCAAAAGTATTTGAGAAAAGACAAGAAATGCACATTYCTCATTGTTTTCCAATTGTGCTTCTTCATCCATTATTGCTTTTATTCCTCTTGCTACAGAGTCGAAAGGTCTTGGATAGGGTACAATTACTGTCCGTGTGAGTTGCTGACTTAGGTGGACTAAAGCTGCAGGTCAGCAGCAGGATCTACAAGGCATTATACAATCCTGTGGGAACAAGGATCTGCTGTGAAGGTCTCTCAGGTGAGAAATCCCCTGCTTTTACAGGTTCCAGCATCAGACCAGTAAAGAGACTCATTATCATTTGGTGATGGGAATACTCAGTTCAGGAAGAAGAGCATGTACAAGCAATCACGGATACAAAGGCTAAAATTGTAGTTGATAAGTCTCAGTGGGGAAAACAAATCAGCAATTAATGTAAGCAGTGCTGGGGGTAAAAGAGGCTTGGAGGAGGAGGGAGTTGATATACTGAGACAGAAKGTTAGTGGGTGGCAGTACTCTCCGAAGGTGATTGGAAACTTTCCAGTGGAATMGAGATATTTTTCGCTTGTGGGATGAAGATTCAGATAGGTACTGAAATCTGCAGGGTGTTCATTGGTTGTTGTCCCACTTTCTGGTGATAAATCTATGCCACCAAAAAAGCCCCCAAAATATTTGTCCTCCTTCTTTCTTACAGTCTCTGCTACATTCAGCTAGAGAGGGAGGATGGACTTCAAATTTTTCACCTCTCCTTTTCCCTACAAATATCTGTCCAGGTTCAGAGCATCCTAAGATACACATCTTTCTTCCTGCTGGATGTAGGATGGGCATTTTGGTCTTTGTGCTCTCCTCAGCTGCCAAAGCAGTAATATTTTTTTTTCCAGGACCTTTAAATTCTTGCCGTAACTATTTAAAACAAATAAGCAAACAATTTCTTTTTGCCAAGCTCTTACTGTATTACACAGGCCCAGTGGAAACTTTTTGACGACAACTATTTGCKAAGGTTTCTGTTCATGCTTGGACACAGCAATTGCTTACAGAAGCCACATTATGCACACATTGGACTGAACATAACAGCACCTGCTGCTGCTCCTGCTGTTACTAAAGAGAGAGCAACTAATCTCTTTAATTATTGGAAAAGAATTAAGGCTTTGATTTGTCTCATTGCAGAAACATAGATATTTCCCCCCTGCAGGCTGGGAAGAAGATGCTCTTTGCCTTCCTGTTCTCCTGCATGAGTGAGGGGCTTAGACCACTGGGTGGGTGGCCCCCACCAGCAGCAACCAGAGGAAGAGTAGAGTGGTATGGACACCCACCACTCCATTATCTATTTGAGGATTGGCACCCATGGGTTTTATCCCACAATGCCAGCACCACATGCAAAACAGAGAGGCTGGTTTTCTCCCTGTAACTGTGTAGAAGCAATTCCTTTGGGTTCCATGGACAGCAAAGGGGACAGTCTGAGGGCAGTGTTAGGYTCTCTCTGCAAATGGCAGCAGGATTGTCTGGGCACTGCTGGATCCTGCTTGTCTTCAGGCTTGTCTGTGCTGCATGTTCTGGGCATGCAGGGGAACCACAGGACCTCCGGCTGTCTACAGCGGAGAGATGGGCTTGTCATGCAGACAGCACATCTGCTTCTTTCGTCTGGGAGGAAGAGSTGGTGAATCCAGAGTAGAAAATAATCATGGGGAAACTGTCTTCTCGATAAGGATTTTGTAGCATGTTTTCAGGAAGACCTTCCTGGCTGCATRCTGCAAAGTCACACTCTCAGGGGCACCGGGAGTTAGAGGATCTCTTGAAGGACGAGGGGTCTGTTACCAGTTGTTCCCCACACTCGAAGCTGGACCAGACTGGGCTGTAGAGGTCTTCTCTCAAACACTACTGACATTTCGTTAGTCTCCTTGCCTCAACTTCCCTGCCATTCCATTTTTCTCCACTTCCAGACCTGTATCTTCMTGTCAATATTAAGGCAAGAGGAGTGGAAAAGAGCATGGAAAAGAGCAAAATAGATCCTTTCCATCCTTTCARCTCCCCACTGCCCTCCCTACCTCCATCCCTCCCTTCCCACAAAGGAGCTGCAAGTATTCCTCTGCACCACAAAAAGGACSTGCCAATGGGTCTAGGACAGAAAGAGTTAAACTCAGACGAGCAGTAGCTCCAACACAGTTAATCCATATAAAGCTCATGGATTTCTCTGCAGTGATCTTTGTGGTTGTCATTTGCATTTTTTTCCTTTTGTGAAATCTTTTCTTCTTTCCTTTTACACTCGTATGCATGCAGAAATTAGCATAYTGTACCGAGAGTGGGAGATGTAAGAAGCCGACCCCCTGCTGTTCAGCGGATTGTGCAATCTGCAGGCGGCATCAATTTTTCAGCAGTTTTCTCATTTCTCATTACAGTCAGGGCACCGCGCAGCTCCCGATTCAACACAATCCCTAGTGGTCCTACAGACAAGCATATGGGCTGTCGAATAGCCGTACTGCTACTTTCATAGCATTAATATCCTTGTTTATGCTCCCACYGTAATTAATCCTGGTATTAATATAGTTTGGGCTTAGCTTTACTAATTATGTATGGGCTAGCAGGATAATTATGCCGGCAGACTCCGGCGCTGCTACTTGACAGCAGTTTGCTAACCTTAGGAGCTGCACATAARCACTTTGGCCAATCCTGCCTTGGAAACAAGGAAGGCAGAGAGACAAGGAGGAGGGTTTACATGGTGAATCGATGTCTGATAACTATAAATACTGTTTTTAAAATAAGGAAATTTCACAAGCACAATAAAGTTGTCCTCAGGTATCAAACTCTGTGGTTGTCATAGTGATGTGTGCATTATTAAGAGGTGTTGTTCACTCTGGCATCTAATCTTATAATGAGGACAGCTCATTATCAGCCCAACGAGAGTTCCTTTCCCCACTGACCACATCGCAGCTTGACGAGCGCTTGGGGCTGACGGGAACTTCTTTCCTCTGTTCCTTCCCTGCCCTCCATCCCACCCCATCCCGAATAACCTCAGCAAACTCTTGGTACAACAWAGTGCTTTGAAAGGCTAATGAATGGCTAATGCCAGGAAAGCCATTTCCCAGTTTTCCTCTGGTTTTGAGCATGCCTGTGACTTTAATGGGTACAAAAAAAATCAAGCTTTGGCCACTTTAGACTCTTTGGCTGTCCCTGGCCTGCATGTTCATTACCATTGCAGATTGGGGAGTTTAAAACAAGCCATTAGTTTGCTTTTATTTCTGCACCTGTTTCTGCTGCCTGACTATTCCCAGTAAATATCCTTCATGGGGTCAATGATGCCCCTTTGCGCCAGGCACATGGCTTAATGGAACTTCCTTGGCTTATCATTAGCCACTTTGCATTTTTATAGAGCACTATTAACTGRGATCCAGACTTGCTTTTAATTCCCTTCTGAGGTTTGTACACAGCGGTCACATCCCTCCCCCGCTCCTCAAACAATCCAATTATCACAGTTTGTCACACAGCCGTGGATGACCCACACACCACCTGCTCCGCAGCAAGTCCAATCCTCTGGGATGGCAGCCCAGCAYGGCAGTTCGAGTTTTGCCTCAGAGGGGCCCTTTAAATGGCTTTAAATATCATATATTTGTTTTTGTTGGCAAAACCAAAACCAGAACCTSAAATCATCTGTGAAATTATATTATTTAAAGGTATGAAAGGGATGTGAAAATTACTTTAAAAAATTTCATTCTTCCCTCTCTCTCTCTTTTTTTTCCCCCTTTTTTTCCTCCCATGTAATAGATTTATGTCTAGACAGGCAACCTGTGTATTGTTCAATCCCATTAGGCAATCCTGGTGTTGTAAGGATCTGATCATCTGGAAAGTCTGAAAAGTGAGAGTCAGCGAGAATATTGCTATTGGCCTCCTATGCAAGTGTGTATGTAAACATGAAGTTATGTAAACATGAGGTCAGAATTAAGGATGTGATTAAATGTCATCATMTTCAGCTGGATTTATAATGTCCTCATGCATTTTACTGAAATGTCTCCCAAATCTGAGCCCCAACACATGGGTTGAAATATTGCCCATGTCTTCAGTTCATTTTGGAGCAGGCCCTTTGAGATTTGCCATTAAGTCCCCCAGGTCAGATTTTCCTGTGCTCAACCCTCCCTGTGTGATTTCAGCTCCTTTCTAGCAGCATCTGGCGTTTGGCCTGCAGCAGCCCAGGGGTGTCTGGCTCTTGCTCAAAAAGTGCCTTGGGTCCTGCTCCTGTACCTATTCTTTTAAATTAAAGGGTCACTTGCCAAAACACAGTACCAGTCCTAATACCAGAAACTTCATCTCATCACATGTAGCGATTGTAATAGGAGATGACAGAGCTGTGTGCTCTCTTCRTCCCTGAACCTTGAAATTTTCTTTGCTCAGCATCAGGGTTTTGGGAAGGGTAGAGCAAGTCTGAGTGGCCAATGTGCGAATTCATGAATGGAGGTGCTGAATCCATGGACTGGGTGATCATCCCAGAGCTAGCCAAGGGTGAGCTGTGAATTGCCTGGGGAAGAGGCAATCCCTCTAAATTTTCCACAAAGTGTTAGTGAGAGATCTCTTCT
The DNA here is from genome assembly GCF_030028575.1 of Malurus melanocephalus. Taxonomy (NCBI): domain Eukaryota; kingdom Metazoa; phylum Chordata; class Aves; order Passeriformes; family Maluridae; genus Malurus; species Malurus melanocephalus. Next base: position 249,126 of record NW_026623315.1, on the reverse strand, counting down.
AACAGAGACTTTTGCRTGTTTACAATTGCACCAGGAGTTTTCCACAGCTTCCTTCCAGTTTTATTTAATTTTTCTTTTGGCCATTGTATTTCAACTGAAAGTAATGAGGTCCGTCCAGTAAGGGTTTCATGCTGCATGTTCTCATTGTTACATAAAAATCAAAGGGAATTTTGCACGTGAATAAAATAAGAGTCCCTCAAACTATAGCRAGAAGATCCTGGATTACTCTATCAACATACAGTAGAAATCCTCCTGCCCTGAAGCAGTCATCTCCAAGAAAAAACTGTCTATCTTTTTAGACTCTGTAGGGAATTTGGCTACACTGTGGAACTGCATGAAAGGTTTTACCTTTCCACCATATCCCAGATTTCCAGATCTTCAGATGTAGGTCACCTGAATGTTCTGTGTTGTTTAAACGATGGCCATTCCTCTTAGTTCTGTATCATTTGAAGGCTGAGAGTYAGTCAGCAGCAAATGTTTCAAGTATGTGTGACTAGTAAATGRATTGGCATTTTGTCTTGTATTTCAAAAGGCTTTTTCTACTGGTAAATTGGTTTCTACTCGTAGCGTTGGGATAATCTGCTTATGGGCCAGTTCATCAATATTAAGTACCCACATACTTTTCGTGTACAACAAAGTTACTGTCATTTACATGCTGGCTGTTAACCATCTCAAGTAAATTTCCTAGCAGAATATGGGTGAGTTTTAGCCAGCTGTGCACACTTTAATAGCGCAAACTAGAAAGGCCTGTCACTAGTTACATTTTCCAGACACCAGGAGCTTGTTAGACTCYCAGAGTACAACTATATTCTACCCTCTCTACCCAGGACTTTGCACRCTGACACAAGACACTGTAGGGGAAGAAAGGGACTTGGAGGAGCAAGGACATCAACATGAGAATGTGATGTTCAGCAAAGGTCCACTGGCAGAATGGAGACATAACAAATCGACAGGATGAGCAACAAGTACCTTCTGTTTAGCTCATTCTTGATCAGCTGCTTCAGTCTGTAGACTTGATCTTTTTGAATTCCCTGAAATGCTGGAATATAGCCCTCAGTTTTGCACTCCTGTACTGACTGATGGCAGAAATGGTTCACAGAGCTACAGCTGGGGGCTGCTGTGGCAGCCGTGAGTGTATGTGGTTTTAGCAAAGTTCAGGATAGAAATGGGGATGATGGATCTACTGGTGGCTAAAGTACAACCTGACACCCAGAGAGTGCCTGAGCTCCTGACCAGCAGAAACTGAGGGCATAGCAGGAAAAGATCTTTGTTATCAAAATGCTTCTGTTCTTTCTAAACATCTGCTTGACCGCTGTCAGAGAGAGCCTGCTAGGCTAAACAAACCCTTGTTTTGATGCAGTATGTCCTTTCTTAATCTATTTTAGRGTGTACTGTTTTGTACTCAGTGCTTCTGGCTCTGTGGCATTCCCTCTATTGCAGGTAGCACTACAGACACCTGGGCAGAGGTCAAGGCTCCTGCTCTCCATCTTCACAAGTCAAGACAATGAAAAGTCACTTTTATCCCTCATGGGGGCAGAAATACTAATACAGAAAGGAGCCAAGAATTGCCCTGTTGCTCTGGGGTCTTGAAAAGGAATTCTTAGCAAATTGAGGAGGGTATTAGCTTGCTTTTCATCACTRTCCTGAATTATTCCAAGGGAGTTGCTTGTGAGCAGAAACATAAATGGAGCATGGGATTTTTTATTRTTGCATGAACACTGAAACTACTGCTCATGGTCAATAGTTCGCAATTTTAGGTTATCTGCTGTGTATATATTCAACATACATAAATATCTGACTGCAATTATACTTAGTGATGCTAYTGGATACCAGAATCATATCTCCTTAATGAGTTTATAAAAGAACCCTTTCAATTTTAAGTCTCAAGTTAGCAAGCCAGATGTGTATTTTAAGCATGTGCTGGCATCCAGGGCCAGTCCTCTAGACACATGTTAAGCTGAGCAAGYTGGGGAGTCCTCTGCTCAACCAGACCTAGGTGAATTTTCCAATCACCCTTAGAATTTAAAAAGCTGGAGCTATTTTAATATTTCAGAGYCTTGTCTTTGTCAGGAAACCATACTCTGATAAAGTGTTGGTTRATTAAGAAAGTTGGAGGAGGATAATTAGTTTTGGAGCAACTTCTGACTTTTGCCATTTGTTTTTATTCTTCCCATCCATCATGGTGATGGTGTGGATGAGGAGGTGCCCAGGTGAAGCACCAAAGGACAGCTGGCTTACTGGTTATTAACTTCTGTCCAGAACTTTGTGGATGACCCTGTTTGTTTTTTTTTTCCCAGGGCACAGCTGTAGGCAAGCACTGCTGTTGCAAACCCGATTTAGATGATATTGAATGTGCTCTCTTTTGAGAGACACTGAATAGGTGAGCTCACATATTTGTTTTTATTCACCACTACACGCAATCTCTGTAGCACATGAGGATTTAATCTAGTCTGTGACAGCACTCAAGTATGTTCTCTCTCTCATTTAACTTTTCTCATGGAAAGTAATTTGCCTTAAAGCATTTGAGCTTCAGCAGAGGAATCACCAAAAATGTCCCCACAGCAATTTCTGTTCCTAGGATCTACCCCCTTTCCTGGTGATGTCAGTAAGGGCAGCAAGAGCCTGGGTACCACTTTATCCTTTGGTTCTTGTGACACTGAAGGCTCTTGGTGATGGCACAAATCCCAGGTGTGCCAGTGGAGAGGCGAGAGATCTGGTCTTCACTGTAAATAAAAGAGGTCAGGACAGAAGGAGCGGGTCTCTGATGCATTGCATGCTAAAGCAGATCCACATTCTGCCAGTTGCGTGATTATACACCGGGACATGATTTTTTAATGGAGATGGAAAACAGACATTTTGACAGGGCTGAATTTTGCTCAGGGCTATCTATGTGCTGCTCTCACTGAAGCGTCTTGGCCGAATTTGTKCCTGGTTTGAGAAGACAACTCTGCTGAGGCATGATAGAGCTGAGTTTGTAYTGAGGTGCAGCTGAAGGCAAGTATTCCATGCTGTCTCCTGTCAGGGCAGAGACAGGAGCCCTGTGACATGCTAGTTATGAAATCCTACTGCTTCCCTCTGCCTGTTTGGCTGGCAAGCATGCAGATGTAAAGAATAGTGTTTTGGTTCTCTAACAGATCTTTAATTTCAACTTTTTTTAGCTTGTCTTGTTGAACACACTCTCCGTTAATGAACTGTTGTTGGGACTTAACCTGTTCTGAGATTTTGAAAATCATAAAGAATGTCTAAGCTTCAGGGGCACAGAATGGGACTGAAATATAAATAAATGAACAAACAGAAAGAAAAAATTGCTGAGAGGAGTAATCTCTAATAGCATTTCAACTCCTGCAATACAAGAGAAGAAAATCTTTGCAAAGTCCTTGGATGTGAATCTTGCCAGAAGGGATCATGTCAGAGAAAGGTTGTATTTTTTTTCCCTTAGGTGATGTGCTAGCAGGACTTTGGGAAGCACCAGTGCTGTAAGTACTGCAGCTTTATCATGGCAGAGTTATGGATGGAATTGCTTTCCCCTTTTAAAATGGTGGTTTTTTTAAAATGCCTGTGCTGATGCTGAACCATCTCTCTGGAAGATTTGGGGTCAAGGTTGAGACTGTATTGAAAGGGGAACTGTAGTCAGGTACAGAGAGCTTGGCTGAACTGCAGTAGGGTAAATGTGTCGACTGTATTATTCCTTGGCACATGTTAGACAGGAAGTTAKATTAGGTTATTTGATAATTAAGCCCAAACCAGCTACTGCTGAGCTAATAAGAGACAGCAAACTTCTAAGTTAATGCCAAAATGTCAACAATGATGTATTCCTCAGAAGACTTTAGGAAATATTGGAAAGAGKTTTTAGTCTGGCAAACTAGATTTCACATACTCTGTGCATGTTTGGCAATCCCTCTGAAGGCACAGCATTTATTCTTGTCTCCTATCTGAGCTGTGTTTAGCTATTTGKGTAAATTATCAGCTGAACGTTATCCTGTAAGGAAGAAAATAGGGCCAAGCCCCTTGTGTCCTCAAGGATGAGAAAGRAAATGGTTTGGCAAAATGATCAGGCTCTTCCCCATACAAGGACTTCTGCATAATGGTATTTGAGATGGATGTCACCACCTTCTGCTGGCAGTCCTGGCACTCCATAGATAGGCCCACCTAACTTTCATTTAACTGACYTGAGCTAATAGATCTGGCAACAATGGTACTGGAAAATAGCATCCTTCATGTATCCATTGAACCCCTGAATGCTGCCTTCTTCACCTTGCCCAGCATAGCTGTGGTACCCTGTGGAGCTGTATGGGAAGCTTGTATTTTATATGATAGCTCATAGGAACTCATATCCAGTCCGTTTGAGTTATCTCCTGAGGGCTTCAGAAGGTCACTGCTGAGTGGTGGCTCATGGTTGTCTTCCAGCTGGGGTMGCTGGAACTTACTGAGATAACTCTGTCTCTTGCACCAGAACTGACTTTAGCACTCTCCATCGCTAAAGCAACCAAAACCTGAAAATAAATTTAAAACTTTTCAGTCTCTGCAGGACCCAAAATGAAGGAGCAGAGGGCAAAGCTCTCCTGCTACCTTTGTGTGTATCAGCCTGTTTATTCCTTATTCGTGAAGGAGTTTTTCTTTGGAGTTTTTTTAGGAAAAGTGAAATATGAAAAAAAGATGTGAAAAGAAAGCATGGAATCAAGCTGCTTGCAATGAAAGGGGAAATAATTCTGAGAAACACACGAATTTAGACATTAAAGTCTTCTTTTTCCATGAGAGAAAAACCCTTCCATTAAAACAATCATAAAACCCTTTAAATCAGGCTCAGGTACCTTTTAGGAAGAAGATTGCCAGTTCAGGATCTGTTCAGTGTGGAGAAGTACAAATGTACCRGTTTTAATCATGATAAATAACTTCTCTTTTATCAAATCATCTCTGCTGGAAATAGTTTCGCTCTGTGCCGTAATGATAATTTGCGCACTTATCATTCGGTACCTTCCCAAGACAAGCAGCCAGCCATGGGATGTAATTTAACGACTTATCAACTCCAGTTTCATCCAGCCCTTTCCAGCCAAAAGGGCATTTCACACTATTTAAGAGACTTCACCATATATTGCCATCAATTTAAGATTTTGCCAGCCCCTARTCATTAAAATTTTCCACTCAGCACTTTGCTTTATAACCTGGGGACAGAGCTGCTGAACAGCACCAGCARGCCCACGGAATTATCTGCTTTGTGCAGGTGATGGGATAATTACCAAAAGAATGCAAATCAYTGACTGGCTATCAAAGGACAAAATCATGATTAGTTGGATGTGCCATGTACAGAGGCTGGAAAGGCATGGGGGGAAAGAAAAAAGGAGTATCTGTGGCATACTTATCCCCCTTATCGCCTTCCTTGCGTGTTTTCCAATGGAAATGTCTCTCTGGGGTTGTGTCTGTTGAGTGCTCAGAGGATCTGGCATCAAACTGAGTGTGTTGCACATCATCTCCAGTGCAGCAGAGAGGCAAGGAATGTTGGAGAGGTCCCACAGTTCACTGCCCTGCAATCCTTTGTGGTAGGTCCAAGTCTGGAAGAGCACTGGCTTCAAGGTTGGAGTGTTTCGTGATGTTTGGTGCAAATGAGTTTTTACAGTGTTGTTAAAGCCAGGCATGCAGGAGTCATGCTCAGCAGTGGTCACTCATTTTGCTCCGAGTGAGGAACTGGCTGGTGGTGGACACAGCAGAGCACTTCTGTGTATTTAAGGTGCAGTGCTTTGAGTGAGTTTGGGATCTCCTCTCTGCTGAAAATACCTGCTTGGTGGTGTGTAATTTCTTTTTGGATGACAGGTTCAAATGAAAAGAGGCTAGAGGGACTGCTGGATGGGCCTTACCTACCTGAAGGYTTCCCCCATCTCAGATTTCTACAACAGTGGTCCTAGACTTCATTATCATCAGTATACACAAAACTAACACAGTCTTGGGTCTTCCCCTTCTTGTCCTCAACCAGGTCCTCAACTCTAAACTGTTGTTCTTCCCCCTTTTTTTATAAATAAAGATGGGATGAGCAGCTTAGCAACAGACTTTTGTATTGCAACAGGAATAGTGAGAGTCCTGCTTGCTATCATAGGTTTTATGAGACTGAGTGCCATCCCAGACCTTTGTAGCAGCCTTCTTCTGAAATCCTATCTGCACTTACTGGTCCTGCTGCTACTATCTGGAAAAGAAGTAGAAGTACAGAGCTTTCTGGCCTCCTGACAGACAGAATCAGGCCCAGKGCTCTCCTGCTGGCTACTGGAGCTGTGGCAAATTCCCCCAAAGCCTGCTAAAGCTTTACTGCAGCATCCTCAAATTTCCACCTGCTCTCCTTACTCGTCCTGGGAACCACATAGCTTATGGCTCCTCCTTTGCTCTTCCTTCCCACTGACATCTCTGTTTTGATGGGGAGACTGGAGAAATAATGACAGCCTTCATAATCACCAGCACAGTGGATGACATAACATGAGGCTTTTGTCCTCTGATGGCTGCCTCAAAGCTCACARGAATCTGAGTTGTCTGCCTGTTTGGCAAACCTAGCTGGGCTTGATCACCCAGCCTAGAAGCTGTTTGGGGAATTGGTCTGCAAATCTTGATTCCTCAGGAAAGCCATCCTTTATTTAAAACTTAGCTCCATTTAAATAGAAGTCTTTCCTCTSCTTCAGCTACTTTTTGCTTTTAGAAGATCCTTTGGACTTGAAGAAAAAAGCATATAATCCCATCTATAAATGGTTCAAAACACCCAAAAATTTATCTGTTTTAAAACACCCAAAAACCTGAAGAAGTAATGCCCTTCTACCCCTCTTGCTGCTCTCACTTGGGGATGTCGACATAAGACGTACAGCACACAAAACAGAAGTCAAAGWCCCAGACCACCTTTCACAGGCTGTGTTGGCATAAAAGGAGAGAGAAGGGATAGGAAAAGGTGAAGGAGATTGAATGGGATGGAGAGAAAAAATATTCACATTAAGATAAATTCTAGATGTATTTTTTCCAGTAATTTTTCATGCTGAGGTGGCTTCTGAGCATATCATTGTGCATGGTAACTCAGCCTGACCTGTTATAGCAAAAGCTCATAGTGCAGCATGATTTAATTRCAAAAGAGATTCCCAAGCCTCCAACCACCTCTGTGGTGTGGGAAGGCATGCTGAACTGGGGGCTGAACTGTCTGCTGTCACACAGCACCCTCATCCCTGGAGTCCTTGGTGCCTCTTTTAGTCATCACATCATTTTTTCCCACTGTGCACCTCACCTCCCTTAAGGCTTTGTTGCCTCATGTGTAGGCAGTGCCTGGTGTTTTTATGGTTGGGTACCAGCTGTGGGAATCAGGGAGGGGGTGGGTGAGAGGGCTGGGCACGTTCCAGCTGTTTGCCCCTGGCACCACATTAATGTGCTGACTTGGGGACCATCTGGCCATGTGCTGCTCTTTCCTTCTGCAGTGGCATTTAGTGCAGGAAGATGTGTGGGGCAAAGCACAGTCTCATGTGGTTCTGAGGGTACCTTCTTTTTTTTTTTTTTTTTTTGCCAGCTAACAAAGTGACCCTGCCATCGAGTTGGTAAAATGCCACTCCACTGTTTGAGAAAGGAGGTGAATTCCCATTACCAACAGTAATGAATATTTTCCTGGGTTTACACCTGTGTAAACATGAGGACAAAGATGCCAGGCTTGGTGTGACAGGGCTGGGAGAAGATTTGTATCTGAGAGAAGACTTTAAAAAGATGGTTTTGAGAATAGTATACTGCCTCTGCCTTTGCAGCCAGGATAATTATCTCTTTTTGCCATAACTTTGGGGTAGGCTGCTKGTATCTGTGTAGCTATTTATCTTCCAGATGGCCTACAGGTGCCGTACAGAATCAGCATTAGTCTCCTTGCATAACGTATTAGGGAAGGAGCATTTGCTTGAAAAAAAAACCCCTAGCTTTTCAAAATGCATAATGACTCTGTTATGCCATGTTATTAAAATGCAGAGGTTGGGCAGTGGATTTTTTGGAGCCAGAATCCAGATTTTCAAATGCTTTTATGTTTAAGAAGGGGGATGGGCTTTAAGAAGATGTCACTTCTTGCCTGGTTGGTAACATCAGGGCTAGATCTGCACCAGCATCAGGTGCTTGGCATCATGCAGGGAGCTGCTCAAGGCTAGAGTTTCTGTTTTACAGAAGCCARTGGGTRCTTTTGAAGTCTGATGTCTTCTGARAACACGTCTGSGTTGTTCTTCAGTGARGTACAGAGACCTGAGGATGTCATTGGAACACCTGGGGGAAGGCTCTTTCCTCAGCACAGCCTCCTCTCTCTAGACTGCAACCTCGAAGGCTCTCCCCATGCTTTTTCTCCATCCAGGTAAGTGAGGATATTTTTGCACAGGCTCTCAGTCCTGGGCTGTATTTTGGATTTCGAAAGGGGATTTCTGCTGACTGCACTTCAGTGTTTGTCTCCAGTGCTTAAGACTTTGCTGGGGGGGTTGTGTTTTTTTTTCCAGAATTCCTGAAAGAAACCTAAGGATTTCATTTTCCTCCATCCTGCAGAATGCACCCTCCCATCTGCTCTGCCTTCCGTGTYTATTGAACTCCTTTGAACATCCAGTGGATGAGACCCCACCCTGGCAGCCAGCAGCACTCATCCACCCAGGCTGGGATAATCCAGCAGAGCATTTCCCTCCCTGACAAAGCCACTTGGCTTCAACTCATTTATTCAAAGAGGGCTTTGATACAGGACCTCAAATCATCAAGGCCAGGAAATGCCCTTTTGAGTCTCACAGTATCATTTCATAGTTCTGGACTGTATGCGGTCTTTTGGTAAATACTAAATATAAATTTAAAAATTGAAGGGCGTTTTTCCCCCCTGAAAGTGGTCTGGAATGAGCAGGTTGTCCTTGGATTGTTCGCATAAGCTGGAGTTCAGCAGCTATCATTTGTTTGGCTTCTGCCCACCTCCAGGACTGATGGTATCCTGGAAGGCAGGAAGGGAATATGGTTTGGAGGGGCTGGGGCAAGAGGAACAAGGCTTTGAAATTGGTAGCAGATTAATACTGTCAATTCGAAAGATCTCTCTTCTCTCATCTCTTGAATGTATTGTGCTCATTTATAATTTCCTTTGACCAGAGGTCAGCAAACAGCAAGCAACACATATATATTTTGCAGAACAAAATTAAAAGTGGTTTCTGGTRATAAGTCTTGAAGCATTATTAAGGTGTCTATGATAGAAGGGGAGGAATCAAGGCTGAAACTGCTACTCCTAAACAACCAAAAAAGTGCAAAACTTCTGCCTTGTAAAAAGGAACATGGAAAGGACTCTGAGCAAGCTTAAATTTGGAAAACATCTTTGAAGATCTGAAACAAATTACTACAGGGAGCTCAGAATGGAGGAAACTGTGGTTCACTGTCTAGAGATTTTTGTAAGAGACTGAAATTCAATGAACTTTGTGCTCCTGAATGTGTTAAAAGATTAAGAACCCTTACCATATGCTACTTGAAGACAACAGAACTTTTGACTTGGTCAAACAAAGGTCAGACCTAAATAAAGGACTTCACTTTTCAACAAAGCAGATGTAATGTCCTACAAGTTACGGGCAAAACACCRCTGTCTAATCAAGCAGATCTTGTTGCTCTGGCAAGAAGCCGAAGCTCATTTCTCCAGGAAATGCCTTTTTCTTGCCTTAGGAGAGCAGTCTCCAGCAACTGCAGCTGCCCAGGAGAATATCCAATTGCAGAAGGCATGAAAGTTGGTATGTACAGCAACCATCCCACCACAGTGAGCCCACATTTTATTTCTACCTAATTCATCTACTGCACACCCTTTCAAACCAATGGCTGGGGCCACAAAATTTTCCCTTGCACAGATAGAGTACAGCACTGCCAGAAGCTCAGAGAAGCTGTCCAGGGAAGGCCRTAGCTGCCTGCCTTTTCCAAAAAGTAGCAAATTCCTTTTCTCTGATATTCCATGCTGGACCTTGATGGTAGTGGGCTATTAATAGCAGCAGGTCACTCTAGGAGAATGCATGAGGAGGGTGATAGGTGTTGCATACGTGTTTGCACATTGAGGGATGCAGCAGTTAATTCACTTCATCTGGATCTCTTTCTGCTCTCACAAGCTTTGTCTTCATGGGTATATATACTTGGAACAGGCTGTGGCAGCAGTTTCAGTCACTTTGGGGCTTCAACATAGAGTTGTGCCAAATTCCAGACATGAAGAGTGCAAGGCTGTCTTTAGCTATTTGTTAAATTMGGAAAATAAAGATATATCACCATCCTGCCATCTAACCCAGTATGAGTTTGTCCCAAAGGCAGCCATGTATATGTTTGTCTCTATRTCAGGGAATCTAAGTTAAATTAGTTGTTGGCTATTTCTTATGCCAAGGGTAACAAACCAAAGGGCTCCACACCCAGAAGTGATTTTATACAGTGGTGTCATAAATGCAGATCAAGTTTACACAAACATATCTTTGTTGTGCTTATCTCGTTCTGGTAATGTCTAGATTAACATTTGAGGTGTCAGACTATATGATCCATAAAAGGCAAATTGTACATCACTATAGTCTCACCAAAATGAAACTCCCCTGTATAATGRTAGAGAAGCACAGATAGGCATTAAAAGAGAGTATATCTTTCTGACAGTTAAAACACAAAGCCCTCYCTCACTTCTATTTTAATAGCAGTGGATTTGAAAAGGCATTAGTTTTACTGCTGTCCTTAAGGCTAAAAGRAGAGAACATGTGACTCTTTGGTCTTTCAAATAAAATGAACTTTATTGCAAAATGCTTGTTCTTTCATTGTCTTGCCAGTTGGGTGGCTACAGGAGCTTGCGTAATGCATGTGGAACATTGTACAGCTCAAAAATTTACAGGTTATGAATTCATAGATGGTTTCTGCAGCTGACTGTGGCTTTGAGCTTCTCCATAGYTAGGAAAGACTGAAACCGCTGCAGACTGCATGTACTCAGCTTCAGTGAACCCAGATTTTATATTTATCCTTAGCCTGAGTTAGCAAAAAATATGTTAATCTCAAGTCTACAACTTGAGGGTATATCAGGGGGCAGGGTGCGAAACCCAGATTTATTCTGGGTACCCTTAACTGAGATGCCTGGTTCAGGAACATCACCAGAGCTATAATACCTACAGCCAGTGTAAGTAAGACCACTCCAGAGGGCAATGAGATTGGGATATATCACCCTACAGGACATCTTTATCTATCTAAGGAGAAGAAAAATAGAGCTCTTAGGTGACCAATCAGTAATAGTGAGTACAGGTAATGTGTTGAGTTGATGTATGCCAAGGCCTGTGTGTCTGAAAGTGTTCAGATCCTGMCAGAGAGGACTACAGGGCAAGTGAAATGCCAGAGTATGTTGTATTCCTAGAACTTGCTCAGATCTGGGCAGAWGAATGACCTCATGGCAGGAGGCAGGAAGGAAAAAGGGAAAACAGTGCRAGAAAGACAGAGGAGCAATTAGGAATTAAGAATGAGTAAAAGAAGKATAAAATGCAAGTAAAGCTAGAACAAAGCTGAAAAGGACTCAACACTGTGGTAAGAGCACTTTATAGTGGTGTACATGTCTGGAAACCTGCTCTGAGCAGTGTGTTTGTTCCTCTCTCAGCAGAATGCACGGATGCTTCAGTTCCTCACCGCTGAGCGTCTCTAATGAACGCTCTTTTGTAGCCTCCTGAACACCTCCCATGGCTAATGCAGGGTATGAAAACATACTTGTAAAGGTTTGCCTAGCAATGAATAGATCTGCCCTAACTTCAAAACACATCAGTGGCATGTAGCCTGAGGACCCCCTGTATCTTAAACACATCCCTRGTGGCAAAGCCAGATTTAACTGCAYGCAAAGCAATGCTGCTTCCCTTCTTTAGGGCACCGCCTCCACATTCAGAAAGAGGAGCTGCAGCCATCCACAGCACATTGCCCTGATGCAAGCCCACAGGGAACAGAAGCATTGTCTCTTCACAGGTGAATTCATCCCTGTGCATTGCCATCGTGTTGTGGACCAGGCTCARTTTCAGCACTGAAAAGATTTATATCTGATTACTCCTCTTTTAAAAGAATGTCACTCTCACAGAGARTTTCAGTGCCTGGGGGCAAAAGGAAAGGATTGTTTTGGTTGTTTTGAGTGGATTGTTGGCTCTTTGCATGTCAGGGTACTCCACTTAAGTTTCCCACTTGTGGGCTCTCTGCCCAMATGCTGGAGTCTTTCAGCAGACCTCCCTGGTAGCAGTGCAATAGTGCAGTGGATTAGTGACAACTTTCAGAGTGTTTGGAACTTGATGGAGTATTTCTCTCTCTGAAACAATGAAGTTATGCCTGGAGGGAGGTCCTGAAGACCTGGCAGGTATTCTTGGTCTGAATACTGGATATCTCATTCCACCATATGAACACAAGTACTCCATAGAGGATTCCTTTATGATGGACATAGTGCATGAAGAAGTAGATTTTGCAGGGAGAGATTGATGTCTTCTGAGCATGACTGAGGTATGAGAGGGAATGGCACTGGGGGAGCTGCAGCCTGTTTGTTCTTSACTGCTTGACAGCTGTCCGGGGTTTCTGCCTCTGGAGAGTAGTTTGGAGCAACCCTGGCTAACMTCTTGAGCATGGGAACGTGTTCCTTCAGTTCCTTCATTTCTCTAGGGCTCAGATCTGAATCTCAGAGGTCAGAGGATTTGAAGAAACCATTGCTCGCTCCATGACTCCATAAATACATGAGGTTACTGAATTTAGGAAAGCTGCAGGTGAGTATCTGTAAAAGGAGGTGGTGGCTTCAGAGTGMGGATTTGCTTATGCAGAGTGGCTGAGAAACACTTAATCTGAATTAAAAAAAATGTGAATTGAAAATGGATTATCAATGCTGTATAAATGGATGAATTCCCTAAATTCTCTTCAGAATTAAAGTTATCTTAATTTGTTTCAGTATAATTATGGAAGAGGATGTTATACAGGTCTTTAATGAGATATAACTTACTGACCGTAAAATTTTTTTTTAGTAGGAAACTTGTRTTGTCTCTACTGGGGATTTTAGTAACTGATCCTGATAATGTAAGAATCCGTCTTTATTACGWTTGTACTATTTATAACATTAGGATATGAAATCTCTGAATAAATGATTAATAAATCCCCACCATGTCCCTGTGAGGTTGGTAAAGTCTTTGTAACAACTTCTCTGTTCATTGCTATGTCTGCCTTTAGTGTGGAGCAAGGGAAAGCAGGGCTACAAGATATGGGAGTGAAGATGAGAATCAAATGTTTTTGGATTTATGGGAGGAATTAAACAAGAAAAAAAATGTTACTGCCCAGCTTAGAATTTGGTCAAGCTGCTGTGAGAAGAAGTTGGGGGAGWTTCAGTGATCAGGGGGTCTGCTTTATGTCTGACCAAAATCCACACGTAAGGGTGCCACACACAGGGCACTGTGGTGAAGACCAGCTTAATAGCAGGGTAAATATTGTAAAAATAATTGTAAAGATGTAAAAGTAATTTATATGTATTTCTTCTGTTCATAAAGAGGATTTATCCTCTTAATTTACATTCCTTTAAAAAATTTAAATAAAAAATAAAAAAAAAAAAGCCCTCTGAGAAGATGACTGCTCTCTGAAGGCTTATTYTGTGTTGTCATAGCTTGCTCCATTGGTGTTGCAGTGCAGAGTGGTACTCTTCACAGTCCTTTCTCCATATTAGCAGCTTCCTTCTTTTCCTCAGAAAGCAGTTTATTTTCTACCCAATGCTAAATCTCATGTTTGTCTTAACTTCTTCGAATGAGCACAAGCGCTGTGCTTTTGTTCTTCTCATTTTCCAGTGCCTTTTTGTTGATCTTCTCTGCGTGTATCTGAAAGGTCAGGAAAACAAATCAATGCGGAAAAGGACCTTCTGCCCCTTTTAACCTAACCTGYAGGAGGGAGGGAAGGGAAATCGCCAATTACGTGAAAGGGTGCTTTAAATATACCTGAAAAAAGCACTGTGGGAGTGAGGGTTTGGAAGGACAGATGTTGACAAGGCCATTCTCTGCAGTTCACCAGGTGCCTTTATGAACTCACGGTCTTCTCCTCCACATCAGTGTGTACAAGCAGATCCATAGAGCTGAAGCATATTCCATGAAAGATTCTCTCATTTCTCCGTGAAGGTCAGGCATTGGGAGACAGACTGGGACTCACCACGTAGTTTGAGGGCTACCAAATGCTGACCTCTGTTTTCCATTGCCTGGGTTTTCTTCAGTGCTTTCTGGTTACCGCTCTCTTCTTTCCATTCCTCAAGGAATGATCTGCTCCTTCTTCTGCACGTAACCCCCACACACATTCCAGAGCATCAGAGAGARCTCCAGCTCTGCACAGCATCTAGATTCCTGCTGCACCATCACTGGTGCACTGTGGCCTGTAATTGAGTTCTTGTCTGWTCTCTAGCCTGAATACTACAGAAAAGTTTACTAATCACGGCCTCTGTGGCCAGCATCCAGCCTCAAACATTCTGCTGAGAGTGCTCCTGGAACTTTCTCCACAGTCAATAGAAGGGAGGCAGCTCTCCCTTTACTTTCCAGTGATGAATACTTCCTGATTGCTCAGGTATGGTCTTCATGCATGTGTCATATGATAGGGGCTAACAATTCAGGCCTTAATCTCTGAAATTATTTTAGTYTTTAAAGACATGCCTTTAAATTCAGCCTTGCTTGACCTATCAAGTGCAAGACCCTGGAACATCCTGCTATGGTACCTTCTTTTCCTCCCAGTGCTATCCCAGGTATCTTTTTAAAGAACTGCTTTTCACTTGCTGCTTATTTGGCTTGCTTATTTTGACAAATAAGTGTGGAAAAGTGGCTAATTGCTCTGGCCTCCYTCCAGCATCAAGGCCAGAAAACAGAAATGCGGAGAGCAAAGTGAGCCCCCCCTTTTAAAACACAGAATTGGAGTTTCAAAGAGCAGCCATCCAACCTGGGTAAACAGCAACATTTTGCACAGGYATCAGTGGGATTCTGCACTCCGCAGTACCTGTGTGCTTTGTTTCTGGTCTCTCTTTTGTGTTACATTTGTCTCACCRAATCAGCAGCAGCAGCAAACAAACCCTTCCCTTTTGCATATACCCACATATAAAACCCTCTTGCAGGGCAAAACAACGGTGCCTGTGTGTCTCAGAAAGCTCAGCATTTGTGTTGCTTAGTGCAGGATGGAGTGTCAGTCRCCAGAGCAAAAAGACAGAAGCAGGGGACAGAAACAATGAAGTAAATGTATTTTACCTCTTCCTGATGTCATCTGCTGTACTACTGAAACTGCTTCATTAAAAGCTTTTTAAGAATACCTTTGCAGCAAAAGCCTTTTGTAAAAAACAGCTGTTAGAAAAAGAACCTTTTTTTTTTATTTTTGCAGATGATAAAAACAGAAGCCCACATGGTAGATGTTCTTCAGTCTTCACTTTTCTTCCTGGTTTGTGTCCTGCACCATGCCATTAAACTTTGGGCCCTTTCTGGCTCAACTGACTGCACAATTCTGACAGCAGAGCCAGGTTGRAGACAGATGATGCTGGTGTGTTGCACCTTCCATTTTGAAATGTCTCGTGTGGGGAAGCTGCTGACACCTCCTGGGAGTTTGCTGTGCCTCTTGGGACACCGCTTTCACACAAAGATCAAACTCTAGGACTCCAAAAGAAGACACCTAATGAGGAAACTATCCAGGTCTTGAGCTTGTTGGGTGAAATTTCAGTGTAAGAAATGCCCTGTGTTGTCAGAAAAGTGAGCCTAAGATTTATGTCCTCAGAAATGAAAACTGAAATCGGTCCATTAGACTGAGCAGAGAGCAATTTACCTGCAGATGCCTTWACTCTAAATGAGAACAYAGACCCTTTACTAGGCAGAAAAAAKAGACTTTGAGATAAGATGGGACCATGAGTTTGCTTCTCGTGCAGATCCAGGCGCCTCTGGTCTTCTTTCAGTTCTCTGGAAGGCTTCAAAAGGCTGATAATAAAGAATTATTAACATGAAAGCCCCTTACATTGCTGGATCATAGACACCTTCATGAGCCCTCCCTATGGAGTGGGGCAGATTTTGATCCCAATGGTCTAAACCTGGAGTAGTGGATTTTCGTGAATTTCAGTGGGATTCCTCTAGAAAAAAATCYGTGTATAATGAAAATGAAACATTTTAAAGCAATGCATTTTTACCCTGGTTAGCTGCCCCRTCCTTCACCCTAAAAAATTGTTTGGGGTTCTCACATTGGTTTGATATGGCAGGGCAAGAAGATATCTAATTAATCACTATTCACACTATTACAGGAATTGCTTCTTGCAGTCCCACGTATCTCAGAAAATGACACTGAGCAGCYCAGAATCTCTCTGAGGTTCTGAGGTATGGTCACCACTCTGTATCTTGCCTGGAAGCRTTTTGCAGACCTTTTGAGGCTTAGTTTTTCAAAACATCATAAAATCGTGTTTTGCCTGAACTTCTGC
Organism: Malurus melanocephalus; assembly: GCF_030028575.1. Lineage (NCBI taxonomy): Eukaryota > Metazoa > Chordata > Aves > Passeriformes > Maluridae > Malurus > Malurus melanocephalus. The sequence goes on along the minus strand of NW_026623315.1, from coordinate 232,721 downwards.
TCGTCTTTATTGCTCAGTGGAGAAGGCAGCAGCGAAGCAATAATCCCCTCTGGGACTCCTTACCTAATGCATGCTCTAAGTGATCAAGACATGCTGCTTACCTTCTCATCCACTAAAAGAGAAGTATGTGCCTTACTGAGAATTGAGCGGTGAAAATCAGAGCAAAAGGCCGTAATGAAGTGAACTGATGACAGAAAAAACGGGTAATTAACATGTAAAAGTTAATTTTTGCAATCATTACACGTGGACTGAGCTGTTTTATGCAGKCACAAGCTTGGCTGTTTGCTGGGATATAGCAGGGTACACTGAGCACCATTGGYTTAGACAGAGTCTTCACACCACAGCTGTGTGTTTATTCTGATGATCAGATAACTCTGCTGGCAGTTTCTGCCATCACACCGTGACATTCAACTTATACCATGTGCTGAAGTGCTCATGCCGTGGCACAGCCCTGAGCATTCCATATTCTACGCTGTAATAACAAGCATGATGAAAAATCATCTTATGGGASTGATCATCCCCTGCACCTGGCACTGGTGAGGCCACACCTCAAATACTTCATTCAGTTTTGGRTCCCTCACTACAAGRAAGGTCTTGAGGTTCCAGGGYGTCTCCAGGGATGAGCRATGAAACTGGGGAAGGGTCTGGAGCACAGATCTGATGAGGAGTGGCTGAGATAGCTGGAATTTTTTAGCCTGGGGAAAAGAAGGCTCAGGGGAGACCTTATCACTCTCTACAACTGCCTGAAGGGAGGGTGCAGCCAGGTGGGAGTTGCCCTCTTCTCCCAAGTACCAAGCAATAGGACAAGAGGAAATAGCATCAAATTGCACCAGAGTATGTTCAAATTGGATATTTTGAAAAATTTCTTCATGGAAAGGGTTGTAAAGCGGTGGAACAGGCTGCCCAGGGAAGCAGCTGAGTCATCATCCCTGCAGGTATTTAAAAGATGTGTAGATAGGGACATGACGGTCCTGACAGTGTTAGGTTAATGGCTGGACTTAATCTTAGTTTTTTACTAAATTAAATTATTCCATGATTCATCTTTCCTCTCCTGCTATTTTAACTCTGACTCTGCTGGATATTTGGCACCATGGTCCAGAAGCTAATCAAGCCTTTGTCTACTCTACTTTGCTYACAATTTCCCTTTAGAAAAATGTTATGAAGAGCAGCCCACGAGGGAAAATGTTGTGAAATTAAGCTGAAATGGCATACAAGGTGAGCTTGCAGAATTGAGACTCTGGTACCTCTGGTGGTTTTGATTTAAGGCTTTGATTTAAAGCTTAAACCACCAACAGTATATTCTCTGTGTATGTGTGCATGCATAACACAATTGTGTTTTTGCTGCACACAGATTCATACGTACAATGAGGCAGACAAAGCTATCTGTAAATTTGGATTCAGGAAACAGATGTGCCTGTATCTTGCAATGTCCTCAGACATCTAAAAGAGAAAAACTGCGAAGATCAAGAAGAGAAATTACTCAAAAATTGTACCTCCATTATTCCTGAAGAAGGCATGAATGAATAGTCGAATGAATTGTATAGTTCAGTGTCATTTTCTCTGAAATTCTACATGGTGGTTTCGATATTTGTGACATAATTGCACGCTTACATCATAACAGAGAATCTTGAAAATTTTACAGGTGGCCAATAGACCTAATAATTGAACCTCAGCCATCTTCTTCTGTGAAATCCTTGGAACGGTGAGACCCATGCAACACCACTGTGCCTTGGGGTCAGACTCCTCCTTCATGGAACAGAACTGACGAAGCTCTGGATAGCTTCTTGGAGGGTGTGGAAAACTTTAATGGGTGACCAGACTTTTAAATTCTTAAAAACAACAAAAGTTTCTGAAACAAATCAAGTCATTGCTAGTACACTTGTCCATGTATTTGCTTACATTGGAGAGGTAAACTAGGTCTTTTTTGAGAGGGAAACTAAGATCTCTTTTTTTTTGAGTCTTGTTTCCCTGGCAGRCTGTTGGGATACAGATATGATCAGATCTGGATTTGAGTCATCCATGGTTTGAGGCTTAATTTTGCAAAACATGCGTCTCCCACTTGAACTTTCCCTAGAGCACCTTCCAATGTTTCCACATGTCTGATTTCCCCWTGTGCTGTCAGGGCTGAGAGCAGCCACAAAAAGGGAACCTCTATGAACATGTGACTGCCATGGTGCTGGGTGATCCTGTGGTTCAGTCCTTCATCCAGCAGTAGGGGTAGGTAGCTGAGGAAGGATGCAGGCTACAGTAGCCATAGATCCATCAACTCTGATGCTAAATTTTGGTTAAGCTAGTGCCCTTGGAAAACACTAAAATYTTGGAAATTAATGCAGAACAGTACTCAGCTTCTTTAATTTGTGGGCAATGTTGGGTACCACCTGCATTCTCACCCTGCATTAATAGTAGTAGTAGTAATGAGAACAACAATAACAGTAACAACAACAACAATAATAATTATAGTAGTAGTAATAATAATAATAATAATTATGATACCCTGAAAAATCTAGTTGGTGTGATTCATTGTGATTTAGAACTACAATAAACAACATCTGRTGTTTGTGGTTTTCCTGTTCTGGGTTTCCAAGAGGTGTTTGTAAGTCTTACTGAGGCAGCAGCCTGAATCCTTGAGAGGAGAAATTGTCTTTCCTTGTTCAACCTTTCTGACCAACCCAAGGCCTAAAGTAGCCCTTGGCATATCTTCTGGATGGCTGAGAGTTGGKAAAAGGTAGTAAGGGYTGGAGKAGCATCTGAAAAAGTCAAATGCTTSAGACSCAATGCTGTGAGTGGCTTCATGTGTTGTGGGGGTWTATCCCTCAGTAAGGTCCAGAGCCTGACGGTGGAGAGGCTGTGTCACTCCAAATTACACCATGGATGACTCTGCTATCATTTCTGCCTGTAATTTGTGTCGCATCAGAACCTTATTGCTATTTTTTTCTCCTCCTTTTATTATATAGGCCCTTTTCTGTCTGCAGGCAAGTCAGGCAGTGAGTTTTCCAGAGATGAAAGCAGGCCACAGGATTTACTRAAGGGAGCAGAGCTGTCAGTTTGGGAACACATGGGAAGACTGAAGGAAAAAGGAGACCAGTCCCACTCTCTACCTCATCTTCACTCAGGAGTCTTGGAGGTTTGAATGAGTCTCACGGACTCTATGGAAAACAGACATGAAGAAATCTGGAAGGGATTAAAAAAGTAAATCTGTTTATGGTCACTYAGCAGTATTAGGATCTGTCTCACTCCAGATACTGAGGCCAAATGCATGGGAACGAAGTGTTAGCRTGATTAAATTTGGGGTTGCCAACTCCAGGCAGCACTGACAGGAGCAGCCATGGAAACAACCAGGATGCACATGGAAGCACAGGATGTCCATGGCAGGGCAGCCTCACGCTCCTGCCAGCAGGAGATGATGGAGCCAGAGCGTGTCACCAGCTGAGCTGTGRACCCTGCACAGCCTGGATGCTCGAGGTGAGTCCACTTCCATCAGCAGCCCAGGAGTGCTCAGTCACTGGCTGTCTGGCAGGAGCTGTGGAAGATCAGGAGCTGGATACACATGGAGTGATTTGAAGCATCTGGAATGCTGCTCTGAGCTCTTGAGAAGAGAAAACGCCACTGTTGAAGTCAGTGCTGCGTCCATACATAACCTAGCTTTGGAGGAAATCCCAGAAGTTTTGCTGGTCGATCATTTCTTCAGGGCTGAGAGAAAAGCTTGAATTAGGTTTTGTTTTGCAACTATAACTTTGATTTGCTTTCGTTTCATATGAACTGCAAAATCTGTTAAGTGTCACACCTTATAACCTACTTACTTGATGGAGRATCAGACAAACAATGCCATACAAATTTTGAGGCTAAAAAAATTGATTTGTAAATGAAACTGCTTTGATGGCCTGGTTACTATACGCTTCACTTGCTTTTAGTATCCCCCTCCTTGAAACCTGAACRCATGCTTTGAAATAATGGTGGAGATTCTGGCTCTTAAACACCGCAATCAACTTTATTGACAACACAAATTCCCCAGTCTCAGCCAAGTTCAGACTTTTTCAGTTGCTTTTCAATCACACCAGCARATACAGGAGCAGAATGGGATCCTGATAATTAAAATCTCTGTAAGGCATTCCTTACCCTCCATGRCTTAAGGGAACAGGCTGTAAACACTGCATCCAAAACTCCTTGTTATGCTGGCTCAGAAAGTGCTGGCTGTGAAACCATTAATTTTCAGCGGTGGCGCTGAGGACTATGTTTTGCTCTGACAGTGGAAAAATGGTGCAACTCTGGATTTACATGSGTGAGGCTATGTTCTGTGTGAGATCTTTGTAGTTGAATAAATTKGGGAAGATGTSGGAGGAATTACTTTGGAGGGGARGGGGATCAKCTCATCTTATTTCTGAAATGTGGGCYGAGACTAATGGTGCAGTGATCAATTCCTAATCCTGCAGAATAATCTAAGAAGATGAGACCTCCTCTTCATTTCTGTACTGCAYAGAAAAGAAACAAAAGCAGCTCCAAGGAATTCTCCTTTTGGCCTAAACTTTACCAATCCCTTGTAAAAAGAAGGGGTATGGTGAATTGACAAATACAAAGCAAAATTGTTTGGGAAAGAAGAAAGGAGTTAATGACACTGCTTTCCAGCTTCTGGATGTACTCAGGCTGAGGTTCCTGGAACACTTGTGTTACGGCATTTCAGCAGTCAAGCAATATCATCACAATGATGTGGCATGACAGGCCTCTTATCACACACAAGCTATGYATGTTGTCTGCACAAACACACTTATCGTGTGTCTCACAATAGATGCTGGCGCAGGGGTGCCAGGCTYTCTGTTCTTAGCAATAAAGCAATATTAATCCCACAAAAGGCCTTACATGAACCCTACKAGTCAGTCAAAACTGGTTTTGCATGGAGTAGCTGCTACTTGTTTTGTTTGGCTTGTTTTGGTTTTGTTTTTAATTTGAATCYGTATCCCTGTTCCAACATGACTTGCAGAAGTTGCCTAGAAACCATCTCGCGTCAGCTCACTCATYCAGGACACACAGCTCCCCATGTGCAGGCAAAGAGATAAGCTTAACTTCCTTAATTTTTAAAGAAATGCAATTAACTCCCCGCTTCCTCCTCCCATGGATGTGATATCTGAGAACTCGGTTAAAAAGACCCAACTTCACTGAGGCAGAAAAGTCTGGCCCGTGTGTTACATGGGGAGGTGTGAATGGAGAAGGTTGTCTGGAGGTGGTGGCAGAGTCAGGGCCACATCTGCCCCCAYTAGAAGGTCCAGCAGGCTTCTAGAGGACCCTTCACTGCTTCTGGTGACACAAAACAGCCATAGACTTTGACACTTCTGCCTCCCAGCATGTAAAAATGCCAGTTATTCCCACTGCTCTGTATTCTGTCCAAAATCTCCYCTTGGCTCTCTCTACATCCTATAATACTTGTGACCCACTGCTCTTGTRAAGCCAGTACATGTTAGGGAGCCAGAAAATTGATGGAGTTTCTTGTGTTCTTCCAGGATAAAATACTTAACATGTGATAAATCCAGAGGAGCTGATAGCACTAAGCACAAATCTGGTGGTGAAAACATCCTGTGCAAATAGAGCTTGGAAAATAAAGGGCTTGTCTGGGCACCAGCTGGCCTAGAAGAATTTGGGTCTTGAATCAAATCCCAAAGGTTTTATTAGGCTCTCTGGGAAAATACAAAATCAGAAAAATAATTTTGAGTTGACCTGCAGCACWTTATTTGGAAAATATTTATTTTGGGGTGCGTAGCCTTTTTGCTTTTAACTTGGGATGCTTTTCAAATGAAAAATGCCATCTCAGAAAGAAGTGTTGAAAGGGAATTAAATACTTCTTAAATTGAAAAGTAATGTTTCAACACTGGGGGAAAAAAGAGCTCCCTTTGTGGAACTTGAAACAATTAAATTTGGATTTAATTTCCTAATGCTTCTTGTCTTCCCAAAACTGCACTTTCTGGCAAGGTTTGCTATGCCTTGGCTGTGTTTCATGTGTATGCAGACAGTAAGGAGAGGTTTCAAGGAAAGGTGTGAACACCTGCACAATAGGAAGTGCRACTTCCAAATGAAATTCACTGCCAATTTTAACCTGTACCCCCTCACTTCTTCCTCTCTCTCCTACTGCCTCTCTCCTGCTGCTCTTGCTTTTTTGCTGGAGTGCTTTAACCTGTTCCCCATGCAATGAGCTTTCCCACTAGCACCTCCGGGGGTTGATAGGAGATGTGGCTCGTGCTCCCACACCATCAGCTCCAGAGGCCACACCAGGGTGTGGTTTGTATAAAGGAGGATAGTAAAGGAAAATCTTAAGTTGTGCTGCAGTTGTGGTGTGGTGGAGGTGGGCAGGGAAGGAGTTCTGGGCTCCCCAGGGTCAAAGCTTGCCATGCCTGTGGGGAAGAAGGGGAGTGTCTCTCTCTCACCATGCAGGCAGTGAAGGCAGAGCTGCCAAGCTGACAGAGGCTGGGCAGCATGCTTGAAGTAGGAAATGGCTAAAAAAACTGTAAATGGCTATTGAGCATCTGACTGGCCTTCAGGTTTTAAGCCAGCTTCTCTGCTTGCCAGGCAGTAGTCTGGGTCTGTTAGCAGCAGGATGGCATGCAAAGCTTTCATTTAGAGCTGCTGGCTGAGATGGCATGGCTGAGGATTTCTGAAAGCCTTGGAGCTTGAGTGGTCTGGAGTAGAAGGGGTGAGTAGAAAGGGTGAGTGTTTGAATAAGGTGTGGACCGTTTATCTGAGTTCTGATCCTGTTTTCTGGAGCATTTGATCAGGTGCTAGGGTCAGGAGGAATGGGGACTGACAGCTTTAATCCTTAGRTCTTGTTATTTACCTGTGACTCAGAAATCATGGGTAGATTTTGATGGCTGCAGGGTACAACGTTCACTTTGTTCTCCAGGTGCTCCCAAAATATGAAAGACTGGCTCTCACCAGCTCCAGAGTTCATGGGCAGCCCTTCATGAGGATGGTAGAGAAGATCTTTCTCGATGARTGCTTTAGGGAGCATGTTGTACTGRRCCCTGAAATGTAAGGRATCAGSCTGTTTAAACCTTCCTCTSCTCAGAGCAATAATGAGATATATGAGTACATGACTGAGGCCTCTGAGTTTTCATTTGTAGCTACTGCATATTCCCACCTTTCACAGGGTAACGTGAGCTCTGGAGAGACACATGCTATTTACAGGATGGCAGAGGTCAGGCAGCAAGGCATTGCTGATTGCAACAGGAATGCTAAATCTCCTTACAGATTTAAATGCACACACTGCTCCTGGAAAGCCATTCTGTAAGTCTGGAATATTGACCTAAGGAAATACTTACAATACAAAGCAGATAATTTCCTGGAAATCAGGGCACATTGTGGACCTTTATCTGAAACAGTGCAGAATATCATTGTTCCATTGATCTAACAGACTGAAGACAACTTTTAATTGCAGTGCCAATGGCACCTCTACCACTGAATAAATGTTTAGCTCCTCTAAGCTCGAGGAATCCAAAGTCATTTAAAGTGGAGTGTTTAGTTCAGCAATTCAAGGATGAAAAGCATTCTAAGGAACATTTGAAAAAAACCTTTGTATGTTGCTGCAAAAAACRATACAGATTAAAGCTGTTGAAAAAATCCTGACTTTGCCCTGCAAAARGTATTTAAATTTTTAAGTAAAAAAWCTTATCTGGAGCAATAAATTATCAAATCCCCTCTTGTACAGTAGTGTGGCTCCAACATAAACATRTGGAGTCATGTTTTCCCTCCATTGCTCTTAGAGAAAACTTTGGAAGGTAATTTAGACTGGGTGCAAGTGGRGCTAATAATCCACAAGGGACTCAGGGTGCTCTTGGGTTGGCACAGTGCTCTGACCAGAGGCCATGGCACATCCCTGTTGCCAAGACAGCATTGCTGCAGGCAGCTGGGCACAAACTGTTAGGCAGAAGTGGAAATGACTATCAGATGAGTGGACCCTGCCAGTAATCTATAACCTTATATAGGTTTATGTAAACTTTGATAAATCATTACCAGCTTAGCATACTTGTGAGCTRAGGCCTTCAAATACAGTCTGTGAACACAAGAGTTTCCTTTTTAACCATTCAGGAACAGTCAACCTAATGGTTATCCAGGCTATATGAAGAGTGTCCTGCAGAAATTAATCAGGTTTACAAGGCAGAGCTGAACCCTGGTTGAACAAGTTTTCCTTGAGAAGAACCAAAGTGGAAGAGCCACAAAACTGRCATGGGAAGCTGATTGCAGTCCCTGGAATTTGCCACTCTGCGTTTTCAGAAGGAAAATGCATTATATTCCAGAAATGTAGTAAAAGAAGGGCTGTTTTGGTTTAATAGTGCTGAGGTATATTTGTATACCCAAACCAGGCCTCTGCTACCGAATCCCTGAGTGCCAGGGCYATTAGGTCATGCTGTTACCGTTTCTAAATAAGCAGTCAGCTAATTAAGTTCTTTGGTATAAATTCGTATGTGCCTTTTGCTGTGTCCTGCAGCTTCCCCTACAGCTGTAGTTAAAAGCTGTAGTTGCTGTATTCTCTTGTTTTGTTTGCATGGAGCACTCTGGTTACTATCAAAGGAGCAAAGTTCAGGGAGATCACAGTGCRAAACTCAAGAGCTAAAAATAAAGAACAGGTTAAATGCTCAACACAAAATTGGRCACAATAACCACTGAAGTCAAATGCAGCTCAGCCTCAGTTCTTGCCCGTGTCTGTCTGCAGGAACTCTTGTATCAGGTGTAGTGGCCATAAATTGTACAGTCAAATTTGAATTTAATAAACATTCAGGAATAGGTTTCGCAAAGCTCTGACTAAACACATCCTCCCATGCTGTTTTGGCAGCTGTTTCCTGTGTCTCCCAACCCTACAAAAGCAACCTGAATGAGGTGTCTGGCTGCTTGGACTCAGCAACCCAGCCATAAATCCCTAGCTGTCATTCCTGTGCTGAAAGCTGTCAAGGGGCTGCTAGAGGAAATATTATCCCTAGATTCAGCCTTGCCTTCTGTCTAGACATATTGTCCATACCTGGCATGCTGTGGAAGTGAGGAGGTATTCTGGATGCTCCAGCTGGGAATCATGATAAATAGAAAATATTTGAGAGCTGAAGCTCAGCTTACAGCCCTTAAGTGCACCAGCACAGCACAGCACCTGCAGCATTGGAAGCTGGAAGATAAGTCAATTTTTTCATACACTATGTAAGGTTGTTAGCAGCCTCCTTATTATGGGAGATAGTTTAGGTGGTGAAATGAAATGCAGGAATCCAGGCTCTAACGAACAGTGGGACAGATCCGTGGATGGGATGAACTGAGGTGGATAAATTGTAGCTACAGCATTTGGGAGCAGAGGCGGAGATAGCAAATACACAGCAGTGTTCTGATGTGAGGTCTGCACTTAGATGAAACATATTCCTGAGCAATATTGGGGCTGCTGTTGTGGACTCTAAATGSGTTCCTGTGATGAGCCCGATCTTTGATGGTATTGGATTAGCATCACTGCTCATTCCAGCTTATTATGTGTCCTGCAGTACCTGTCATGTCCCTCTACCATCTACCGCAAATAATGACTCCAGCAATTATGAAGGCTTTGTACGCCTGCAGATCAGAAATCCTATCTCTCAAAGACAAGACTTCCCTCATCTCAGCACTGCAGATTCTTCCTCCACATAGTGATTTGGCCCTTTTTGTCTCCCTTTTCCTCTGCACCTGATAGTTTGTGAAACAGCAGAAGATTTACAGAAAAGAAAAAAAAAAAAAAAAATAGAGAGACTTCATCTCCTATACTTCCCATTCTTCTGCCCAACCCTTCTCTTTCTGTCTGGAGACGGAAGAGTTTGGTATCAAACGCACAAGTTCTGCTTCACCCAGGGTGTCATCAAAATGCACTAAAATCAATGGAAAAAATCCCACAGACATGGCTGTTCTCTAGATTATTTCCAGCCCCCTTCTGTCTACAGCCCTTTGACTGCATGGGCAGGGAGGGTGGCTGTGGGAGCTCCGAGGGGAGGATTTTCAGCAAAGCATCCCACAAAAGGGAGTCTTGCCTCCCTTTGCAAAGCATGAGGCTCTGGAGGTTTCCTCTTGGTCCAAATCTGCAGTTCATCTGCATTCCCATGCTCCCCTCACGTTGTAAYGCAGCACCAGACAGGCACAGCACTGAGCATGAGGCAGTCCAGAGGAAATSTTTCCTTGCTGCCCCTTTTTTCTTTCATCTTTGGTTGCTCCCTGGTTCCCCTCAACCCTCCTTGCCTCAAGCCTGCCCATCCCAGAGCAGGAGCAATGCACTGCCCCAGCTCCAGTAGATCCATCTCTGCTGATACCCGAGATGGCTGTAGGGTTGCTGCTTCCAAATGTGATCACAAAATCCAGATCAGAGCTCAGTTTTCCATCCTGTCCAGCTGCACCCCCCATTGTCCCTGAAGTAGTGCCACTTTGCTCTCTCCATCTTCACAAAATGATCTTAAAACCAGACATGGAAACAGAACAACAGGGGCACGTGGGAATGGTCTGCTCAGAAGGAAAATATTGGAGATAATGCTTTGCATTTGACACAGATGAGTTCAGCATGGAAGCTTTGGTTTGGCAAAAATATGGAAATAATAATAGCATTTTTGATCTTCAAAGGRCCCTTCATTCACTAACTAAGGAGTGTAATGTCAGGCTTTACGAATTGGTCATACTCTGAAAATACATTTGGTAGCAAAGACAAAGGGTCAAGCTTTCTGCTACTGTAATGCCTTTGAAATGTCGGTGCCAATTTCATGGTGTGAAAATTAAGGACCAAAGTCCATTGTAAGGGTACAACATCTTGTTTAGTCAATGGGAATTTCATGCCTGTYAATGAGAGCAGAATCAGATCCTAATTAATTTCAGGCTTGACACATACATTCTTCCATTTTAATACACGATTACTGGCAACATCTGCCCTCACATGTGAACAGACTTGAGCTTTGAAATATATGAATTGGATATTGGCTCTAATACGAGATTTAATATTTCTCACGGTTTCTGTGGGATCCTTTGCCATGAGACTGAGGATGAGCCAGAAGCACCCAGCCAGTGCCAGCTGTATAACGCACAACAAGTGTGTGTTTATATGCCCACACCCCCAAAACACACACAGGCTCGGCTGAACCTTTGTGGGTGCCCTGGGGTACCCAGGAAGGAGCCTGGGATGTCAAGTCCTTGGTTCATCCGTACAGTCAGGGGTCTAAAAAGAGCAAGCTGCACCAGCTTTGCTGCTGATGTATGGATCTCCACTCATTCCTGCTAGGATTTTAAGAGGAAAGGTCCCACCATGAGTTCAGCATGGAAGGGGCAGGGGCTTTCTCCAGGAGCAAGACCGGAGTCCCAGCCTTGCAAGGTAAATATGAAGCAATGTCATTTTAAAGTAAAAAAAAATTATTCAGGACTGAATAATTCAGCTGTGCAAAGCACAAGGTCCCTGCCTGGAATCAGTGTCAGAGCAAGGCAGTATCTGGCTCATGGCAAGCAGGTCCTAGATCGGCTGCGCTTAAAAGCTGCAGACACTGATTCTCAGTTCTCTTGGGTGAGAGACAGATCAGTGTTGTGTTTGTGTTTTCAAGATTAAGTATCTCAAATCATAAATGTCAATAGAATTATGAAGTACATTGAAAGCTTCCAAGTTCTTTAAAATTAAATAACAACTCTGTAATGCAGCCAAGCCAAGAATTGCTCAGATCCATTCGACCCTTACAGGAGGCGAAGGAGGCTTTCAATTTCTTTGTTCAATCACTTCATTAAATTCCAATTCCTCTTAAAAGCTTGGCAGTGCTAATTCTCTCCCGCTTACTTCTGATACAAGTCCCCTTTGTCTGTGCTCAGATTTCTCATTCTTTCTGTGCTTACCCACCTTCCAATGTGCCCGAGCCACAYCGAGCCTCAAGTCAGTGCTCTAGTAAAGGCAGTTAAAGGCATTTTTGCTTGAAATTTACTTGTCCTTTGCAGCCACTTCATTAGGCTGTGATGCGTCTGTGTACAAGCAATAGAAATGCTGCTCCAGCTTTTTGTGGGATTTGTGATGGGAAGTGTGCTGCATGCTGTTGGCCAGTGATGCCTTTGGGGGAAATAAAAGTGTATTGGTCAGCCCTTGTTGTCAGAAATGTGCCCCTCTCAGTGTGAAAAGAACCCAAATTGAGAGTCAGGGCAGTCATGTCAGTGGAGTTACAWGAAAAAGACAAAAGTTCTGACCTCAGGAACATCATTATTGCACAAGAGGCAAAGCAGGGCTGAGCCAAAAAACGCCCTGCAAAATCCCAGCACTGCTACCTGGTGAATGCCCTGCCACCCTGGTCAAGAGCCTSTGATGTGTTTTCATGTGAGAAACACCACTGGAAAGGTGCTCCTCCAGTACCAGGAGGCAGCTCTAGCCCATGGCAGGCACTTTTTCCCTGTATGTTTCCCCCTGAGGAACAGGATTGGTATTAGCACACTCTGTGGTAATGGGGAAATGCAACCCACAGTCTGCAGCTCAACCTGAGCTTGCACTTTCATGCATGGGATTCATTAGCACTCCTCTCCCAGGTACTCAGGGACAGGCAACAGCAGATGATGCTGTAGGACAGACCCACAAGAAATAACCTATACGTCCTGAAGGATGTAATTTTTCTCTTTCTAAAGTTCTACTCACAGCTGAAATTGCCTTATACTTTGATGTGCACTCATAGCAGCCTGTACAACCCCTGATGTTCTCTCATTTCTGCTGGGCCATTCTACCATCACAACTGTAGTGTCTGGGTTTATTTTCTTTTGTAATATCTTTCTAGGCTCTTGTTGAGATTTCCTGCCTTGGGGGATCTTGCTTGGGCTGGATGGATTACTCAAATGTCCTTGGTCCAGCTCCAATTCCAGCTTTAATTTATCTCTGGCTGTTAGGGTTTCTGACTGGCAAAAGCTACCCTATAGATTGATTAATTCTTGGTGAATGAGGCCGGGGAGCTGACATGCAGCAAACGAGTGGGGATCCCTAAGGGCCAGGCTCACCATTGAAGAGCTTGCCCACAGAATCTGCCTGAAGAGCTCTTGCCACCAGCAGGGATGGTCCTCCTAAGGAACAAAGAGAGTGGTTTTGCTCRTTCCCCAAAGCAAGCAATGGGGTATAAGCCATGCAGTTCTTTACCCATGGGCTTCCACACCACCATACCCAATGGATGAGAAAGGGTCAGCATTGTGCCTTGCTTTGGACTGTTAATGAGAAAATAAGATCTGGAGAGAGGAAGTTTTCAAAYCCTCAGCATGCAATGTGAGGGAAGATCTCATGTCTGCAGTACAAGGGAGTTTTCTGGATTGGTACTGGGTGCACTCATCCTTTGCTACACCAGTCCTTGTTGATTCAGCTCTGGGTGAATTTCCCACAATTCCTAGGCCAAGACACTTATGAAGGGCCTGTAGAAAYTGGGAGGATACAAGCTGTTCTCCTATAGAAATCACCAAACCAACTGTGATTTGTGATTTTGTGGTGGATTTGTGTTGGGCTTACAGGTCTCTCTGTTGAGACAGGCATTACGAATGGCTTTGGACAGCAGTTTTGCAATGGCCAATGAACTCAGATGCCTTGGAAAGGCTGAACATGAGGCTGACTTGGCAAACTGCTCCCAGGACCAGTGCTTGAGGCATGGGCTTTGTCCAGCTTATATCTCGACATGGTACCTGGCTTTCAGTAGCTCAGTGCAGATTGCAGATCACTCAAATTTGTCTGTACAAGTCCCAATTGTTTTTTGAAAATGAAAGCTCCATGACTTGGACATGTACTGAGATAAACCTGCAGTTTCTTCCAAACCTTTTACCTCTCCTCATCTGCCCTCMCATCTGTGATAATTAAGTTTAAAGGTTTGCCAGTGCCAGACAAAAGTTAAAAATTATATCGAGGGCTCAACATACTCCTGATATTCTTAAATCTCTATCCCACCTTGCCATAGGAAAACATATATTGTTTATTTTGTGTGGCCAGCAACATACATTTCAGTATCCTAAATTTACCCAGCAGGGGCCAATACTGTATGTAAATCTACCTGAGTGACCGCAGGATTTCTAAGAGSTGATGTTTTAGTTCTCTTGGCACGTCTAGAAAAAGTCCCTGTGATTCCCCTACAGGGAGGTTGTGTACAAGCCATAGTAACTGCTGAAAGAATTGGTCCCAGGACTGTTCCAACTGGCTGATCTGGTGACATGAAAGTGTTATCGTTTACAYGCTCTGGAGAGCTTCAGGATGCAAGGAAGATGGATGGTTGTTCTTCCTGTGCCTGCCTAAACAATATATTTGATCCTGCCACCTGCCCTGTGTGAACTGCCTTCTTTAGAAGTCAGTATTAATGATGCAGATCAAATCCAGATGCTGTCACTTA
>NW_026623315.1:215922-217281 GCF_030028575.1 Malurus melanocephalus | reverse complement strand
TGTAACTTTGAATTGTGCAGTGATTAAAGATCCTGCAAATTTTTAAAGATTTTTTTAATAGTAGAGTGTTCTTCTGTTCTTTTTTTTGTGTGTTTTCTTTTAATTATCAAATTGGAGAGTTTACAGGTTTGACTTTGGAAGTAGTCATGCAATCTGTTTAAAGTGGATAAAAATGGTCAGTATGATAATTTCTCTTGGGGTGGGGAAAGGCTGGGACAGTGAATTGTGCTTGGGAGTGGTAACCTTTTCATCTCACTCTGCAGCAACTGGAACAGTTTGCTCTCAGTCTGCTTGGCTTTCTAAATGTTAAAATACTCCATGAAGAGTGAAGTTGGCTTTGGCCACCCTGAAACAGCAGTTTTAATTTTTTTCAGCAAATAAATGTTTCACCTGCCAAAAATATCACAAACACATAAAAAATCATGAACACCGCCAGCTGCTCCTGCATGTCTTGGAGTTTTCAGCAGACCTGATAGACTTGCAGTGGAGAAGGTGGTGGATAATTACATTTGTCCAGGCATGGTGAGCTTCCAACCAGGACGTTGCTGATCGAGGCTGGGCTGCCTCCTGCCMACACCAGGGGGATTTAACTCCTCCTTCTCATGCAGGAACCTTGAATCCACCACTCTCCACGGGACTAATAATAGCGAGTGGACACAGCGTGAAAACAATTGGGAGGCTGAAATTTCTTTGCCTGGAGTTCAGTACTTGAACTTGCCAAATTGATATGAAGAGGGAAGAGGTTTATGTAAAAAAAGAAAGAGGCTTACTTGCAAACAAACTGTCAGYGTTGAAGGCTGAAATCTCCAAAATTATTTGTGATAAATAACTTGGTCAGTTCTTTGAGCCTCTGTCTAACATTTGGACAGAGGGAAGTCACTCCYTTCCAGAGCAAACAGAGCAGCCCAGGGCACTCTGGGGTTACCAGGCTGGAAGAATGCAGTACATTTTCAGTGAGAATTTGCTCTGACTTAAAAGCATGCTTGTCTTATCTTTGTTGACACCTCTCTTGTGTTCATGAGCTGCGAGGACTCAAAACAGTCAAGATCTACTCCTCTGAATGTCTATCGAAAGCAAAATTAAACCTYTTTATTTGCAAATGGAATAATAGGTTTTAACATGGGATCCTGCTTTCAGGAAAACTCTGCCAGGTCTCTGGAACAAAGGATGTGAAGTGAACCAGACATGGGTGTGCCAGTCTTTTGTAAATAAAAACATGCATGTTCATAAGTGTGTCTAACACGTACTCAGACAGAATTAACTCTAAGATCCATATCTTGCCAACAAATCTGTTGAGCAGATTAAGTTTGGCTTTTTTTTTTTTTTTTTTTTTTTTTTTTTTTTTTTTTTTTTTTTTTT